>NC_091339.1:13506756-13545970 GCF_038502225.1 Cherax quadricarinatus | reverse complement strand
TTTACTGGAGATTTTTCTCCACACCTTTTTTTTGTTATTAAGAAATTTTACTGTATTGAACATATGCACATTACAATAATAATATGAATTGAATTTGTGTTTAGTAATTGATATTTAATGTTAAGTTTGTGCTATTAGAGAATGAAACGATCATGACTTGTCAGAAGGTGATGATAACCGGTCCTCAGATCATTTCATTCCTCAGCTAATTATATAGCTAGACCCTAGAACAAATTACTTGTTGACACGTCAGATTAACACACGCACGTGTGTGCGTGTGTTAGTGTTTGTGGGTTTGTGTGTGTGAGCGCTGGCGCGCGTGTGTTTGTGTTTTCGTGTGTGTGAATGTATGTGTTTCTGTGTGTTAGTGCTTGTGTGTATATTATATGTCGTGCCGAATATGTAAAACTGGTCAATTAGCAAGAACTCATTTAAAATTAAGTCCTTTCTAAAATTTTCTCTTGTGCTTTTAAAGTTATATTTTTTTCATTAATGTTAATGTAAAAATTTTTAATTTTGCACCAAAAGAATCTTAGAAAACTTACCTAACCTTATTATAACAAGAACAATTTATTTTAGCCTAACCCAACTAAATATATTACAGATTTGTTTACAATAATTTAATACTAAACAAACACAGTGAAATTTATTTTTTTAGTTAAGTTCAGAATGATTTTGGCGAAAATATTGCATACACAAAATTTCGCTTGTCCTATATGGCAAGATGAGCGTTGCTATTTAAGCCAAGATCGCAAGTTCTGCCTATTCGGCATGACATATATATATATATATATATATATATATATATATATATATATATATATATATCACACTTTCTTCTGTTCAAAACATAATACCTGTCTTCCTATATTGCACGTTTTCCTTATTGACAAAATGTTCGTGGATGCTCAACGACGTAGCTACTTGTGGATTCCTGCGATTCTTACAGACGGTCACTATCTGCTTTGATGTGTGTGTGTGTGTGTGTGTGTGTGTGTGTGTGTGTGTGTGTGTGTATTTGTGTGTATTTTCGTGTCTGAGTGTTTTGTGTGTTGGTGCTTGTATATTTGTGTGAGTACTTACCTATTTGTGACTGCAGAGGTTGATTCACAACTCCTGGCCCCGTTCCTCCCGCTGGTCGCTACTAGGGCCACTCTCTCCCTGCTCCATGAGCTTCATCGTATCACTTCATAAAACTATGTATGGATCCAGCCTCCATTACATCACTCTCCAGGCTGCTCCGTTTCCTGAAAACTCTTACTAAAGAAGTGCTTCCTAACATCCTTGTGACTCATCCTGGTTTAAACTTCCGGTTGTGACCCCTTGTTGCTGTATTCCATCTCTGAAACATGTCCCTATCCACCTTGTCAAGTCATCTCAGTATTTTGTATGTCGTTATCATGTCCTCCAGTGTCGTCAGGTCGATATCCCTCAACCTCTCCTCGTAGGATATACCCCTTACCTCCGGGACTAATTTGATGCACATCTTTGCACTATCTCTAATTTCTTGACGTGCTTGACCAGTGTCGGTTCCGTACTGGTGTTGCATACTCCAAGATGGGCGTGACGTTTATGGTGTACAGAGGCCTGAACGACTCCTAAGGTGTCGAAACGCTATTCTTAGGTTTGCCAGGCGCCAATATGCTGCAGCAGTTATTTGGTTGATGTGCGCTTCAGGAAATGTGCTGGGTATAATATTCTCCATAAGATCCTTTTCCTTGAGTGATCTTTGCAGTCTTTGATACCCTAGTCTGTACTCTGTCTGCGATCTTCTTTGACCTTCCCCAATCTTTATGACTTTGCACTTGGTGGGGTTAAATTCCAGTAACCAGTTGCATGACTATGCAACCTGCCCGAATACCTTTGTAGTCCTACCTGATCCTCATCCACTTGAATTCTTCGCATTAATTTCACCTTGTCTGCAGACAGGGACACCTTTGAATCTATCGAAGGGCTTCTTACACTCTACGAAAATTAAATTTACCCACTCCTCTCTTTCCTGTCTTACTTCTGTCACCTTGTAAAACTCTAGGTTTGCGACACAGGATTTCCCTTACCTGAAACCGTGCTGGTTATCGTGTATGAATTCATTCCTTTCTAGGTGTTCCACAACTCTTCTCCTGACAATCTTCTCCTTGACTTTGCATACTATACACGTCAGTGACACTGAAGTTTAATACTGCGTGTCTGCCTCCTTTCTTAAAACCTGGGACTACATTTTGTGTGTCATTATGTTAGTGTATGAGAGTTTTTCTGTCTGTAATCGTGTCCGTATATGTGTGAGTACTCACCTATTTGTGGCTGCTGGAGTCGAGTCACAGCTCCTCGCCCTACTGAGTGTTCGTGTGCCTGTGTGTCAGGGTGTGCTTATGTGAGAGTTGTGTCTGTATGTGCTCGCTGGCGTGTGCTCCTTTCCCTGCGTGTGCACGCGTGCGCACACTACTTATACCGTTGACCCCTCGTGATCAGTTTAGAATATGTTGGCCCTTCTGACTGTTAAACTATTCGTAGCTTTTATGTACTAGTTCGCTCCTTATTTTCTAACTAAAAATATATTGGACCCTTGACTATCTAATCTTACTAGTGGACAAGGCGTCTACTAGAAAGTACGTGTTAACACGTCCCGAGTGTTCGTTAAGTACCTTATTACTGTTCGTCATCGCATTTCTCTCTCTGCCTAGGTGTCTAACCTAATTATGCTGATATTGGTGTAATTATGATCACTTGTGGTCTAGTGCCAAGTGCCTGGCAC
Source organism: Cherax quadricarinatus (assembly GCF_038502225.1). Taxonomy (NCBI): domain Eukaryota; kingdom Metazoa; phylum Arthropoda; class Malacostraca; order Decapoda; family Parastacidae; genus Cherax; species Cherax quadricarinatus. The sequence goes on along the minus strand of NC_091339.1, from coordinate 13,543,218 downwards.
TAGGCATGGCACCCTCACACTACTTCTAGCAAATATTGGCGTTTTCAAATTGCCTCATGAAAATGTGAGTTTCACTTCACTTTTCTAGCCTTGGGAACGTTGTTACATGTTTGTGGGGCTGTTCACTGAACCTGTCACGTTCAATAATCTCTAAGATCCTATTATAGGCCAAAAGCACTTAAATTCAGGGAGCACTGCTGTTGCTCTCTCTTGCTTGAGAGTACATTCATGCATACAGACATACACAAACACATACACGCCCACACAAGCATGCATGCACGCGCACACACACACACACACACACACACACACACCAATAGCAGTATTTCGGTACATTATCAAATGAATGATGGTGAATCTCATAATCCTTAACTATATAATATTTACTAATATACAAACAAAAGTTTTTTATTATTTATTATATTTTTTATAAACACCTTTACATTAGCTTAGAATCATGAAGCTAGTTTGCAAATTATATACACAATAATCCAAACAACATACAACACTGAGTTGACTTCGAGAAGATCTTGTTATACATAAGCTAAAAACTTGGTCTCTAAGCGAATCGTCTTGTTAAATAAAGTTTCCATTCTGTTGACAATGTCTTTACTCCATTTTCTGGGTTGCTAAATAAACTATCTTGCCAGAGCAACACTTTTTTAAAGTTGGCTTTACAGACAAAAGTGAAGCCAGTGACTCTTGGCTTCAAACATTGCCTATTAACTGGCTGGCAAAATGCCGGGAAATGCTTAGAGAAAAATGTTCTCAAAATAAAAATGTACAAACTATGCTATTTGCTCTTAAGTGTCTGCACACTTACCATCTTAAGAGCAAGAGATTGTAATAACTTACTATAGTGTATAGATTACAAATATTTTTCATGGAACATTGCTTCCATCAGGAAGCGGTTGCCTTACTTACACCACATTAGTGCAACCAAGAATATTGATGTCTGTTTTCAGTATTGCAGACTGTAAGATGGAGCACCTCCACTAAAGTTGCCTGGATATGCAACTTATAACTTAAGGTCAACCAACTGTTGTGGACAGAGGCATGGTTGACAACTAGGCAGCAGAGAGTTTGCATAAATGGGGAGAAATCAGAGTGGGGAAGCGTCACGAGCGGGGTTCCACAGGGGTCAGTGTTGGGCCCCCTGCTGTTCACAATCTGCAGTGTTCCTTCGTTCTTATGTTCTTATGTTAGAAAGAACTTGTCACATTCTCTCCTTGCCCTGCAGAGTTGAGTAAACATGCAGTATAATGGTGTGAAAGCATATGCAAGCAATTTTTCCATAAACATTTTTAATATTTATGCTCCAGCGAACCAGCTTCGACCTGATGCGTTACCAGATCACATCAATAGTGAACCTACCCTCATTCTTGGGGACTTTAATGCCAGACATAATATTGGTGGGTTTATAACAAACACCAATGGACCTAAACTAGTGAAATTTCTAAATGGGGAAGGTAATGGTCGAACTGTGGGCACTACCGAACCTACACACATATATGATGGCATTCAAGATCTGTGCCATGGATTTAATGTATCATATACGATGCATGACGGTCATAGTTCATGGTCTCCTGTCTGATCACTTCCCAGGACTCACAACTGTCAATCTTGATCATATCTCCAGCAATCAAGGAACTAAAATCAGAAGGAGGAAACTTATTATCAATACAGAACACAGAAATAACTTTATTAGCCACTTAGATAAATGGTTCAAGAATTACGAGCCCATTGGCACACAAAAATTCAATGATGATCTAGTTGCCACTATTGAGACTGTACTCACAGATCAAGTGGGCAGGAAAAGAAAACAAATCTTCCACTATAAATGACAATAAAAACCATTGTAAGTACTATAATGATCCACACACACGCAATTTAACACGTGCAGCTAGGAGGTTTGGTAAAGTATACCGTAAATGTAGAACCCCAGACCTGTTCAGAACCTTCCAAGCCGCACTAACAAATGCAAGGAATAGAAAGTAAGAACATAAGCAACAGGAATGGGAACAATTTGTTAGTGGGTTAAATAGGTCTACCCCTTTAAGTTTGGTTTGGAAAGGTACAAATAACCAGGAAAAAGCCTGGCAATGTTGCTCATCCCTTTCCTCTTGCAAATGCAAATGGCTGGTCTAAAACATCCAGGCATGAAAACTTTCCATCTCGTATTAGGTAAAACGTAGGGTGCGCTTCTGAAGAAATTTTGAAATTTATTAATTTTATGAACCAAAATATTGATGAGAGTGATTACCTCTTCACCGAGTATGAATTAGATAATGCATTATCTAAAGGTCGATCAACTGCTCCTGGAAAGGATGGTATAACCTATGATATTCTCAGAACTCCAAGGCACGTGCCTGATAACCCTTTGTTAGCACTGTATATCAGTTACTTTGAGGGTGTTCTTCCATACTTCCTGGACCAATAGTTTCATTGTGCCTATTCATAAGCCCCAACAGTTTGATACATTCAGACCGATCTCCTTAACTAGTTGTCTTTGTAAAACGTTTGAAAGAACTGTACTTAACAGACTGTGCTACAGAATCAGATACCAACTTTCCCCCTATCTCTACGGGTTCATGAAAGGTAGAAGTGTGCAAAATTGTATTTCCACCTTTCTCACTGTACACACCTCACTAGTTTTACCATATTAATCTAAAATATGCATTTGATATAGCAAACAAACATTACACTACATGAATCACCCAAAATGAATATTGGTGGTAGCCTACTTTGCTGGATAAGAGGATGCCTGCCATATATAGTATCCTCTGTCCTCTACCAAGGCTTTAGAAGTGAGTCGAAAGAATAATCCCTTGGTACACCGCAGGGAGAAGTTCTCAGTCCCATGCTATTTAATGTTCTGATTAATGCTCTCCTAAATGCTATACCTGCCTCATTTAAACATATAGCTATAAGCTATGCTGATGACATCATGATCAGTAGAACAGGGCATAAGATGATAAGAACCATTCTTAATGAAGTTCAAGCAATTTGTAATCGAGTAGGCCTCATAATATATTCCTCTAAAACAAATATTAACAAGCAAACGACATCCCCCACCCATCTATTTGCAGAGTGTAAACATAAGCTAAGTTATATTTTACAGATACCTATGTGTAGATGTACCCTTTAATAAATCCACCATACCACAACTGAATAAGAAATGCAAAGATAGACTAAATGCTCTCAAAACTGTTGCTGGCTACTACCCCAACTATGGTGCTGTGAGAATCGTGAGAATGATGTACGTAGCGTATGTTAGGTCATTAACTGATTATGCTGCGCCCATGTTGATATTAGCTTGGGAGAGTTCTCTCCAACCATTGGAGTTAATGCAAACTGAAGCTGAAAATTATTCTTCGCTTGTCCCAAATCTACAAAGGTTCTTAATATGAGGAAGGACCTTGGTATTTCTAATATCAGTGATAGGATTATTGAGATTAACACTGTACTCAGTATTAGAATGTTAAGAAATGAACCAGACACTTTGAATCTTACTAAATGTCTAGAAGTAAATACACACAGATCTAAATGGATTGTGAAAATATACAATTGTATTAAGTTTTTTAACTTGAATGAACTATATCACAGTAGACAATTAGAGAATTTCATCCGTCCATGGAAGATGTGTTCATTTAATATCACATACCTGCAAGCTCCTTCCAAGAAGCTCATTGCTAGTAATCCCTTCCTTAAATCACTTGTTGAAGCAACTGCTCAAATAGAAATTTCTCGCCTGTTGGTAGTAATAAGCTATCACAAGTTATATACACTGATGGATCTAAACAGGAGTCTTCTGGCAGGGCTGCATCTGCTCTTGTTACCACCTCCCTAGTTAAGAACGATAATATATTTGTAGAGTTAGGCATAAGAATTACCAAACTGAATTGTTTGCAGTCCTAATGGCGCTAAAGCTATGACACTGAGCTTGATTCTTATCATTACTGATTCTATGTCATCACTGAAAGCTCTTGATTCATATAATGACTCCAACAACATGCTCATTGGAGAAGCCAGGTATATATACTCAACAATCCGGGAAAAGGGAATTAATGTACAATTGCTGTGGATCCCATCACACATTGGATTACTCCTTCATGATAAAGTTTATATCTTAACCAAGAAGAGCACCCTGAAGGAGAATGTTGAATATAACTTTGGTATATCTGTGTCTAACATTAGGAATGAACATTAGGAGCGAAGTAAATAATGAAAATGAATGTTATAGGAATGGAATTAGAAGTTTGAGTAGATCTATAACCCGCTATAACATGAACGTAGAAAAGTATGTTTATGGAGCAACTTGCAATGTGAACAGATTGACTGATGTTGTAGTGGCCAGGCTTAGGCTTGGTTACAAGTACTTCTGGCAGTTTGGGGGAGAGACAGATGATCAAACCAAATGCAAATTATCTGGTCAGGCATATGGTCACTGTCTTGACCACTGTGTGCTTAATTATCCACTTTTTGATGAAAATAGAGATACAGTATAATAACCTGTGATATGTCAGGTTATCTTATTAATGAAAATAAGATACCAGATATTTCCTAAATTTGCTTGTAACAGATAAGTGAACTGTAGATATAAATCCAAATGTACACATGTTAACCCTTTTGCGGCCTAGCTCCTAGGCCTTTTGTGTATCCATATGCTCTTGCGCTACCATCCACAGGATGGATATGGGGTGCACAACAAACTAGCCACTTCGGTGGAAAATAAAAAAAAAATAATCTTATATATTTAATCAAAACTAATTCACAATGCCGGCATCAGTTTAATAGTGGTTGAATTTCAGTTTCTGACTGCTGACCGCTGATGCTCCCTCAGGCTTTTCCGAACACCTTTTAATTTTCACGTGTATTGAAAAGAGGACAATCAGTCTATGCATAGTCAAGATAGACTCTAAGATAAGTCGCATTTCCTGCAAAAAATTTTCATCGAGAGATAACAGAGCATTTTCGTGAGACTCCTTAAGTTTTTGAGACTCGACATTCAGATTCTCCTCCTTACGTACACCATGTTTGATTTTACAGGTGTCTGTCTTTATTTTAAAAATTTTCAGATTTCCCGTCTTTCCTTTTTTACGTTCATTAAAGTCACGCTTAATACTACTGATATCACTAACAAGCTTGTGTTTTAATTGCTCATTTTTCTCACTAATGCTTTGATTCAGTATCTTTTCACTTGTTTTATAAGTAGAGTTCTCTCGTTCAGTTTGGACTTTCAGACAGCGCTCCCTTTCCTTTATTTGACACTTAAAAAATGTCAGCCATTCCTGGGGATCTACCATAAATGTGTTCCAGTCAAATGAGACGATCGTCTTGTTCCAGAGATCCAGTACTTGTTCAGTGCTCTCACGCATTTTCTGTACATATTTTTTTATGTGTTTACCAGCTTGCTCTCTCATCTTTTTCTTTTCCGTGTTTATTTTTACCAGATATTCATATTTGTGCTTCTCTTCCTGTGCCTTTTTATGTTCATCTTCAGCTACTTTGATTTCTGTTAATGGCTTTTCTTTCGCATTTTTATATTTACTATTTTCACAATGCTTAGTTTTATAATAATCGGCTTGAGTCTGTGCATGAGTAACGTTGCTAGCTTCTCCATTTCCGAGATCGTTGATCTTTCTATAAAACTGGTTGAGTTCCTCTTCACACAGTGATTTATCACTTAGCAGCGATGTTGAAATTTCTGTATTCTTGGAATGTATATCATCCAAATTTCTCACTGGAATAATTGCAAATGTTTCGGATATATCATCAAGAGTTACTTGGGTTGAAGTATTGATTAATCCATCAATCAACGAACATTCTAAGTCTGTTTTTGAGCTTTTCTTGCTTTCCTTCACCTTCCAGTCTCCAAGCGACAATTTACCTTTGAGGATACAAATTAAAGTTACAATGAAAACGAAAGCAATTATCAGTAGTATGAGACACGTGATAAATTCTTCCCAGTAACTTTTATCTGGAATACTTATACAAGGAGGTAGGGTCACCTGTGGTCTCCCGTTGGGTCCCTGAGACTTGACTTTAACCGCCAGGTGTCCAGAAAAGCTGTCAAGTTTTAGTGTGGCTCCTGGATACATGACGACACTCTCTTCTAAGGATGCATTTATTGACGATTCTCTGAGCACTACACGAGCTTCAATAATTAATCCATGTGAAGAAACGATATCTACAGAAGATTTGTCGAGTATGAGTTCCGATCCATTTGCTACATGCAGTTTTTCGAGTGTGTCTATTTTAGATGATTCGAACTTAGCGGGGACGTCGTTCTGCAGAGGGCTGGAGATGTCGAGGACTTTAATGCTTGAGTTGATGACAGTGAGCTGAGTGATGCTGAGGGCTGTGGCTAGCGAGTTGAAGATGCTATTCTCCAGGTGAACATAATGCACCTGGTTAGGCAGTCTATCTAAGGTTGAATTTCTGGCCAAGAGTTCAAGGTGAGCTTCACAGGGCTGCCCCTCGCCTCTCACAACCACCACGTCGGCCACATTGTTGAGCATAACATTGATGCACACTGACTCACTCAGCTGCAGCTTCACAGCGTTGTGCACAAAGACTTTCTGCACCGATGAGTCAAGCTCTTCATCCATATGAACCATCTACGAAAGATACAATAATTAGATAGTTATTTTAGTAAACTGTCTGGCTGAAGGTCTCCATCCGTGAACAGGTACACCCCCACATAAACTTAAAATTAAAGAGAGAAAGAATTTATATATCTCGGAAGCAGTGTAACCAAGACACACAATGACATTTTACTGTAAATGCGTTTCGCCCACCGGGGATATTTTTATTTCAGAATTCAGGTGATAAAACCCCTGGTGAACGAAACGTCTTCACAAAAAAATGCCATAACCCACATTTTTTGTCTAAATTACATTTCTAGCAAATGTTGGATTTTACGTCCATGTGGGATTTACATCGTTTAATAGTAAAGAAAACCTACAAGTAAATGAGCAAGACATGTGCCAAAGCTTGGTATATTTATTCAAGAGAGCGGCGGAATGTTTCTGCAATAAAGGCACCAAAGTATTAGGAAGGTGTTTTATTCATCATCGGTTAATAGTGGTAATTCAGTTACCACCACCACTCCTTTTAACGGCACAACGTTAAATATTACATCTCGAATTCTACCCAAATTGGACCAATGGGCCGACTGTAGTGATTCGCTATATTTGGCTTAGTAAGATACAAGAGATGCAGTTGGATATCATTATTATTTAAACCTTTCGCTTACGCCGAAGACGTCTTCAGTCAAACACAGAGAACAAATATGGAAACAGCAAGAGTATGTGGCAAGGTAAAAACGTGATCAGTCAATCTGCCTTGAACTGGTCCTTGAGATGGTCAGTCCCTCAGGCTGGAGGAGAGTTCGATTCCATTGTCTGTGTGGAAATTTTTGTCATAATTTTCTAAATGTAAAACATATAAATAATATAATTGCGTATTAAAATACGATGCTATTTGGATACTGGACTGCATGGTGCAATGTAATTCGGCGTTTTCTGAGGCCAATTTGGGGTGTTTCGGCCTGAATTTGTAATAGGAACCCATGTTTAAGTCCCCTGGTGAAGAATTGGAACAGGAAATTTGCGGGATCTCAAGAATTACGAGTGAATGGTGGAAGATAAGGGAACATCACTCACAGGGAAGTACACCAGTAGCCCTTGCATTTAGATCTCAGCTGGCCAGTGTAGGGTCTAGGTGTTAGGCAGGTGTTGTGGTGTGATCCATCTACAATAATTAAATGGTAAGTGGCAATACAAAGTTATTTTGTAATAACACTATTGCATTATATGCACTGTACTAATAGTTATATTATTGTGTACCCAGCAAGTAAACCAAAATAACATCCAGTCCACATAATTTTAATTTTACCGGAGTAGCTGGTTTTAATTTCATAATTATTAATTTAATGTCAGGTCTAGCTTTTTGTAAGAGTGGTGAAGAAGTGGGCAGTCGAAGGAGTTGCAGTTCAGTGACCTACTGTGACTAAGTCCCATTTACCTCACCCAAATTACTTGCAGGTAATAATTCACGTGATGTCCTGTAAGCGTCCTGTAGGTGATTTGCTCAAATAATAATAATAATAATTTTCACAGTCTACAACAAAGTGAAGTTGAAGTATGAGAATGCAACACTTTGTTTGAACATGTCTTACTAATCTACTTGTCGGTATTGTATACCATTTTCGTAATTATATTATCATTTCCTTTACCATTATAGTCACACCTACCGATAATAAATATTGTGCTACCACAAAGTACATTCTACAGACTTGAAGCAAATATTGTTGTGGAGGCTAAACTGTGCTAAATGAAGTTTCCAATTACTCCTTATGTCCTTTCAACCACAAGGTCATTAATGGATACTCTTAGCAATAGGCCCAAAAACCAATTCCTGTAGAACGCCACGCGTGAATGGTCCCCACTATGACTTCCCCCTACCCCAATTATGAACGCACACTGCTACTTATATTGGTTGGCCATGTCTCGATCCATCACAGCCTTTTCCCATAAATCACAAGCTGCCCCTTTCTTAACAGCCTTTTTGTGTGGTATTCTTTATCATGGTTTGTATCCAATTTTTTACTGAAGGTCAATAAATTTGTCAGGCAGGAAAAGCTCCGTATGAATCAGTAATTTGCCCTCATCTGCTTCTCGAAGTGTTGCAGAATTTGAAGACTTTTGAAGAAGCGTTAATGTTACTCAAGCCTTTATTTTTGTATAACCACCTCCAAAGAAATTCAGTGTCAGAGAGAACACACCGAACACAAGTCAGTACTAGCAAAGTTGTATATTGACCTCACAAACTTATAGCTGAATTGCTTGTTTCCTGCCCATCTTCATTCCTATGCTTCAGATTCATCAAGACTGAAGTACTTAACATCGACTTCCAGGCTGAGGAAAATATTTCCATATCTGCTGTTCTCTCAGATCATCTCCGTATTGAACTGAAAGTCACTGTTGGCATAAAATAATGATATTGTATATAATTATTGCGCCTATATGGATTACGACATTAATGATTCTCTTGTATACAATAAGCAATAAAATTAGCAGATATTTTTCGAGTCAAACGTAAAACAAAACTGTAAAATAAGAAAATCAACTTAAATATAATGATGATGAATATAAATATTCTAGGTAGTAGGTTGGTAGACAGCAACCGCCCAGGGAGGTACTACCGTCCTGCCGAGTGAGTGTAAAACGAAATCCTGTAATTGTTTTATATGATGGTAGGATTGCTGGTGTCATTTTTTCTGTCTCATAAATATGCAAGATTGCAGGTACGTCTTGCTACTTCTACTTACACTTAGGTCACACTACACATAAATGTACAAGCACATATATACACACCCCTCTGGGTTTTCTTCTATTTTCTTTCTAGTTCTTGTTCTTGTTTATTTCCTCTTATTTCCATTGGGAAGTGGAACAGAATTCTTCCTCCGTAAGCCATGCGAGTTGTAAGAGGCGACTAAAATGCCGGGGGCAAGGGGCTAGTAGCCCCTTCTCTTGTATAAATTACTAAATTTAAAAAGAGAAACTTTCGTTTTCCTTTTTTGGGCCACCCTGCCTTGGTGGGATACGGCCGTTGTTGAAAGAAAGAATATAAATATTAGGAATTGTTTATAAAATCGGAAATTTCATAAATTAGATATTTGTTTAAGTCTCGAGAATCTTAACTGTGGAAATGTTCAGCCAACCAGTAGCTTCATTAGCTCAAAACGGTACATCAGTTGTGATAAAACATTTAGTGATTGATTACTTCAGACTCCTTCATATTTTATACTGTTCTTTTTATATTCTGAAGTGACGAAACGTTTCAACATTCCCAAGTGTCTTCAGAAGTGTCTTCAGAAGTGTCTTCAGAAGTGTCTTCAGAAGTGTCTTCAGAAGTGTCTTCAGAAGTGTCTTCAGAAGTGTCTTCAGAAGCGTCTTCAGAAGCGTCTTCAGAAGCGTCTTCAGAAGCGTCTTCAGAAGCGTCTTCAGAAGCGTCTTCAGAAGCGTCTTCAGAAGCGTCTTCAGAAGCGTCTTCAGAAGCGTCTTCAGAAGCGTCTTCAGAAGCGTCTTCAGAAGCGTCTTCAGAAGCGTCTTCAGAAGCGTCTTCAGAAGCGTCTTCAGAAGCGTCTTCAGAAGCGTCTTCAGAAGCGTCTTCAGAAGCGTCTTCAGAAGCGTCTTCAGAAGAATCTTCAGAAGCGTCTTCAGAAGCGTCTTCAGAAGCGTCTTCAGAAGCGTCTTCAGAAGCGTCTTCAGAAGCGTCTTCAGAAGCGTCTTCAGAAGCGTCTTCAGAAGCGTCTTCAGAAGCGTCTTCAGAAGCGTCTTCAGAAGCGTCTTCAGAAGCGTCTTCAGAAGCGTCTTCAGAAGCGTCTTCAGAAGCGTCTTCAGAAGTGTCTTCAGAAGTGTCTTCAGAAGTGTCTTCAGAAGTGTCTTCAGAAGTGTCTTCAGAAGTGTCTTCAGAAGTGTCTTCAGAAGTGTCTTCAGAAGTGTCTTCAGAAGTGCCTTCAGAAGTGCCTTCAGAAGTGTCTTCAGAAGTTCAGAAGTGTCTTCGTCAGCATAAATGTACTGTCTAAAAAACAATAAAAAGACATTAATATTTACCCTCCGAGTGCCTTTATAGTCACAGAACAGCGTGGCTCCATCTTGGTTGCAGAACTGAGCATTAATGCCCACTCTCAGCACCTCCGATAGGTATCCCATTGATGGTGGCAGCGTACACGCCCACACCACTACATACACGATTATCCATCCTCTCGCCTTTGATAGTAGAGCCATCTTACCAATAACAAGGTTAAATCTCATTATACAATATTTTCACACCACGTAAACGTAAACACAAAGAAACAGAAAAGACACACGCGCGCACACACACACACACACACACACACACACACACACACACACACACACACACACACACACACACACACACACTCGTCTGAGTTGAAGGTGTTAAGAGGTGGTTCTTCCTCTCAAAGAGGATGTGTGTAATAACGAGAAGTGGTTATTGACTGTGAAGAGAAATAGTTAGCAGCAACGAAGACGAGGCCATTAGCCATCACAAATGGAAAGCGGCTTCCCTAGAAGACGAGTAGGCAATGATTGGATGTTTAGGACATCTGGTGAAAACTGCTGGTTCGACGATCACTTCAAGGAAATAGCAATTCTGTTCATTGACAACTGGGATAAATTCTATGGCAAACGTGATATTTATGCAATGTATGTGGTTCATCCCTCTGGGGAAGAGGTGACTACTGGCCACAGTAGTCACCCATTGTGTTGCAGTGTTTGACACAATGGCATTTTGGTACAGAAAACACCTTGGACAACTTTTTCAAGTGAGAATGGTTGGATCTGAGAGGGACGTGACTTTTCAGTGATTACATTCTCTCTCATACTACTCTGCACCTCACCTTCCGACAGTATACAAGTCTCCACACTGTCGCTTGATCTTCAGATTGTTTCAGACTATGGAACAGAACGCTTCTCCAAGCTGAAGGACTGACAACCTCAAATCTAGGGTGATGGACTGATTACATCGTATTCACATCTCTACTGCTCTTACCTACTTTCTGTACTTGAGTGAAAAAGCCTACTGTGTAGGCGAAACGTTCCGGAATAATGTTGCCTAACTGTTGCCTATGTGTCTTACTTATCAATCTTCAACACATCTATTGAAACAAGGTGACTACCTGAGGTATGCAAGACAGCAAATGTAGTCCAAAATTTTTAGAGAGGAAAAAAAAAAGACAGACGAAGCATTAAACTACAGACCAGTGCCACTGACATGTATTGTATGCAAAGTCATGGAGAACATTATCAGAAGAGTGGTGGACCACCTAGAAAGGAACTAGATTATAAGCTACAACCAGCAGGGATTTAGAGACTGGAAATGTCTCACAAACCTACTCGAGTTCTATGACAAGGTGACAGAAAGTAAGGCAATAAAGAGAGGGGTGGGTAGATTCCATTTTCTTGGACTGTAAGAAGGGTTTTGACGCCGTTCCACACAAGAGGTTAGTGCAAAAGCTGGAGGACCAGGCAGGTATAACGGGAAGGCACTCCAGTGGATTAGAAAATACCTGACGGGAAGGAATCAGCGAGTCATGGTACATGATGAGGTGTCAGAGTGGGCTCCTGTGACGAGCGGAGTTCCTCAGAGGTCAGTCTTAGGACCGGTCCTGTTTCTGGTATATGTGTGAACTACATGACGGAAGGAATAGACTCAGAAGTGTCCCTGCTTGCAGACGACGTGAAGTTAATGAGGAGAATTCAGTCGGAAGAGGACAAGGCAGGACTACAGAGGGATCTGGACAAGCTGCAGGCTTGGTCCAACAACTGGCTCCTGGAGTTCAACCCCACCAAGTGCAAAAACATGAAGATCATGAAGAGTACTGTCTAGGGAAAAGGATTTTGGAGTGTGTATAATGCCGAGCACATCTCCTGAGGCGCACATCAACCAAATAACAGTTACAGCGTATGGGGGACTAGCAAATCTAAGATCAGCATTCCGGAATCTCAGTAAGGAACTTTTCCGGACCCTGTCCACCGTGTACGTCAGGCCCTTACTGGAGTATGCAGGTCCAGTTTGGAACCCATCTCAGGTCAAGCATGTCAGGCAACTAGAGAAAGTACAAAGGTTTGCAACGAAGCTAGGCCCGGAGCTAAGAGGCATGTCCTAAGAGGCGAGGGACCTCGACCTGACCACACTGGAAGACAGGGGGGACATGATAACGACATACAAAATGCTGAGGAATCGATATGGTGGACAGAGACAGGATGTTCCCGAGATGGGACACAGCAACAAGGGATGGCAGTTGGAAGCTGAAAACTCAACGGATTCACAGGGATGTCAGGAAGTATTTCTTCAGTCATAGTCAGGAAGTGAAATAGTCGGGAAAGTGAGGTAGTGGAGGCAGGTACCATTCATAGTTTTAAGAAGGTGTGATAAATCTAATCTCTCTGGGGCAAAGGTGCACAAACGAAGGGAGGGACTGACCACCTCAAAGGCAAGTCTTCGAGGGCGATGAACTGATTACATATCCTTTATATCTCCGCTCCTTTTGCTGCCTCCGCTGTTTCCGAATGAAGAAGGCTACTGCCTCAACGAAACGTTTCGGTATAAAGGTGTCTAACTGTTGAACAGGTGTCTTATGAGAGAGAGGTGGAGGGTCATAGGTGGTACGACCAAAGATGAATTGTGTAAACAAACTTTGCAGTATATTAATAAGACGATATGAGGTTTATGGCAACAGATTCTCTTAGAAGATACCCGAGGCAAGACTCACTTTCCTCTTTAGATATAACTGTGGTAGGGAAAGAGACAGAGTGATGGCCTCCCAGGTACTTTTCGGTATTAATCCTGGACAAATATTTACGTTCTAATTGCCAAAAAGCCACCTAGTAATGTAAAAAATTATATCTCGAGCTGGCCATAGTCAGGTTTCATGATACCTGTTTTCGTCATAAAAGATTACTTTTTATGTATAGAAATTGAAGTCATCGAGAACAACAACGGATAAAATTGAGCTCACCTTGAGGCCACTGCAATGTCGTACTGTACGCCAGATGGCAGGTTACTATAAATTTAATACGTAAGCCACCACTGGTTCGTCGAGGTCATTCAGTACTCAGTTAATTTTGTCTTCCAGTTTATAAACCTCCTAGTTTTCAGACGACTGTTCTAACCGGTCACTCAGAGTGTTCACGAATTATTTCTTTCTGCGATGTTCACTGCGTCTACAATGGAGGACAACTATCTCTAACATGAATATACAATCGTTATCGTATGTGTCTTGTCGATCTATCTTATCGATCACCGTTATATTGAATATACAATTGCAATTTTGTTAACAGTTGTTAAGGGCTTTAAGACTGCCCAAGTTTCACCAATTTTGGCCAATGTTTTAATGAAGTAAGTGGAGCTGCCAAAATCCTTTCTGTGCACATTTTCGAGGACAAGTTCTATTCAGTGTTGAATCCTGTTTTTATTGTCATGAAGCACATTAGATAAGATTACACTATCAAGGAGGTGACTGGAGCAACAAGCTAGCCAGAAAGTCTGTAAAAAGAAGAGTAATGCTGATTAAGGTTTTTTCTGGACTATGTTTCTCTCAGGATAGATCTTTATTAGGTTTCTCAAATCTCAAACATGATAGTGTTCCATCCTTAGTGAAATTTAGTTTAAAAATATAGGCTCTCTCTGTATTACGTGTCTTTATATATATGACATTACACTGTTTTCCCTACCACTCTTCGTCTCCCTTTCATTCCCTTTCATTCCTCCCTCCCTTCCTCCCTCTCTCCCTCCCTCTCTCCCTCCCTCTCTCCCTCTCTCCCTCCCTCTCTCCCTCCCTCTCTCTCTCCCTCCCTCCCTCTCTCCCTCCCTCTCTCCCTCTCTCCCTCCCTCTCTCCCTCCCTCCCTCTCTCCCTCCCTCTCTCCCTCCCTCTCTCCCTCCCTCTCTCCCTCCCTCTCTCCCTCCCTCTCTCCCTCCCTCTCTCCCTCCCTCTCCCTCCCTCTCTCCCTCCCTCTCTCCCTCCCTCCCTCCCTCCCTCCCTCCCTCTCTCCCTCCCTCCCTCTCTCCCTCCCTCCCTCCCCCTCTCTCCCTCCCTCTCTCCCTCCCTCTCTCCCTCTCCCTCCCTCTCTCTCTCCCTCCCTCTCTCTCTCCCTCTCTCTCTCCCTCTCTCTCTCTCTCTCTCTCTCTCTCTCTCTCCCATATAAATGGGTTTGTGAGGGTGCGTGCTGGTGTGCATGTGTATACATATTCATATGGGTATTTGTATGAATGCATTCACGTGCATAAACCTGTGTTTTCTAGTGCATCACGTGTGTACTCACTTCCTAGTACTCGCACAGTACAGATTCCAGCTGTGGGTATTGCAGGCGTATGAGCCGTCAGCGATGATTGGCTCTCAAGGCTAGATGAAGCGTGAAGTCTGATTGGTTGATGATAGTTATTGAAATTCCAAGAATGACAGTTCTAGCTACTGAACTGAAGTATAATTCCATTGTACTGGAAATGCACTTCGTGATATTGTATATATGTTGCTCTAACATCTGTTGCTTTCTCCCTCTCCCTCCATAATGAGATATCTGCATTCATATATATATATATATATATATATATATATATATATATTATATAGTATATATGTATATATATATATATATATAGTATGTTAGAGTATGTAGGAAAGAGGGAAATTTTTTCCCAGTAAAAGTAGGCCTTAGACAAGGATGTGTGATGTCACCGTGGTTGTTTAATATATTTATAGATGGGGTTGTAAGAGAAGTAAATGCGAGGGTCTTGGCAAGAGGCGTGGAGTTAAAAGATAAAGAATCACACACAAAGTGGGAGTTGTCACAGCTGCTCTTTGCTGATGACACTGTGCTCTTGGGAGATT
Source organism: Cherax quadricarinatus (assembly GCF_038502225.1). NCBI lineage: Eukaryota > Metazoa > Arthropoda > Malacostraca > Decapoda > Parastacidae > Cherax > Cherax quadricarinatus. Next base: position 13,527,793 of record NC_091339.1, on the reverse strand, counting down.
CTGAAGAGAAGTTGCAGAGATTGGTGGATGAATTTGGTAGGGTGTGCAAAAGAAGAAAATTAAAGGTGAATACAGGAAAGAGTAAGGTTATGAGGATAACAAAAAGATTAGGTGATGAAAGATTGAATATCAGATTGGAGGGAGAGAGTATGGAGGAGGTGAACGTATTCAGATATTTGGGAGTGGACGTGTCAGCGGATGGGTCTATGAAAGATGAGGTGAATCATAGAATTGATGAGGGAAAAAGAGTGAGTGGTGCACTTAGGAGTCTGTGGAGACAAAGAACTTTGTCCTTGGAGGCAAAGAGGGGAATGTATGAGAGTATAGTTTTACCAACGCTCTTATATGGGTGTGAAGCGTGGGTGATGAATGTTGCAGCGAGGAGAAGGCTGGAGGCAGTGGAGATGTCATGTCTGAGGGCAATGTGTGGTGTGAATATAATGCAGAGAATTCGTAGTTTGGAAGTTAGGAGGAGGTGCGGGATTACCAAAACTGTTGTCCAGAGGGCTGAGGAAGGGTTGTTGAGGTGGTTCGGACATGTAGAGAGAATGGAGCGAAACAGAATGACTTCAAGAGTGTATCAGTCTGTAGTGGAAGGAAGGCGGGGTAGGGGTCGGCCTAGGAAGGGTTGGAGGGAGGGGGTAAAGGAGGTTTTGTGTGCGAGGGGCTTGGACTTCCAGCAGGCATGCGTGAGCGTGTTTGATAGGAGTGAATGGAGACAAATGGTTTTTAATACTTGACGTGCTGTTGGAGTGTGAGCAAAGTAACATGTATGAAGGGATTCAGGGAAACCGGCAGGCCGGACTTGAGTCCTGGAGATGGGAAATACAGTGCCTGCACTCTGAAGGAGGGGTGTTAATGTTGCAGTTTAAAAACTGTAGTGTAAAGCACCCTTCTGGCAAGACAGTGATGGAGTGAATGATGGTGAAAGTTTTTCTTTTTCGGGCCACCCTGCCTTGGTGGGAATCGGCCGGTGTGATAATAAAAAAAAAAATATTATATATATATATATATATATATATATATATATATATATATATATATATATATATATATATATATATATATATATAAATGGTGTGTTGAGACATATGTGAAAAGACAGCACTTTATCAGTGGAGGCAAAAATGGGAATGTACCAATGCACCAGTATAAAGTTTTACCAACACTTTTACATGGGTGCCAAGCATGGTATTTTCCCTGGAGCAGTGAGGAAGAGGCTGGAGGCAGTGACTGTCACAATGTAAATCAGTGTGTTATTAATATCATACATAGAATATGAAACATGTATTTTTTTTAATAATATGTATATAAATTAGAAAATAGCGTGGGAGTATGAAAGTTATAATTCAGAAAGTAGAAAACTAAATGGATTACGCATATTAGGGCGACAGTAGTCACCCAAAACAAGTCTAGGGAATTCCTACACTACTTTAAGATGGCCGAGCTTATTGTAACAAATACGAGAAGGTTATCATGAAATGTATTTCTGCTCCGTTTATATCTAGCACTCAAAGAGTTCGTTGAGATTATCTTTGAGGCAAAGGCAGCGCAGAGTGCTAAGTTGCGGGCCTGGACTTAATGGCGTCTATAAAATGATTAAAATATTTATATAGGTACGAGCTGCAGGAGTGAGCGGCCTGCTGAGTAGTTGGTACAAGTTTCAGCTGCTAGTTTGATGCTATACACAACCATGGCCACTCAGAGGAAAGGGAAGGCAGGGGCCTTCAGCTCACAGGGAGCCTAATACTTTTTTTTTCAGGTAAATGTGTCTGTATAATTTCAAGGTCAAATAATATTTGTCTTTCATCAGTGGTTACTTGTATTTGACAGACAATTCGTCTACCACCTTTCTCTAGACATTTAAATGGCTAGCTCAGTGCTGGTGGAGGGTGGCTACTGAAGTAACCAAACTTCGTAAAAATCCAGCCATCCAGCCAGCCAGCTAGCCAGCCAGCCAGTCACCGTATACGGCGCGTTTAACATATCATTGATGTTTGTTTTCATGCCAGAAACTAATTTTTCCAGAGAACACCGCGAAGAAGTAATCTTCCTCATGCGAATGTATTCGACGGACTTTAAATTGGAATGCAAACCAAAGAAATTACTTCAGGAAATTCATGATCTTGAACTCTCAGCCGTTTTTAGTTACTTTACCAGCATCTGTAGCTCAGGTGAACGCACTCAATATGAAGCAAGTGAAAAAGTATAACAAGTCCACCACGAGAAAAGCAATTAAGCATTAAGTAATTAAAAAAATAAGTCAAATTATGTCTCACTATTCATTGGTGTCTTCTTTTGTTGCCATATATCATTTTCAAGGATAGGAGGCTACAAGAGTCGAAGACCGGCCCGGGCCTCGCTGGATCACCGAGATTCTCCAAGTCCTGTCGACGTTCCAAGAAGGTTAGTCCGTATTTTCGCATAGAGGACATTACACTTTGAAGTATACACTATAGTACATCTCGCCTATAAGAAATTTTACCCAAACTAATTGTAACGTTCGTACAGAGGCCGAGAGGTGAGAAATTACACTACATTATTCACAAGGGGAGCGCTAAAACTCGTAGAGATAATACATCTCCCGTGGGATGGGAAGAAGTTAAAATCAATCCAAGGAAAGGGGTGAGTAGCTCTAATTCTGTGGAGCAAGAGCATTAAGTTGGAAAAATTCAGATTCAGGAAGGATATAGGAAAGTACTGGTTTGGTAATAGAGTTGTGGATGAGTGGAACAAACTCCCAAGTACCGTTATAGAGGCCAGAACGTTGTGTAGCTTTAAAAATAGGTTGGATAAATACATGAGTGGATGTGGGTGGGTGTGAGTTGGACCTGATAGCTTGTGCTACCAGGTCGGTTGCCGTGTTCCTCCCTTAAGTCAATGTGACCTGACCTGACTAGGTTGGGTGCATTGGCTTAAGCCGGTAGGAGACTTGGACCTGCTTCGCATGGGCCAGTAGGCCTTCTGCAGTGTTCCTTCGTTCTTATGTTATGTTCTTATTCCCCAGCATCAAGGAATCTGTCAACGCAGGAGGAATTCGACACAGCCGTGAGGCATCCAGTGAGCCCTGAACAGAATTTCAATGGAAAAATCATTGCTCTTATAATCTACTGACATGAATTTAACCCTGTAAAACTTACCGATGTTCCGGCATAAAGGCGCGCTTTTTTTTTTCTAACCAAAAAAAAGTCCTGGAAAATCACCCTGGGCCTTTTATACTCAAGGTCAGGTGTGTGCTTCGGGTTACGCTTTTGCAGTTGTTTATTACATTGCAACTACTTGGGATAATTCAATCTTTTATATATCACATTATCGTGCGCCTTATAAGCCGAAAAATACGATATATTATGAATACACATTTTGCATAATATTTTATGCTTTGATCAATTTTTTTTATACAGAATACAAAATAGAATATTCAGTGAACTTGACGTACACAGCCAGAGCCGGGCTGTTAATGTCGTCTTTTTCTCATAGGAATTAAAACAGTCAGCTTAATATAGCAATTATTCTTTGCAAATACCACACTAGAAAATATTCGAATTATACGGTTAATAACTGACCCGATATCTGTGTCCTGAGGATGAAGTCGGTATCATATCATGCACATAGAGAAGTCAAACTGTGTAATCTTTTCCTCGAATTAGATAAGAAATTAAGATTGCTGTGATACTAAGCACATACCACAGAGTATATACAACAAACTTACATATATTTATTAACATTAAAGAGTTACACTTATGAGGGGCCATTCGGTACTAGCAGTAGTATTGGTAATATCGATTCAGTCCTTCAGGCGCTGTGTGCGACACCAACTCCCTACATAATGAATCATTCGAAAAGTCTCTATAGGAAAACAGTATTGCACGAATTTTTGCACACTTAGAATGCGAGTCGTAGCGAAGGTAAATTTTCAACACGTTCCAAATTTCAGAAAAAAAAAAAAAGTTTATTTTACTTTTTGCCCTTGAAACAAAAAGAGCTCTAGAGGCAAGACAACACTGACATTCTCAAGAAAACTGTATAAGGAAAACAGTCAAAGAAAAAAAAAATTGCTTCCTGGCACTCTCAATCCATCTCTTTTCTCTCTCCTCTCATGCGTGTGTGTGTGCTCGCGCGCGCGCGCCTGTCTGTAGGTGTGTGTGCATCCGTCTCGGTGTGTGCATCTGTCTCGGTGTGTGTGTCTGTCGGTGTGTGTGTGTGTCTGTCGGTGTGTGTGTGTCGGTGTGTGTGTCTGTCGGTGTGTGTTTGTGTCTGTATATCGGTGTGTCCGTCGGTGTCTTTGTGTCCCATTTTTCCCCACTTTACTATGCCTAGGATGTGACTTACTAACATTCAGACAATTTTCTTTGGCATAGGCATATCAGGGTTGAAACTCAGTGTTGATGGTGAAAAAATATCGCACATTTCTTGGAGTTAAATGCATGCATATATATATATATATATATATATATATATATATATATATATATATATATATATATATATATATATATATATATATATAATTTCTCCAAGGGAAAGTGGAAGAGAACCTTTCATTCGTAAGCCATGCGTATCGTAATAGGCAACTAAAATGACGGGAGCAAGAGGCTAGTAACCTCCTCTTTTTGGTAGGAGACGGCCTGTGCGTTTAAAAATATATATGTAGCTAAATCAGGGCCACGGTTCAGGGACTCGAACCTAGGTCCTCATTGGTAGCAGGTCCAGTACTTTACCCCTGAGCTACGAGGCTTACAGTTGGAAGGTTTTAAAGACAACACTTCTGTGACATGACTGTCTGACGTGACTAACTGGAGGAAAGACGAAACATAGAACTATAATATTCCACCTCACTAGACAGCGCTACATACCACTACTCCAGAGTAACTGAAAACCCTAACATCTGTAGCATAGTTATATGAATCAAACATTACGTCTACTGCGTCACTGGGAAGAACTATTGCTCCAACAGATAGGATGAGTAAAGGAAAATATTTGGTTTCAAATGCTGAGAAGAATTATGGAGACATTAAGGCAAATGTGCAGCTCCAGTATTGGGTTTGAGAATGATTTGCCAAGTATGGGCCAGTAGGCCTCCTGCAGTGTTTCTCCTTTCTTGTTTTTATAGCTACGCTCAAAGGAAACTTGACATAACTCACGAAATCGTAGTGACACGATTGTAAACAAACAATACCACGGGTTGGGCTTGAACCCGCGGTCAGAGAGTCGTAAAACTCCAGACCGACTGTGGTCACAGTGGTGCCTATGGTAACCTCGCTATGGTGTATAAATATACCTAGATGGATGAATCTTATTGCAGCCAGCTGGCCCAGTGGATAACGCGTCGGTCTGGAGTTTTACGACTGACCGCGGGTTCAAGACCCGCCCGTGGTATGGTTAAACTTGGCATTCGATAACGCTTCGTAACTAATAAAGATTGATACGAGATGAAGTTTCATACATGGTAGAGCTTAATACATTAACATGCGATTCAAGGTAAAGCTCTACCGAGGAAGTCGTTTGGACTACCTAGTCAAGGAATAATACTGTAATTAAACTCTGCTGGTTATTTTGACATAACTATCATTAGTGTCCGGCTGTTGCATCCTGGCGGAATGTATGTGTTCAATATTGCGGTGGCGGTGTGCAGGAGGTAGGGACCTACTGTTGGTCATATTACAGCATGCTTCACTACCTGGGTCCTGTGAGGTCCTGGTGGTGGGCCCTGTGAAGTCCTGGTGGTGGGCTCTGTGAGGTCCTGGTGGTGGGCTCTGTGAGGTCCTGGTGGTGGGACCTGTGAAGTCCTGGTGGTGGGCCCTGTGAAGTCCTGGTGGTGGGTCCAGTGAGGTTCTAGTGGCGGGTCCTCTGAGGAGGGATTTACGTAAGTCGGAGATAGTCTGTGGCTTATATTAAAGTATCCTTCACTGCCTGGCTTCCTGCTAGGGCACAGCAGAAGACTGAGAAGCCTCTATTGTTCTTAAGATATTTCTCTATCGGGGGCCATTGTCAAAGTTACCCTGGCTGAGATAGAAATATGCAACCTGTGTTAAACAGTAACCCACATGAAAAATTAGGAAAAAAGGTGAAATAAACAGAAGCACTTTATACTCTGTTTCAGTCTATGTGGGTTACGGCTTAGCATCGACAAGTTTTCATTACGCTTTTAGTGTGAATCATTCGTCTATGTAATACTGGTGCTTATTTTTTCACGAAGTGCAATAAGACTTAGCAACACAAAAGAAAATTAACATTTAAGATGCATTTTATATATATATTTCATAGTAATTATATTTATGTTGCATTAAGAAACTTAAGGTTGATGGATCTCAAGGCCAAAATAATACGAGAATAAGCATAGATTAAGATATTAAAATGATCGCCACTATGCCAAGCCCTTCTAGGGCAAAGTAAGTGCCTGAGCCAGAGCATGCAGCTCACAAGACTGCCATTCCCATTAGACCCCTTGGGTCGGGGATGGTAGCCTAGAGAGGCCTAGCTTCTCCCTACGAGCCCCGTGGGGGCGGGGAATGTGGCTAGGCCTGGGGACACCTGGTCCCAAAGATCAGGAGGCACTTTTACCTTCTCCCATGGCAGACATTAGTCTGAAATACTCCCGAGAACGGGAGCGAAAACCGGGCCACCACTTGGAAAAGGCCCGGGCCGGGAGAGCACCGGCGAATCAAGAAGATATTAATCTCTGATTGAGGAAAATTAAATCTTTCAGAAATAACCCACACTTTTTATAGGAAACTTTAAACGACATTTCGGTCCAAGACGGGCAGAAAAGTATTCCGGAGTTTTCTCTTTAGTGCGATTTGAACTTTTGTTGGATAACAACAGTGATGGTCGGCAGAGCAGAATAAATTTGTTTATTGCACTTTGTAAATTTATTACACCAGACAAAATATTTAAATTCTAAGTTCAAAGAAATTATTAAGCATCTCTAGGAAATTGAACTCATGGCTGGGTTACTTAAGGAGGGTGAACATAATGGGAACCAAATTTATAAGCATTTTTTATTATATATATTCATGGAAGAGCATAAAATTTGGAGGAGTCTTACAGCCCCTGGAAAAAGGAGAGTAACTAGATTTAATTCGAGGATGGAAAGGGCATCGGAAGTTAGACAAGTACTGTCATCTGTCTCCTTTTCGTCTTGAGTGTCGGTTCCTGAACATGCACAGAGATTCTAGGTGATACTTAAGATGGCTGATGAGTGGCACTCAAGGATACTATTGAGCTAGTGGTCTAAACACAACAAGAGCAACTGTATCTCTCCCACATACTAGCCACTTCAGGAGGCTGTCAGCTCAATTGTGACAGGACCTCAGGAAATGTAGTCATGAACACTTTGGTCTGTCCTTCCCTTCTGAATTCTTGAGTCAGTGTTTCATTTATTTTACGTCATCTTCCTCAATCAATCTGTGTCGTGAGAATTTGAATTATTCACTTTTTTGTATTTCCCTTTGAACGTTCCCTCCTCTCCAGTCCGGTCCCAGACCAGTTCTCCTGGTTGCTACCGGATCGGTCATGCTGTTGGTGGTCGTTGCACCATAGCCCAGCTGATTAGGAACTCTTTTGAGGAATTTGTCGAGTTCCCTTTCTAAGACAAGTTTGCGAAAAAAAAAATTTGCGGCACATACACACACACACACACACACACGCGCACACACGCGCACACACACACACACACACACTCAAATATGATCAAGGACCTTTTTCTCGACTTACTCAACACCCTCATTTGCCTTGTCCTATGCTACCTCACCCCACCACACTAACAGTTATTTCAGCTATTACCACAAGTTTCTATTCACTAGTTTACATGCAAAATTATTGAATATTTCGGTAATATTGACAAGTATGCTTGTAATGTAGAAGGGACTCTTTCATCCCGCCAAAACACCGATTATCGCGGAGCATCATTGTCGACGACTACCACGCTTACTGCTGTGTGTACTTGCTTATTTGTGGTTGCAGGGGACGAGGCACAGCCTTCTCTTTCTGTGTGCGTGTGTGTTCACCTAGTTGTGGGTGCAGGGGTCGATTCACAGCCCCTGGCCCCGCCTCTTCACTGGTCGCTTCTAGGTGTGTGTGTGTGTGTGTGTGTACTCACATAGTTGTACTCACCTAGTTGAGGTTGCCGGGGTCGAGTCCGAGCTCCTGGCCCCGCCTCTTCACTGATCGCTACTAGGTCACTCTCCCTGAGCCGTGAGCTTTATCATACCTCTGCTTAAAGCTATGTATGGATCCTGCCTCCACTACATCGCTTCCCAAACTATTCCACTTACTGACTACTCTGTGGCTGAAGAAATCTCCAATCTCTGGAACATCCTGTCTTTGTCCACCTTGTCAATTCCTCTCAGTATTTTGTATGTCGTTATCATGTCCCCCCTATCTCTCCTGTCCTCCAGTGTCGTCAGGTTGATTTCCCTTAACCTCTCCTCGTAGGACATACCTCTTAACTCTGGGACTAGTCTTGTTGCAAACCTTTGCACTTTCTCTAGTTTCTTTACGTGCTTGGCTAGGTGTGGGTTCCAAACTGGTGCCGCATACTCCAATATGGGCCTAACGTACACGGTGTACAGGGTCCTGAATGATTCCTTATTAAGATGTCGGAATGCTGTTCTGAGGTTTGCTAGGCGCCCATATGCTGCAGCAGTTATTTGGTTGATGTGCGCTTCAGGAGATGTGCCTGGTGTTATACTCACCCCAAGATCTTTTTCCTTGAGTGAGGTTTGTAGTCTCTGGCCCCCTAGACTGTACTCCGTCTGCGGTCTTCTTTGCCCTTCCCCAGTCTTCATGACTTTGCACTTGGTGGGATTGAACTCCAGGAGCCAATTGCTGGACCAGGTCTGCAGCCTGTCCAGATCCCTTTGTAGTTCTGCCTGGTCTTCGACCGAGTGAATTCTTCTCATCAACTTCACGTCATCTGCAAACAGGGACACCTCAGAGTCTATTCCTTCCGTCATGTCGTTCACAAATACCAGAAACAGCACTGGTCCTAGGACTGACCCCTGTGGGACCCCGCTGGTCACAGGTGCCCACTCTGACACCTCGCCACGTACCATGACTCGCTGCTGTCTTCCTGACAAGTATTCCCTGATCCATTGTAGTGCCTTCCCTGTTATCCCTGCTTGGTCCTCCAGTTTTTGCACCAATCTCTTGTGTGGAACTGTGTCAAACGCCTTCTTGCAGTCCAAGAAAATGCAATTCACCCACCCCTCTCTCTCTTGTCTTACTGCTGTCACCATGTCAGAACTCCAGTAGGTTTGTGACACAGGATTTCCCGTCCCTGAAACCATGTTGGCTGCTGTTGATGAGATCGTTGCTTTCTAGGTGTTTCACCACTCTTCTCCTGATAATCTTCTCCATGATTTTGCATACTATTCATGTAAGTGACACTGGTCTGTAGTTTAATGCTTCATGTCTGTCTCCTTTTTTAAAGATTGGGACTACATTTGCTGTCTTCTATGCCTCAGGCATTCTCCCTATTTCGATAGATGTATTGAATATTGTTGTTAGGGGTACACATAGCGCCTCTGCTCCCTCTCTCAATACCCATGGGGAGATGTTATCTGGCCCCATTGCCTTTGAGGTATCTAGCTCACTCAGAAGCCTCTTCACTTCTTCCTCGGTTGTGTGCACTGTCCAGCACATGGTGGTGTGCCCCACCTCTCCGTCTTTCTGGAGCCCCTTCTGTCTCCTCTGTGAACACTTCTTTGAATCTCTTGTTGAGTTCCTCACATACTTCACGGTCATTTCTTGTTGTCTCTCCTCCTTCCTTCCTTAGCCTGATTACCTGGTCCTTGACCGTTGTTTTCCTCCTGATGTAGCTGTACAACAGTTTCGGGTCAGATTTGGCTTTCGCTGCTATGTCATTTTCATATTGTCTTTGGGCCTCCCTTCTTATCTGTGCATATTCGTTTCTGGCTCTACGACTGCTCTCCTTATTCTCCTGGGTCCTTTGCCTTCTATATTTCTTCCATTCCCTAGCACACTTGGTTTTTGCCTCCCTGCACCTTTGGGTAAACCATGGGCTCATCCTGGCTTTTTCATTATTCCTGTTACCCTTGGGTACAAACCTCTCCTCAGCCTCCTTGCATTTTGTTGCTACATATTCCATCATCTCATTAACTGGCTTCCCTGCCAGTTCTCTGTCCCACTGAACCCCGTTCAGGAAGTTCCTCATTCCTATGTAGTCCCCTTTCTTGTAGTTTGGCTTCATTCGTCCTGGCCTTCCTGCTTCTCCCTCCACTTGTGTGTGTGTGTGTGTGTGTGTGTGTGTGTGTGTGTGTGTGTGTGTGTGTGTGTGTGTGTGTGTGTGTGTGTGTGTGTGTGTGTGTGTGCGCGCGCGCGCTAGAGCAGGGCAGGACAGACCAGGAAGTTAACGAGAGAGAGACGAGAGAGATTAAGGACGAGAGAAGGACAGTAGGGGTGACTGAGGAAATGAAACGAGGTGAGGGGAGATAAGAGGCAGGGATTAAGAAGGGACATACAATGAGACGCGTAGATATGGGAAGATACTGGAAGATAATACGAAAGAGTAAATTGAAAATAATAAGGAGGAGGATAAAAAGGAATTTGTATCAAGAATAAGAATGGAAAATAAAGGATGAAAAATGTACGCGTACGCGCGCGCGCGCACACACACACACACACACACACACACACACACACACACACACACACACACACAAAATAAAAAAAAAAAAAAAAAACTTAGCAGACACGTCCGTCTACAGCATGTCAGCCGTCGCTTCTTGCCGCCCGTCTCACAGGGATAAGTCCGACACAGAACGGTCGTGTGACGACACCCTGTGTCATGCATTAACCGAATAATGCAATAACAGGATCAACAAGAGGCGAGTTCTGCATTTATAGGTTATTCTGTTAAGAGTTTATGGTAAATTTTGTCTATCTAGCAATGCAAAAAGAAAAAAATTAATGTCATTGTTTACCCGATGTATCTAGTATACTAGGCTGACAAGATCGACTTTGCAACATAGTTATGAATACAAAACACTATTTGTTGAGTAGGATACAGGCAAAGGAACACCTGGCATTGTTGCACCTGCAACATTCATTACAAAGTAGTGACTAGATAATGGACTAGCCGAAACCTCGTCTGAAGATTTATCTCCAGATTGTTGGGTAGGCTGCAAGTGGCTCGAGGTGAGGTATGTAGTCGTCGTCTTCATGCGGGTGTGGATAAATATAACCATTTATTTATAGCTGATATTTAGAAGCCGATATTTTTCAAGTACACTTACCTTTCGTTATCTGATCTTACCTTATGAATTCTCCGCTACCAGCACTTCATTAATTAAAACCTTAGCTACCATAATCTGATTATTAATCAACTATTAATAAGTTAGCTAACACATACTAAGCCACACCAGTTTCACCCACAAAAAACTTCTCACACCCTTACCGACCACTACGACCTCCTCCACCACTTCATCACCACTACCTCAACCTCACTTCCACATCCTCATCTTTCAACTCACAACGGCGCTGAAGTACCTCAAAGCGAGGATGAATTTTCCCCACAAGGAGGTGCTGATAAAGTGTGTGCTGGAGCGTCCACGGTGCTGGGCAGTGATGAAGGGACCGTCAACACCGGCAACACTCCCTAACGCAGATGATGGATCGTTTCCAACCTCCTACAAGATCCAAGCTTCTGGATGGCCTGGATCCTTTCTTTGAGAGTGGATTAGTGTTTATATATAATATATATATATATATATATATATATATATATATATATATATATATATATATATATATAATGTCGCGCCGAATAGGCAGAACTTGCGATCTTAGCTTAAATAGCAACGCTCATCTTGCCATATAAGACAAGCGAAAGTTTGTGTATGCAATAATTTCGCCAAAATCATTCTGAACCTAACGAAAAAAATATATTTCACTGTGTTTGTTTAGTACTAAATTATTGTAAACATGTCTAAAATATATTTAGTTGGGTTAGGCTAAAATAAATTGTTCTTGTTATAAGGATAGGTAAGTTTTCTAAGATTCTTTTGGAGCAAAATTAAAAATTTTTTACATTGACGTTAATGAAAAAAATATATCTTTAAACGTGTAAGAGAAAATTTTAGAAAGGACTTAATTTTAAACGAGTTCTTGCTAATTGACCAGTTTTACATATTCGGCACGACATTTCATATATATAATATATATAATATACACACACACACACACACGCGCGATTTTTGACTATGTATTTTTGTAGCATTTTCACCATTGTACTTTGTTCTGCTCGCAGAAATACAGTAATTAACATAGGGGGAAGAGGAGCCAGAAAGAGGTAGTATTAGCCAGGCCAGGTAGTCTCTCCCTCTGGGTGCTGCAATAAACCACGCCCCCACCAATATTTATGGACGCTAGCAAACCAATACCTGGGGTGAAGCGAACAAAAAATGCACTTAATTAACACACACACCTCTATTCCTGTTCACATTACAAGTTCGTACTCACAATGTTAATACACCCTATTTTGCCTCACATATACACTTGCATGTGCTATGTTAACATAAGCATCTGTTCTGTATCTTTGCTACACACACGAGTGAATGTTAATATATATATATATATATATATATATATATATATATATATATATATATATATATATATATATTATATAAATGACAGAAAATATTTACTTTATTAGGTTCTCATCGCTGGTGAAGATGGTAGAGGTGGCCTCTAAATCGGTTTTAGTTCTTCGAACACTTTTTTTTTGAAGGTATCCCCGAAGATGATCCAAAATCCGTGTGATAACCTCAGAACACTTCTCATCGACTTTAAAATTTCCACAGTAGTGTACCCGAGGAGGAGGTTGTGAGTGCTACTGGAGTGTACAGGTCCCAATTAACCAGTTTTATTTTAAAAGGGTGTAACTTTTTGACGTTATATAACACGAGTTTTCCTCTTAGGAATGGTCTCAGTGGCTGATGCATCTTACTAAAGGATGGTTTTTCTTTGGGGTTTGGACTATTTCGGTGTAAATTTGTTAGTTTACTGACAGTTCATATATGTACTTAAAGTGCTTAACAATTCGCAAACAGGCTCCGTGGTGAAGTACTGTGGACTCTAATACCGAGTTTACAGGTTAGAGTCCTGCTGTGGAAGTAGAGACAATGTAAATATATACTTGACAATGTTAGAGTTCGTGAGATAACTGAAGAATGAGTCTTATGGCTGGCTTCAAACTTTTAGCGCTGATGTGATTTACTCTAAGGAAATTTTGTATTACAAATTATTTTTCGTGCAATAACTGGAGTAAGCCTCCTCTGATCGGCTTCAAACTTTAAATGCCGAAGTATCTTGCTTTCAAAAAGTAATGAATTGGTTTTGGATTAAGTTTTCATCTTCATTTTCTAAGAAACTAAGAAAAATTCAAATACTGGTTTCCATGTGACAATTTGCCTTATCCGACTGGCCTCAAACTTTCAACATCCATAACTTAAAAATACAACTTCTTAGTGACGTAAAGTGTTAATGAATTTATGATAATCTCTGTACGATATCTCGAGAATGCTTCTTGTGATTGGCCGGAGTATCTAAATGGAAGGATGGCATTAATTTTGAACAGTTTAGGTGTTAAATTGTCATTTTTTAAAGAAATTGGCATAATAATTGCCTTGAAATCTGAATTATTCTTGTGATTGGCATAAAATCTTTAGAGTCAGCATTTAACTACGTCATTAATTTGTTACATGTTGTAATAATCCTTTTACCTGCACTGAGATGAAAGGGACAGAGCTTATGCACCGTGCCGACCTATACAAATTAGTTTTTTTTATGGTTTGTGGTCAAATTCCAATCGGTTCTTGGATATGGTGACCGATACGATTTCCTATCAGTCACTAGGTTTGTAGGAGTGATGCCAGATACCGCCGTAAATCCACTGGTATATTTTTGTCTCGTGGCCTGACTCGTGAAAAACAGTACCAGTCCGCTCTAGCAGTTGTGTGCAAAGCTTTTAATTTATAAATGTTTTAATTAATCATTATGAAACGTTCTAGGAAATGTAATTAGTGTAGAATGAGGAATAACATTTAATTTCATAATTTAATTTACTGAAGCAAAAATTGAGCAGGTTTAATACACCGAGAGATGTGTATCTGTATATTTACATCGAAAGATGTATATGTATCATTGCATACAGTGAGAAATCTATGTATCCACTGTATTTCAGCGTATATACACCGAAAGGTGTGTATTATCCTTGAGTATATATACTCTGAGAGTAAGCTTTCTCAGAGTATGTTAGTGTACAGGTAAATAGCGGTCTTTATAGAGGTCGATATGTTTTACAGATGACAAATATCGTTACATTTCAGACTCATATACCACATCCATAATGATGTTCAAGGAATGATTTAGGTTCATTGTGTGTAATTATTAAAGCCACTAGACTCGACGAAGGTCAGTGAGATTACATGTAACCATTAGTACACCACCAGTCAAGAATACTTTTCTCTTAGTTAAATTAGAGTTAACTCTTAGTCTTTATATACTGAGAGAGAGCAGATTCCTTTTAGTGTATAGTATAACCTTGATAAAAAAACGAAAGGTTAATTTGAAATAGGTAACTGCAACAAATACGAATACGTATGACGAACAAATACGTAGATAATCGAAACAGTGACACTTATTTCCCAGTTAAATGACAAAATAATAAAGTATTCCATACAGGGACCTTGATATTGTTGCTTGATGTTTTTTTTTTCATTTCCTTTATTCTCTTTCAACTTTCATTTTTATTTCGCCAGTACTACGAGGACTAATCAACCTGCCTTCAAATTTTCAACGCTGGTGAGGAGTAACTAGGGTAAACCGAGGAACAAGAGGACAGCTACAATTCAATGGACCAAAACCCCTTCACTGGTATCAAGGCATCCCGTTGGTAGGGAGATGATTTCATACATTTTCATGTCATACTAAAAAGATCTTAAATTATAAAAAAAAAAAAAATCTTACGGAATGTGATAATGAAATTCCAGTGCTGGGATTTAGACACAAACACTAGGAGTCTAAACGCTTATGAGGCTACGAAAGAAGGAAACTGAGGAAAAATAATGATAATTCTGGTGGATGTCAGAGAGGGAGATAAAGTTGAATGATAGGGAGAGGAAAAAAGCGCTAGGAGGGAGAAAGGGAGAGAAAGAGAGAGTGTAGTGGGTAAGAGAAATTGTATATATACGAGGCAAAGGGGAAGAGGATAAAAATAAAGGAAAATTATATTTCTTGTTGCATTTCTTCCTCACATGTGCATCTGGGTACCTTTATTGTAGACCTTCCGCCATCCAGTGGCTTTATTAATACAAATTCCAAGACGTAACTTGAAGACAGTAGAACTATATACAGAAAATGAGGTAATCAGTCCCTCAACCTTGGAGTAGGTGCGAAGAACACCGTAGTCGTGGAGGTTCTGAAGCAGATACGATACGATACGAACTCACAGGTAAGTACCCACGAGGGGCGAGGGGCAAGTGGGGACAGTGCGAAGAATAGACGGTGAGAGGAATGTCTTGAGTCGAAGAGAGAAGAGTCAGGACTAGACCCAACTGCTAAGCCAGAATAATGACGAAGACGATGTAGAGACAACAGGAACTCTGCAGGTGCTGACTGCAACTTGCTGGATGGAAGATTGCCGCTTCTTGACGGTGATTGGTGGCTGCAGGCGACAAGGGAGGAGCTCAACGTTGATTGGTCATTTCATAATGGCTTGGTGGTTATTTGGAATTGTGGCGTTTTTTGACGAAGAAAGCTTCCTTGGCGAGGCGAGTTCCATTTTTGAGATGTTTAAATCGTTGGAGAGGAAGTATCATGAGACGAGTTAAGGAGTGTTGATATCGAGGATCTTGACACCAAAGTTCAATATTCGCTAAAATGGTTGAAAATTTTATAGGACAAGCTTCTTTGGAATGTTCAACGACATACTTGACTGTCTTGTTGATGAGGTGAGATTTTAGTTCAGCTGGCTCCATGTCCTGAGGATAGTTTACTGTGGTACAGAAAGATACGTTTTCCCATTTTACATACTTGTGGTAATCTTCATCTGGTACAGTATCGAATCTTGGGTCTTGGGATGGTATTGTTGGTGCTGGTGAATGTACATTTTCACTTCATCTTCAATGGACGAATCGGAAGATGTTTCTGGTGGAAAGGCTTCTGATTGGTCGGTTTCTTTGAGGAGTGGAGGCGATGGAGACTTCTCATTGGACTTTGTTGGAGTGACGTCACTAGGTGTTGGTGGTGTTGGAGCTGCTGGCGTAGAGGTGGTTATTAAGTCCTTGGTGAATTTTAATATCTCTTCCGAGGGTGGAGATGCTGGGAATATGAATGATGGCATATTATTTAGTGCAAATAACTCGTTGATGGTAGAGTTAAAAGATCCAGGTACAGCCATGTTCTGCATGTGAGCGTATAGTAGACAGT
Organism: Cherax quadricarinatus; assembly: GCF_038502225.1. Classification (NCBI taxonomy): domain Eukaryota; kingdom Metazoa; phylum Arthropoda; class Malacostraca; order Decapoda; family Parastacidae; genus Cherax; species Cherax quadricarinatus. The sequence goes on along the minus strand of NC_091339.1, from coordinate 13,511,341 downwards.
AGTGGATCTTGGTTACGTCACATGTTTGAGGAGTGATGATGATGGAGGCTGGCTGAGTAGTGGCTTGAAGTAATTTTGTAGTGTTAGCTTGTATCTTTGCAATTGCTGCATACGTTGGTGTGTTGCTAGTAGTTTTTTTCTTTGCTGCATCTTGTGTTTTCTTCACAATATCCTTTCTTGTAGGACATTTTGCTGCCAGTGTATGGTGATCATTACTTTTACAGTTTAAGCACGATGGTTGTGTTGGAGCAGCAGCGGTGCAGGAACTGAAGGTGTGTCCCTCACTACCACATGTAGTGCAGAACTTCTTGTCTTTTAATGGACATGCTTTGGTGGTGTGATGGTATGAATAACAGTTCCAGCAATGTTGGATATACTGATATCTCTCTGCTTCAATGTAGGTAGGACTGATGTAGTAGTAGTAGACAACAAGACCTTCGTTTAGAGCAGTGGCAGCCATGTTCACGTCGGTGAAGGTGACCTTGAGCATGGACGATGCATTCGGAATTTTTGTAATGCTGTCAACAGTAGCCCAAGTATTTTGCGTCTCGATGGATGTCTTGAGTTCAGCAGTTGTTTGAGACGTCAGAATTTTGTCAAGTTTTTTAAGGAATACTGATTTCCTTGCCCTGAGGGCAGGAGATGACGTAACAGTAAACCCTTGAGCATTAAGTGTAGTGGTGGCTTCTGTAGTGAGTAGTTTCTCTGCTTCAGCATCATCGTGACAACAATGAATGCTTCCTTCAGGGACAAAATGGTGTTGAATTTTACTTGCAGTGCTCCCTGAACAGCGGTTGCAAGAGCAATCTTCGTTGAATCATCAACGATACCACTTTTGGGCTTGATCTTTACACGATTTGCGTAGCTCATCGTGCAAGTCAAGGTGAAGACGACGCTGGTAAAGGTTCCCCTCCCCAACGGGGATCGTAGGGAGACGAAGAGTCGTTTCTGAAGCAGAAGCAAGAAGCCTGGCGCTTATATACTAACGTCAGGTGGAAAGGGGACGTGTAGCAGACGAGGGCATAGTCACTGGTAGGCGGGATTCCCCAGTGGAAGTAGGTCCTACCCAAAGAGATGGGTTAGTTGTAGTAGTAGTTGTCGTAAAGGTTATGTACATGTCCTCAGAATCAACACGACTACGGTGCTCTTCGCACGAACTGCAAGGTTGAGGGACTGATTACCTCATTTTCTGTATATAGTTCTAATGTCTTCAAGTTATGTCTTGGAATTTGTATTAATAAAGCCACTGGATGGCGAAACGTCTACAATAAAAATACCCAGATGTTGCATATGTGCCTTAGTTTCATCTTGTCGGTATTGTATACCATTCTTGCACATATTTCATTTATCAATAATAATAACACAAATGATAGCAAAAAAAAAAAATGCTGCTAATAATAGTAATATAACAGTCATGGGAACACCCTGACCTTTACGAGTCAAACATCGCCTGGGAAGTAGGTGGTAATCAGGTTTGACCCGAGGAACGCTAGAGTAGCCACAATTCAATGGACCAAGAGTCCTCCAATAGCATCATTTAAAGGGATATTTCTAAATTACAGTGACGGATGATGAAGTAGGTATTTGGTATACACGTTTCAGAGTACTTTTTATTAGCATCTCAAGGCAGTGACGTCACTTACGACATTTTGTGATGATTCTCTTGGTTGTAGCATAATGTAGACATGTTTTTACGAAAATTTATATATCACTTATTGCCTTCTTTCCGAATATAAAACAGAATTTGTACAGAAAAAGTGGGAACGACTATTGCAACTATTTAAAATGTATTAGGACAGGAAATGTAATATTTCGGCTAAATTTTAACTTTTGTGAATTTTAAGATGTTGCAACAAAACAGGGCTTTCCGGGAGTCATTTAGCAGACATTTTTGTTCTACATTCTACAGTCTTGTCATGGGATTTAACACAACCATAGTTTCTCCCAAGTTGTTGCTTTCTTATTATTTGGGTAAGAAATTATCTATTTCATTGTGAAAAGAAAAAATTATGTTGATTAAATGATTGCTTTTATGCTGTATGCCAATTTGGAAGCGGATGACTGATTTTTATTCGGTGCTTTTCTTTTAAGTCGGTGGAGTTGGAAAATGGATTTGATTAGCCATTTATTCCAGCTATATGATCTGTTTTGTATGAATGAAATTTCTTGGTATAACTTGCTTGGGATGCAGATCCATAAGGTTCTTCAAAACACGTGTCCAGTCTAGTCCTTAGAGCCTTACGGATTTGAACCCTATGTTTGTTCGAGCAAGAAATTGTCACACTACAACAACAGCCACGAATCTGCTCGTAGAATACAAACTTACGACTTTTCAGTCCGACTTGGAGTGTACTAGTTAATGGTCAAAGTTGGACCGAAACGTCAAAAGTTCCACTCTCCTACATGCACGTTATTTGTATTTAACGTAAACAAAAACTTATGACGATAGAACACAGAAGACGTGATCACAACATATGAAATATTGGTAGACAGACAGAGGGTCTAGCACAAGTTGAACCACAGAAAGAGAGGAGTCGAGTAGGAGGTAAAAAAAAACACTCAGATTAAAATTAAAAATTATTCACTGCATTAAACAAGGTGCTGTATTTTCCGATCTAGTCAGCCATGAGAAAGTTAAGCTGCAGACCCAAGAACTGAAACTCAGTCCTTGCAAACGATACTTGATAATCGAAACTAATACTTGTACCTATGTAATTATAATTTAATAAGAAGGTTGGTTCGATATTTGCATTTACTGTATAATTCATCGTTTATAAGTTATTAGTCAATTTTCTTTAAGGTCGTTCCTCCCTGCCCAGCTCTCCTGGCGTTAACGCATTCTCTCTCACTTCCTCTTTCCTCCAAGTGTTTTGCATAGTCTGAATGTAAATCCTTTGAGCTTCCATGTCTGTCTCAAGGACTTTCTCACTGGTTTTAACATGTTTCTTTTCAAGTTGCATTAAATCCTCTAGGAGTTAAAGCTTTAGCTTAGCTTCTGAATATCTGTCTTTATCATAAAAAAGATTAACTTAGCATTCAGTATTTTCGTTTTGAAGTTCAGTTCCTTCACTTCTTCCTTGAAATTTCCTTCGTTCCAAAGAGATGAGTTTGTGTTTTTTGTCTAATAATGTAGCGGTTTTCTCTATTGCAGGTTTCTAAGAATTTGCTCTTTTTAAAAATATTTCTTGCATTCTAACGAGGTCACTAAGGGATTTCCTGTTGGACATGTTTGCAAGTATTCTCGCGAGAGTATCTCTCATAAGAGCTGTAGCAATCTTCTCAGTAGAAGCAACATTAGCATTTCAGGGGAAGCAACATTTATCCCTTCAATACTACTCGCATTATGCCACTCCTTTTTAGTGTCCCAAGTCTTTTTTCTTTCACCGTTATGGTGCTGATATTTCAAGACGAATTTTTTACATTAATGCCAGTAAAAGACGAGTGGTTTTTCAAGTTCTTAAATTTAGCCCCCCCCTCTCCCCTACCCAAAAAATAATTTTTGATTACTTTTCCCTCGATTTTATTGAATGTAGATAAGTTCTTTTTTTTCGGTTGTACTTCTAAAAGTTTCTCGAAATCTTAATCAGTTTCCGTATTTTATATTGCTTTAGCAATTTTTTTTACAAAGAGATATGGAAACTCAAGTCTGACTTCCTTCTAGTGTTACAAGTGGATTGCATCCTTTACTCTCGACTGGCAGGTATTTTGAGTACGTTTGGAGTGAAGTTCCTTTTCCAGTTACTTTTGCGACTATGTGACGAGACAATTTTTTTCTTTTGAGGAAAATATCAAGAAATGTATGAAGCGCAAGCATAAATATAAACACAGGGTGAAGATTGAGACACTTATGCAACATATGGAAATCTTTATTGAGGAAACGTTTCTCCACACAGTGGCTTCATTAGTCCAATACAATGCAGAAGTGGGATGTCTGCCAATGAAGGTGACGGCTCTTCACCTGTTTATATTCAGAGCAACGATATGTGGGCAGTTGTCATAGTTCGTCATGTCTGTCAGACTGCCGTAGAAAATATTACAATTATTATTACTATCCTCAAGGAGGAAGCGCTATGCCCGTACGCGAAATTCAGAACACAGCGAATGAATGGCAGTCAGGCTGGTTAGCCTAAGTGAAGCTCAAGCAGCCATGACAACACTCCTCCACTACAACACCTACTGTAATTTCACCCATCTTCACATTACCTCGGTTTAACACCACAGTTTCTGTGGTCATGATCTGAAACGAGCTATACGATTCATTATTAACGCTCATCTAGAGTGTCTATGTAAGATATGACAACGTTAGCGGAGACGCCATGCTGAAGGGATCTAAAGATGCAGAGGAAAATAATGCAGGAGGCGGCGACGACGATGTTAAGTTGAGTGATATTGAACGGGGTAGCTAGGCAGGTGAGGGTGCTGTTTTGCAGGTGAATACGTCTCACCTGCCTGGGTAGTTTGTCGCAGGCTGAGTTTCTATCTGAAAGTTCAAGGTGAGTGACAGGGGTGCCTCGTCCCTCACTCCTACCACCATCACCACAGACTCGCTGAACTGTAGTCTCACAACGTTGTACATAAACACCTT
>NC_091339.1:13499256-13501756 GCF_038502225.1 Cherax quadricarinatus | reverse complement strand
CCTTTCGGTATACACACACATTCATTTTTAATGGTATATATGTACATGCAATGAGTGATGTACACCTCTCGGTTTAATAATATATCTTCATTTACTAGAAGTACAGATACAGGTATACAGGCCTAGCTGACATCAATGACATACTACTATACAGAAAGCCGCTTGTTATGCAGAGCATTTCGGGCAACTTAGATATTATATATATTTTTTTTGTATGTAGGGGTATTTTTATGCTCAAAGATAAGGGCTAAGTCGTTCCGGATCATACAGCGCCTTGGGTAGTGGCAATAGAAGGGAAACTTCAATTTCTGGCATTAAGAATCCATCACTAGCGTTAATACACGCTAGTGATGGTGATGATCAGTGATATCTGTTGCTTGACCATAGAATGAAAACAGTGTCGAGGAAGTATTAACATAGCACTGAGGGAGAATAATAAAGCTCATTCCCAATTGACCTTGACAAAAACAATGTATATGCAAGTAATATATATATATACATTCTCTTCAATTTTGGAGTGCCCTTGTTTGCTTTTAGCGTTAGGGTCAAGTACAGGCGGATTTGACTGCGTGGGTGTACTTTCCATTAGGCAAAGTGCTTTCAAGAGCCAACTGCTGAATTCTAACATTATCAGAGATCAAAATATTTACTCTGCACGTGACATTCAAAGTTATGAGAGTGTACGAAAAGCATATAGATATATAAACTATTTATAGACTAGTCACACACACACAATTAAAAAAAAAAAAACACATTTAATCGTTCAAAATTTAAAGTGCCTACATCTAGCGGGTACTTAACACGCACTTTAGTCTAATATCTTTATGCACCCACCCCTACCCATCCAACATCCTGTGCAGGGTTACAGGGCTGATTATTAGCTAAACAGTTAGATCATTACAGTGTGAAACAATTAAATAAATAATAAAAAAGTATTACCTATAACTACGGATGAAATTCAAAAGGGCAGAGGTTCGCTTCAAGTATTACTGTAAATCTGAGATGGTGTGCAAAGTGTAAACAGTGGATTTCGTGAATTGGCGACTAGCGTTCAACACGATCAATAATTTCAGGAACTCTTTATACATATGTTAAAGGACGTCTACAAGCAGCAATGTGGGAGAAATCGCTCATCGGAGTGTGTTGAAATTTTTGCTTTATAATATTTCAGAAATTAGCGAGATCACTAGAAAATAAAAGCTAAGGCAACTTGCTACTGAGGGAAGGATCAGTACAAATGTGTTCCAGATTCTCGAAAACTACTGAATTTGAATACTCTTAAGGTGTTACAGCAATGGCTGAAGACTATCCTGATCGCAAAGCTGAGTTTTGTAAGGAGTTCCTATAGAAAGCGGACAATGACAAACAGATTGTGATCGGGACTGTTCAGTCTGATAGGTTAACATTAACACACAATGATATAATGAACCCAGAGCCCGATTAAGGTTCTTGTTGACCTAGATTACCTGTAGGGTACCCGTAGTCGCTTCCAGTGGTCAACGTTCCCTCTTCCCGGTTCCAGATCAAGCCTCCTGGTTGCTGGACTAATCTATCAGGCCGTTGGTGCCCGCCTCCCGCAGTCCAACGTATGCACTACAGCCCGGCTGATTAAAAAACTGATTCATGAAGTTTGTCGAGCTCCTTTTAGACGGTTCGTCTGATAATCAGCCTTATGCAAGAACTGTCACATTACATTTAATGACTTTTCTCTGCTTATCACCGGAGTATCCTGCGCCGTCTGCCAAGCCTCTTGTTTTCATATGTAATGTTTTCGGTGTGCAGATTTATGACCAATCCCTCGCTGGAAATCGAACCCAGACACTCGCTGTGTGAAGCGAGAGCTTTAGCCACCAAACCACGGGGTTTTATAAAATGTCCTCGAATCTCACGGCATTATTGCGGCAAAGTGCAAGTCACTGTCATATGACAATACCAGCAAAAAAAAAAAAATAACGAAGTAAACTGTTTAGTTGAATACTTCTCCTAAATTCAGTTGGATTATATGCTGAACTGAAGCAGATTATTTTGATATTTTTTTCGATTTTTTTTCGCAATGCTTCATATACACATTTCTTTTGCTTCGCCACAAAGATGTTGATGATGATTCAAGAATATGAACTAAAATTCTTCAAGTCATTCAGGGTCAGAAACAAGGTTAGCAGCAAAAAAAATGATGCTATTAGAGATTCGTATAAAAACTGTTGTGAAATCTGGCAAGACGTAATTGACGTAACTGAAAGGTGACACAAACACTTGAAGTTGCTCATGAAGCATAGTCACTGGAACACAAACTTGACCAATTTTATACTGCTCTGACATCCACTTTTTGTAGTGATGTTCTGCAAGAGTCAAACATTGTAAACAAAGGTTTGCAGGAGTCGGGGATTGATTGGCGCACCATTGTGCAATTGTATGACGAACATCTGAACAACTATCGTGACACATGACATGACAGGTTTGGAGAATTTGAAACAATAGCCAGAGGTCTCACAACATCTGG
>NC_091339.1:13491756-13496756 GCF_038502225.1 Cherax quadricarinatus | reverse complement strand
AGGCTTGCCAGAGAAAGCAGAGGCGTAGATGGTGTAGGCAGGCTTGCCAGAGAAAGCAGAGGCGTAGATGGTGTAGGCAGGCTTGCCAGAGAAAGCAGAGGCGTTGATGGAGTAGGCAGGCTTGCCATAGAAAGATGCGTTGGAGTAGGCAGGCTTACCATAGAAAGCAGAGGCGTCGATGGAGCAGGCAGGCTTGCCATAGAAAGCAGAGGCGTAGATGGAGCAGGCAGGTTTGCCATAGAAAGATGCGTGGATGGAGCAGGCAGGCTTGCCATAGAAAGCAGAGGCATAGATGGAGCAGGCAGGCTTGCCATAGAAAGCAGAGGCATAGATGGAGCAGGCAGGCTTGCCATAGAAAGCAGAGGCATAGATGGAGCAGGCAGGCTTGCCATAGAAAGCAGAGGCGTCGATGGAGCAGGCAGGCTTGCCATAGAAAGCAGAGGCGTCGATGGAGCAGGCAGGCTTGCCATAGAAAGCAGAGGCGTCGATGGAGCAGGCAGGCTTGCCATAGAAAGCAGAGGCGTCGATGGAGCAGGCAGGCTTGCCATAGAAAGCAGAGGCGTAGATGGAGCAGGCAGGCTTGCCATAGAAAGAGGCGTAGATGGACCCTTTGGGGTCCTTGTAAATTTAGAGTGACTGTGACGGGACCATTGTAAAGAAATGCATGTAATTTGCGCAAAGTCTAAATAAAAAGTCAGACAGTGGTTTTACTGAATTATCCTGGTCTACTCCCTTTCTCAATTAATACACAGAATATAATCTACTCCTTAACCCAGTACATCTGAATTTCTCGCACTTTTAAAGTTAGAGAAGATATCTCTAAATTATAGTCCGTTTTCTATGAGGAGCAAGATAATTGTATTGGCAAACTTAACTGATTTGCTTCTAGGGTAGAATTTGCTTGTAATTTCTGCTTTCTGCGTCGATGAGCGAGCATTATCAGTGGAGGCTAAACTTGCCATAAACACAGCAAGGCGAGTATATCTTTGTGAATACAGTTAAGCAGGCTTTATTGGATGGTTTCTGGGATTTAAAGCCTATCGAGTACATGTTAATCATTAAGGCTGCATGTTACCCTTTGCACTCACCAGTCAAGGATACTGAAATCCCATTATATATATATATATATATATATATATATATATACATATATATATATATATATATATATATATATATATATATATATATATATATATATATATATATATATATATATATATATATATATATATATATATATATATATATATATATATATATATATACATATATATATATACATATATATATATATATATATATATATATATATATATATATATATATATATATATATATATATACATATATATATATATATATATATATATATATATACATATATATATATATATATATATATATATATATACATATATATATATATATATATATATATATATATATATATATATATATATATATACATATATATATATATATATATATATATATATATATATATATATATATATATATATATATATATATATACATACATACATACATGTCGTTAAAGTTCAATATACACTCCTTCGAATGTATATATACTGTTGTTTTCAGTGAAAAAACATTAGGAGAGTTATAGTCGTCAGAACACAGTATTAATATATCCTCTATCTACAATGGAAAGTCACACTGGTTTCTTTAGGTTGTTCTAGGCTAAGATGCATATTTACCAGCTGGGAACTGTTTGATTACAATAATTGCGTTTATTGCAACTATTTGTATGAATGTTCACTACTATATTGATGTAAGCTAGGTCTGTAATAGTTGTATCATGTACTTGTAGAAATTATTATTGATGCTGGTATGCAAAATCACATGTAGTGAACTTAAATAAAACCTATCTTACACGTAATTATTAAGAGGTCATTCCACACACATTGTATACAGACTCACCCAGTATTTCAAGCCAAATTATTGTACCTAAGGGTATGGACCCAATAGAAATAAGTCACATTGGTTGACTTTATTGATTTCTCACAAGTTAATTTAAACATGTTGATAAATTAGACACATTTGCAACACTTGGGTATCTTTATCCTCAATAAAGATACCCAAGCACAAGACTTTGAAGAGGCAATTAATGACATTCCCATGCATTCTGCCCCAGGCCCAGACTCGTGAAACTCCGTGTTCATCAAGAATTGCAAGAAGCCCATATCTCGTGCCTTCAGCATTTTATGGAGAGGGAGCATGGACACAGGGGTCATTCCACACACATTAAAAACAACAGACATAGCTCCACCCTACAAAGGTGGCAGTAAAGCAATTGCAAAGAACTACAGACCGATAGCACTAACATCCCGTATCATAAAATTCTTTGAGAGGGTTCTAAGAAGCAAGATCGCCAACCACCTAGATACCCATCAGTTACACAACCCAGGGCAACACTAGTTTAGAGCAGGTCGCTCCTTCCTGTCCCAGCTACTGGACCACTATGACAAGGTCCTGCATGCTGTAGAGGATAAATAAAATACAGATGTAGTTTACACAGTTCGCAAAAGCAATCGACAAGTGTGACCATGGTGTAACAGCACGCAAAACGTGTGATAAAGGAGTAACGAGAAAAGTTGGTAGATGGATCTACAATTTCCTGACAAATAGAACACAGTAATAGCAAACAGAGCAAAGCCAGGCAGCCACGGTAAAAAGCTGTTTCACAAGGCACAGTTCTTGCTCCCATTGTATTCCTCATCCTTATTTCTGAGGATGTGCTCCGCGTCTTCCTTTGCGGATGACACCCGGATTACCATGGCAGTGACCTCCGTCGAAGACACCGCGAGACTCCAAGCGGACATCAACAAAATCTTCGAATGGGCCACTCAAAACAATATGAAGTTCAACGAGGAGAAATTTCAGCTACTCAGATATGGGGAAACTTGAAGAAATTAAAAATGTGTCAGGGTATACAACAAATTCTAACCATACAATAGAGCGGAAAAGTAATGTGAAGGACCTGGGAGTGATAATGTCATAGGATCTCGCCTTCAAAGACCACAACAATGTATCTACCTCATCGGCTATGAAAATTATAGGATGGATAATGAGAACCTTCAAAACTAGGGACGCCAAGCCCATGATGATTCTCTTCAAATTGCTTGTGCTATCTAGGCTGGAATACTGCTGTACACTAACGGCTCCCTTCAAGGCTGGCGGCATTGTAGACCTGGAGAGTGTACAAAGAATTTTCACGGCACACATAAGTACGATAAGGCACCTAAACTACTGGGAACGGTTGAAGGTTCTTGATCTGTATTCCCTCAAACGCAGACGAGAGAGATGCATGATAATATACACTTGGAAGGTCCTGGAGGGATTGGTACCAAACCTGCACACGAAAATTACTCCCTATGAAAGCAAAAGACTTTGCAGGAGATGCAACATTCCCCCGATGAAAAGCAGGGGCGCCACGGGTACACAGACGACACAGTAAGTGTCCGGGGCCTAAGACTGTTCAATTTCCTCCCAGCATACATAAGGGGGATTACCAATAGACCCCTGACTGTCTTTAAGAAGGCACTGGACAGGCACCTAAAGTCAGTACTTGACCAACCGGGCTGTGGTTAGTACGTCAGCTTGCGTGCGGCCAGCAGTAACAGCCTGGCTGATCAGAGCCTGATCCACCATGAGGCCTGGTCTCAGACCGGGCCGGGGGGGGTTGACCCCCGAAACCCTCTCCAGGTAAACTTCAGGTAAGTGTTGCACATGTGTAATTTATCAACTTGTAGGTTCTCTTAACCATTTATCTACATAATTTAAACATGTCTATATAATGTTGAGCTACAGCTCCTGATCCTTTTGAGAGTGCCGAACTGTAGCACCATTGTGTTTTTAGTACGTTCGATTATAGCTTCTGGATCTCTATAGCATACTTAGATAAAACTCCCGAACATCCATAGGAAGCTGCGTATATTATTGTGTAAGTTTTAACTGGCTTACGAAAGCTTAATAAAAACTCACTTTATTTGGAAAATCCCTTCCTAACTTTAATTTCATATTTTAATAAATTCTCCTTACAGGAGCGAGAAATAATGTAATCCCCTGAACTACTAACAGATTATAATCAACGGTTGTGGGTCGCATGCTGGGTAAGGAGCGCTGGGGGGAAGGAAAGGGGAATAAAATATCAAAGTTATGGCAAGGCTGTGGCTGAATTACGATAATAAATCTAATGTGTAAAATTAAGATTCCAACACCGCAACATCCACATCAATCCGTCAGCACTGTACTTACCACTTCCAAAACCAGAATGTCCCCACTCATCGTTCAAAGTGCAGGTCCTCATCGCCTCACCTCCAGAGCTGCAACATCCCAATCCATCGTTCAGAGTGTAGGAACTTTCTTTCCTCCCGACCTCAAGTCCTGCTAATCGGTTTCTCAGAATCTGTAATGAATCACTGATGTTATTACTACCAATTCTCTATCGTAATGTTATAATTTAACGAATTACAGGTCATGACAGTAAGTATTGCGAGGTCAATATTAAGATCTGAGTCTTCCTGTTCACCACCTGTGTTTGTTTACAAGTACAAACATCCCCGCAGACTAGAGCTTGATTTTTTTATTGTAAAGGTATCTAAGTTTACGTTGTGTCTGATTTATAAGAAAGATCCATTTACTCTTTTTCCAACTATTTTAGCGCTCATTTTAGTGTTCTGTTACAATATGATCAAACTTTTCAAAGGTTTTTGTAAAGTCTATTTAAATTGCATCTACACTTTGATAGTCTTCCATCTAATCCAAAACGATGTGGTTATCAAGCAGTTGTGGGAGGCGGGAGAGTTCTGTTACATACTCATGTTTTTCCCTGGGCTTTGTAAATGTTGTGGATCCATACATTAGGTAATCTTGCTTTTTGGCACTTCTCAAAGATTTTGATAACGTGGCATCTCATAGTCAAAATCTTGAAAGAATGTCAAGCTTGAATACAATGGAGAAATAAGAGTTGCGTG
>NC_091339.1:13469256-13486756 GCF_038502225.1 Cherax quadricarinatus | reverse complement strand
GGGAGGGAGAGAGAGAGAGAGAGAGAGAGAGAGAGAGAGAGAGAGAATCATTGCATTACTCATTTTTTTACTATCATGCACATCCTAACGTCCTGTACACGTGCCCTCAATATATTATTCTCTGTATTCCAGTTTCTACCTATTCCATTGCTTCCACACCCACATTCACCCTGAACTGCATAGCGTCTCCTCGTATCCTAAGGATTCCGAAACTGGATCCAAAAGGTGTACTGCAGAATAAGTTTGTACAAGGACAGTCCTATGTAGAGCTTCATCAAGTAGTAGCTTGATACAGACTGGTTATAAATGACCATAATTTTTAAAGGGGTGGACCGGTAAGCCAGCGGAAGGCCTCGGTCAGATGACCAAAAGCTCCAAAGGCGGGTCATCATCTGACTAAGACCCGCGTCAGGAAACATTTGTCCTGTTTCCTGACAAACCTTACCTAACCTAACCTAGTAGCTTGATAAAGCTTTAATAGAGCCAGACATCGTCTCAGTGAAAGCTTGTTCCGTAAAGTGTTTTCTTTTTATTTTTTGAATACCAATAAATCATACAACACTAGGTGATAAAGGGTTACACATTCGCTCACGCACAAAAGGTCGGGAATTACCTGAGGAAAGACTGTGGAGAGAAAAAAAAGGAATAATATGGAGAAATAAAGTGGTTTGGTTAAATTTACTGACTGACAGCGCTTCATAGCTGTGTACATGGAATGATTTAGTTGGTATGTTCTGGATCAGGTTAAATACTCTAGATAAGAAAAGTTGAGGAGCTGGCAATAAAGTTTCAGGATAGTCTGTGAAAATTACCTAGGTAGAAGTCCGGTTAAAAACGGGGGGGGGGGGGAGGCGTAGAACAATCTTTTACTATAACAACGTTTCGCTCTATGTCAAGCTTTATGGAACTGTCATGATTAGAAAACTACATAGAGGAAACGTTGTCGCAAAAGTTTTTCCCTACACCTGTGTTGTTTTTTCATTACTGTCAACAGTATGACTTTCATCCAATAATTTTTTTTGATAACTTTCCGTTAGCAGATAAGTCTTAAGTAATTCATCCTCTAATAATCCTATTTATTTCACCATAAGTACGAAAAACCCAACTCTGTTAAGAAAATTTATCCTATCCTAAAATGAATCAAGCACTGTAACTTCATATTTAGCAGTATAGTGTTGCAGTAACTGCGAATTTAAAACAGCAATATTGTGTTGCATCAACTGTGAACAAAGCATACTGCATTTTGTGTCTGTTTAATGTTCTGCTTAGTCTTGAATAATTCGAATATCAACGGGAGTCGAGAGAGGACAAGAGGATTCCAGGTACAGCTAGTTTGCTAGGCTTAAAGCCCTGATGTCTCTTAGCCCCGTTATGTTTGCTAGGCGCCCAGGTGCGATCAAGTAATCCTGGAAACTTAGTCAGTTGATGTTAACTACGCAGTTGAATCTTCCCTAGTTTACAACCTATGTGTAATTTAATGTTAATCAGCAGCGTAGTTATGCTCAACTATGGAAAACAGTGCTAGTATAATATTAATACCACACATCGCTCTCAAAGACATCATCTCCACTGCCCACAGCTTCCTTCTCCCTGCAGCGTTTAAAACCCATGCTTCACCTCCTTAATAACAGGTTTAGTACCATTATTGTCAAGTACTTTTCCTTTTTTTGCCTCCATGAAAAAAGTTCTTTGTCCACAGATACCTCGATGCACCATCCACCTTGTCCATCCAGTTCTGTTCTATTGTTTATCTATTCTTTCATAGATTCATCCTCCGACAATTTCAATATCTCACAGGGACAATGGACAGCAGACATCATTTCAAAATTCTCCCTCAAGAAGTACATACCAGTCTTCAACCTCACACAGAACGCCAGCACAAACTAGAATCGCATAGCACAAAGGAACTTCCTACCCAAATTTTAGCTTCTCCACAGGACTTGTCCTCTCACTTCTTAACCTGTCCTCCCACGCGTTCACCTGATACTCCCTATTCCCTTGCACGGTGAGAAGTGCGACGTTTCCTACAGATTCATGTTCTTTCACTTGTACACCTGGAGTTCAACTGGAGAGGATTTCGGGGGTTATCACCCCCGCGGCCTGGTCTGTGACCAAGTCTCGTGGTGGACCAGGGCCTGATCAACCAGTTTGTTATTTTTGTCCGCACGTAAACCGACGTACGAACCACAAACCGGATGATCAGTTACTGACTTTAGGCACCTGTATAGCGCCTTCTTGAAGACAACCAGGGGTCTATTGGTAATCCCCCTTATGTATGTTGGGAGGTAGTTGCACAATCTTGGGTCCCTTACAATCATCTTGTTGTCTCTTGGCGTACTCGTGGCTTCCCTGCTTTTCACTGGGAGAGGAGTGGGGGGGGGGTTGAGCAGCCTGCCGAGCCTTTTACTTTCGTGGGAGTGATTTTCGTGTGCAAATTTGTGGCTAGTCTCTCCAGAATTTTCCAATTGTATATTATCATGTATCGCTCTCACCAGCATTCCAGGGAATTCGAATAGAGGAACTTCAATGGCTCCCAGTAATTTAGGTGTTTTATCGCACCTGTGTGCGCCGTGAAGGTTCTTTGTATATTCTCTAGGTCAGCAATTTCACTTACCTTGAAAAGCACTGTTAGTGTACAGCAATATTCCAGCCTAGAGAAAACAAGCGATTTGAAGAGAATCATCATGGGTTTGGCATCCCTAGTTTTGAAGGTTCTCATTATCCATCCTATCATTTTTCTAGCAGATGTGATAGATACATAGTTGTGATCTTTGAAAGTGAGATCCTCTGACATTATCACTCCCTGAGCCTTCACATTAGTGCATCCATCTGCTGACAAGTATCCCAGAAGGGGGTCGGAATATACAGATTATTCCTCCTCCCGTGTTTTTGTCTGCACGTGGGTTATTATTCAGCACTGACAAGTGATCATTACACTTTAGTCATATCTATATCGTGCCATATGGGATTTTGGCCTAAATAGCAAAGCTCATCTTGCCATATAAGACAAGCGAAAATTTGTGTATGTAGTAATTTGGCAAAAATCATTCTGAACCTAACGAGAAAAAATATATTTCACTGTGTTTGTTTAGTATTAAATTATTGTAAACGTATCTAAAATATATTTAGTTGGGTTAGGCTAAAATAAATTGCGCTTGTTATAATAAGGTTAGGTAAGTTTTCTAAGATTCTTTTGGTGCAAAATTATAAATGTTAACATTAACATTAATGAAAAAAAAGGACTTAATTTTAAACGAGTTCTTGCTAATTGACCAGTTTTACCTATTAGGCACACTATATATATATATATATATATATAATACACACACACACACACACATACATACACACACACACACACACACATACATACACACACACATACATACATACACACACACACACACACACACACACACACACACACACACACACACACACACACACGTGGGTGTGTATGCAATCTACATATAAATAGTTTTATCATTAATTATGTATTATGTGTCTTGGAATTAATACATACTGTCCCGAGCTCATGTTAATATTTTGCTTAGATGGGATGCACGTCTGTACTTCCTATACAATCAGAAATACATCGTATTTCTATTTTATTTCATATAAATAACGCGTTAGACACGGAAATATATGTAAATGAACATAAATATGAAAATACTGAAGCAAATTTAGAACAAAACTGTATTATGGAGATGTGGAGGCGGTGCACGAGTGGGGTGAATTTTTTATACAGAGAATGGCATGAATATGTATGCAAAGAGTAGGGATGAACATTTATATATAGTGGTAAGACTTTGTATAGAGTAAGAAGAATTTATATACAGAGTGGGATGAACATGCATAGTGGCATGAACGTGAATACAAAGCGAGATGAATGTGAATATAGAATGGATGAACTTTAACAGAGAAAGAGAGAAAAGAGAAAGAAAGAACGAAGAGATGATGATAATGTGACGAGAGGTTTTTAGAGAAGCAAATATATCTGGTAGCATTATTTGATCTTTCCTGTTTGTTTCTTGGACTGGCTGCCTGGTATCTGGCTGTCTGGCTCTCTCCCTTTCTGAGTTTCGTGCTAAATAGATAGCTGATTATCTATCTAATTGGATTTCTGGTTTCTTGGTTGTCTAGTTTGCTAAATGGTTGGGCGAATGACTGGCTGCTTTTCTGACTGTACATTTTGCAGGCTGGCTGTTTAACATTTTGGTCTGTCTTACTGATTGATATCCGACTGCTGGTTTATTATCTGGGATTCTGGTCGACTCTAGATGGCTTGCTGATTGGCTGGTTGACTGGCTAGCTAACCGGTTCCTGGCTGGCTTCATGGATTAATAGTTGGATTTGCACACGAGTTAACTGGGTTATCAAAGTCTATTTCTTGAGTAGCATTGAAAAGCTGCTGATCAAATATTTTTGTTAGGGGTTTTGGGTTTGAGTAAGACGTACCTAGTATGGTCCAATAGGCCTGCTGGTGTGTTCTTCCATTTTATGTTCTAATGTTTTGGTTAGTTATCAGGCTGGCTAGCTGGCTAGCTGACTAGCTTCTCGACTGTCTTCCTTGCTGATAAAGGGTTTTTGGCTGGCTTCCTGAGTGACCTGCTGACCAGGTAGTCAGCTGGCATCTTGGTTAGTTTCCTGACTGAATAACTACTGGCTAGTTATCTGGCTGGCTAGTTGACTGACTGGTTTCCTCTCTCACCAACTACATTTCTTACAGTTTTACCTTGAAATTGTTCTTGTGTGTGGTATCTGTTTTTTTATTGCTATACCTTTCTTCTTCTATTGTTTTTATAATTATTCCTACAGCTTCTCATAATGAAGATTAAAAAGGCACAATACCATGACTGGAACAATATATAAATAATCCGCAAATAAGAGAGAAGCTTATGACGATGTTTCGGTCTAACTTGGACCATGAACTTGACACTAATTAATGGTCTAAGTTGGATCTAAACGTTGTCACAAGTTTCTGTCTCCTATACGCGAGTTATTTGTGTATACTACTTTTAGTAGTTCTCTCCTCCTCACATTTACCCCCCCCCTCCCTCTCACTCCCCCTCCCGCTCGCACGCTCGCACGCTCGCGCGCTCGTTCGCTCTCTCTCTCTCTCTCTCTCTCTCTCTCTCTCTCTCTCTCTCTCTCTCTCTGAGAGTGACGCTACATCAACCTTGACGAGGTGAGTATGTCCTTTACTTTTACGAGCATTATTAGTATTTATTCTTGAAGGGAAGCGCTAAATTCCCAGGGATTTAGCATGCGCAAGGGGATGGGAAGTAATCTGGTTTGATTCCTGGAAGAGGAGGGGGTCTCTGAATCCTCGGATGAAGAGACCTTCACTAACATTATGAAAACCATTCTTCCCCCCCACCCCAGTGTATCTCCCTCCCCCACCCCAGGGATTATCCCTCCCCCACCCCAGGGATAATCCCTCCCCCACCCCAGGGTTTCTCCCTCCTCCACCCTAGGGTATCCCCCTCCCCCACCCTAGGGTATCCCCCCACCCTAGGGTATCCCTCTCCCCCACCCTAGGGTATCCCTCTCCCCCACCCTAGGGTATCCCTATCCCCCTCCCCCACCCTAGGGTATCCCCCTCCCCCACCCTAGGGTATCCCCTCCCCCACCCCTGAAAGGGGGAGTGTCAACATATTATCTAAACACTTTAGGTGGAAGAGCGTCTGATAAATGAAAGGAAATCAGATGTGACTTCAGGAAGGGTAACTCCAGTTTATTAGGTCAAGAGCCCTTCCCAAACATTAGGGCAATCCCCTTCAAGGGTGACCTTCCGCTAACTAGAACGGCCTTTCACTCTTTTCTCCCAACCTGTTCCGATATTGGTTTGTCGAGAGGCTCTCGCCTTATCGACATGAGTAATAATCAGGGCCACTCAGAGGGGGAGGGGAGCCAAAAGGGCCATTTGGTCCGGGCCCCAAGCTCAAAGGGAGCCTCACATTTTTTTTTATTTTCAAGTGTACATGTTTATTTACTTCTTTGGCTTTGGATCAATTTCACAACTTTATTCCATGAGCAAATATTTTTTTTCCCCGTCAGTGGTTACTGTATCTAAACGACGAGTGGAGGACCACCTTCCTTCCAGAGATTGACACGACTCTGGAAATTCTGAAGACACTTCTTCCAGTTCCACTGCATGGGATGCCCAAAGCTAGGTAAGATCTTTACAGTTTTCATGGTATTCAACCAAACGCCCAAACGCACATCGGCTTGAACAGACTTTAAGTCTATTCCAAAATTCATGTGAAATTTTTTTAAATGCCTTTAGACATCTCTTGTACTGATTAAGTTACTTATCATGATTCAACCAACAGATTCTTGAACAGTGGGATCCAGTCCTGGACGAGGCCAAATGCGTAGCATGGAATGTTAATATTTCTTCCTAATTTTCAGCTAAACTCAGCATGCTTACTGGATCACATGCTGAACAGCATTAATAGGACTATTGTCATCTTTATAATCATTGTCTCTATTAATTCAGACTTTACACGCAGGTTTGAGCACTGCAACTAATTTGTCCCCTTTATCGGTTTCTTTGGTTACCAGTCGATTTACTTTCATCAGGTGAAAAAAAGAAAACAGTGACGAAAGAAATGAAATCTCAAAAGATCCCAGTGACGAAATTATCTGTTACAATTCATTCTAAAGAATTATCTAATGTTAAATTCTCAGTTGTTGTTTTTCACACTACGATATGTGTGAGATATCTCTCGGTCATGAATAAGGCAAGTGTCCTCTGATGTTGGGAGCATCCCATGTGTCATGCGTATCCCCCAAATTGTGGAAGTTCTATCATCTTACTTCATTTACGAATATCTTGTGTTGTATGTGCATCGTATAACGCAAGTAGTACCGATAAATGTTTGAAAAGAAAGTCACAGGTACAACGCATTGGGGAAACTTTCCTTTAGGAGACATTTCGCTCACTGTTTCCTCAGTCCATTTTAGCAGATAGTCTGCTGAAGAGGGTCTGAGACGGAGGCCGAAATATTCAGATCTCCTTTTGCCTATGTTTCAGTTTTCTGTCCAAGTGGTTTCTTGCTATTAATCGCTTAGTGTTTTTACTAGACTTCAATCCAGGCATCCAAACAACTTAGTAAATCGTGGCTCAAGTGGTAATGCCATCGGCTTAGAGCTGAAAAGCCCGGGTTCGAACCAGAGACGAATGAAAACGTTACACATGTTCCTTTACACCTGTTGCCCTTGTTCACCTAGCAGTAAATAGGAACCTGGGTGTTGGTCACCTGTTGTGGGTGGCATCCTGGGCAGGGCGAGACGTATTGTCCCTGTTCACCTAACAGGTAAAAGCATAATGGACTCTTCCATCCCTGAGTGGAAATAAGCCATACTGACTTTCTTGGGCTATCCTGGATTACTAACCCATAAACAATCTTTCTATCCCTTTAAAATAAAAATTCTCTTTCGCACAATAGCACGATTGAAAAAAAGTGACATGAAAAGGAAACCATTAATTTTTCGTTTTGGCAGATTACTATATTTTCCACGAAGTGCCAAATCCGTGTGGGTCGTTCACCTCAAGGAACGGTGAAGGCTTTGTGCACCGTGCGCTAACAGCGAGCGAGACAGTCTCTCAGCTAGACTTCCCACATTAGAAGACCAGAGCGTTGACTGTGAGGGCACCTTCAAGTCCCCGCCGGCCTGACTATGCATAATGTAGTCGAGCATTAAGAGTTCAGGTGACACGAGCGATACACACCTGTCCTAGCTCTCTCTGGATCCACCTCGCCGGTGGGATAGGGTGGAGTGTTCGTACCTCACTTTCCCTCCGGGATAGTGACATTCACCTTGCTGGGGAACAGGAGGGATGGGGGGGGGGGAATAATAGGGTGGTGGCGAGAAGGGACTAAATGATTGCTTGGATTGTGTGGAGGTGGAAGAGTGGGTGTGTGTGTTCTTTTTGGTGGTGGCGCCATTGGTAGTAACAAAACTACTGGCAGTTGTGCTGCTAGTGGTGATGCTATTGCTAGTGAGGGTAACAGTAGTAGTAGTAGAAGAGCCCTTTATAGTCTTGGTGCTATTAGTAGCATGGATATAATTTATGGTAAAGATATTGGTGGTGCAGAGCACTAACGGTGGTTATGGTAGTTATATTAGTGCTATTGGTGTTGGTGGCAGCGGTATGCCCCTCTGACTGTTGTTGCTAGTAATACAGAGAGAGAGAGAGAGAGAGAGAGAGAGAGAGAGAGAGAGAGAGAGAGAGAGAGAAAATATTCGGCAATCTATATTTCTGTACTGTAACAAAAATATTAAGCACATAGCTAGGTAAAGTTAAAGTGGAATGGACTTTTAGGCAAGATAAAAAAAAAAAAAGTAGGAGAAAAGAAGCTAAAGGATTTTTTGAAGTCAAATTGGAACTCGGAAGAAATCTGAGACTAAGAGGAAGGAACACGAAGAATATCTGAGATATCGAAGAAAATATAGATACCTATCAAGACTCAAGATATCGTAACAACACGACTGCAAACAACCACTGCCCTGGAGTTTTTTGATTCACTTGCCATGGGTTAAATCCCCGCATGTTCCGTGGTTTATACAGGTACTTAGATATTGATTGGTTTCTGTGGATCACATCCTACGGGAAAAAAAATGATCCCTAATGAAAATAATTCACACACTGTAGAATTGGTTTATTCCAGATTAAAAATAATTAAAAATCAATTAGCAGAGCGAAGCATAAATCTCTTACCATCACGAGAGGAGAGTGAGTGTCAGTGTCTGAGGGGGGCGTGAACTCCCCTAATGACCTCCAGCTGGGGAAGTTAGTGCATGTTAGTTCAGGGGGTTGAGAATGATGATTGCTAGTTGTTTAATATAACACTTGTGTCAACACCTCCGCCTCTCTGAAGATCTGTCATCGTCTGTCATTGATCAAGTGGTTAATGACACTACTCATTCCCTTCATTGCTCTCTGCTGACACTTCTTTCAACGTACCGGCCGTATCCTACCTAGGAAGAATTCTATTCCACTTCCACTATTATATATATATATATATATAATAAACTGTCATCCTCTATATTTATGTTTATAGTTCTAAATATTTTTACTAAATTAAACCCCACTTTCTATATATAATTAATGCATAAGCAAATTAAAAAACAAGTTCTCACACCAAAACACTTGCTTAAATATTCTTTAAAACTAGTACCAATTAGTTATCCACAAATTATATTTATGTTTGTTAATTCTCTAACTTGATAGTCAATTTGGAAACAAGAATCTATTTATGCCAGCTATTTGTTCGAATGTAATTTGTTAAGTTGTTCTAACTGTATGGTTAGATACACTGTTAGTTCTTTTAGAAACTTTTCATGCTAAACTACTCTTTTTAAAGAGTGTTAAATACTACTGACTTGAAAATCGTAATAAAGGCATAATATAAGTGGATTTAAGGATTATATTAGACGGTTCTAGCTTAAGCGTAACAGCAAAATATCAGCAGATGATTATTTACGTTGAAATTAGTCAGTACGTAAACCGGGCCTCTACTGGCCCGGTTCACGTACTGTATGTGCAGTCTTTGCCTTTCAGTCTTCACGTCAGGTAGTATACACTCTCCGGTATATATTTTAAACCATTTTGTCTTCTGAAAAAATCAGTATCTTAATATATTCACAGACTTGTTCTTTGAAATGTATATCAGTGAAATTTTTCCACATGTTGATGATACCGGTAGTGAATGATCATTGGAAAGTTGACCTATTAAGTGAACTGACCTCAAGAGAAAACCAAATCTTTCCTGATACGCCGTAGGTATATCTATGAACGTGTATAAGTATATTTTATTGTACTAAATTAATATTTGTTTCTGAAATAGTGTTGCTCAAATGTTAATTAATTTTGATCCAACTCACAAATGGAAAAGAAACCTGTGAACAACACAATTGTGCCTGCTTTTTTTTTCACCTAGTACTGACTGAGAATTTGCATTTTCTTCCCTAAAAATGATAATTAATAGAACAAGATGATTGCCTTTCGATAAGAATATTGCTATCTTCTTAATGTGCTTAGTAAGCCAGCGTATATTTATGCACTTTGCCTGCATCTCCTTTGCATTATTAATATTACTATTATTATTATGGGGTGAGCAAAATCCATTCAGATCATAAAGAACCAGACTATTTTATCAAAGTTGTTAAAAACTGGAATCACAGCCAGAATCAACAGTGTCTGTGGATGTACAGATGGGATTGTGTGCTTGTGATCACCAGCACTTAGGGAGGATGATATACTTTAAGTAAATGGAATGACGATACCGACAAGATGTGGAAAAGATACATAAATGTCTTTTGCTGCGTGATATACTGTACAAACCACGAATCATTGTGTTAAGATTTCGTGAGTCACGATATAATGTACCTGCGGCGGCTGCGGCGGCTGCCGCCGCTCGGGGAACATACAATGCTGGATGGAAAAAAATTGCCGGTAACTGTGGTAAAAAAAAAACGGAAATTATGCATAAAGCAAACCTCTTGTTTTTTCTTCGCAGAGATTTATCATGTCAATAACTGGCTTGTGCACTCTCGTGCCAAGGAAAACACATCGAATAAACACGCATATCCACAGGCACTCAGAAAATATATGCCTTTCCTTCCATGTACCCAAAATTAAATTTTGCATACATATATTCCACTAAATACCTAATATACACACAGGTATAACAGCAAGTGAGGATGATAATGTTACTGTGCATGAGTTCACTGCCTCAGGCATACCTGTATCACAGCCACACTGCACAGGATACACACGTGTATTGGTAGCCACTCTACGCTGATGAATGCAGCCACGGATGATGACATGAGCCCAACGTGGATGATACACCTACCTAACGGACACTCAGAGGTTTGATTCTATTTCCTAGCCTCAACTTTGAAACAAGTTGAGAACAGGGCGAGGGGCGCTCTTGTTATGGTTGACAGGCGAAGTTGTAGCGACGGGAGGCCTGCATGGAAGCAACTTTAGACTAATTGAATAGTCGAGCTGAAGCCAGGGGCGGGGGCTCGGCAGGTGAATGACGGGAAGCCAGGTGAATGACGGGAAGCCAGGTGAATGACGGGAAGCCAGGAGAATGACGGGAAGCCAGGAGAATGACGGGACGCCAGGAGAATGACGGGACGCCAGGAGAATGACGGGACGCCAGAAGAATGACGGGACGCCAGAAGAATGACGGGACGCCAGAAGAATGACGGGACGCCAGGAGAATGTTTTCTAGCACTTTTCTCACACGGCTTTTCTTAAAAACCCTTACTTATTAACCCCCCCCACCCGACCCTTTCTTTCCGACCAATTATCCGGATTTTCCCAAGTTTTCTTGCTCGCTTGTGACTTGACAATGGTCCAGAATGACCCCAATTGTCAACAGCTTCCTCTCTATCGTGTGGGATAATTGGCAGTATGAAAATGTTCTCTGAATGACGTGAAATTGTACATGAAAATAGATCGTAGTTTACGTATGGCGAATGTAAATCCATATTTGAAAGCACTTTCCAATTATTTTCTTGTCAGTGGAAAATAAAGTAATGCTGTATACTTTTTTTTTTTACACTAGGAAATTTCCTTCAAATACTGGAAATTTAAGTTAATCAATCGCCGAAATTTTAATAATTACCCTAAATGAAGGTAATAATTTTGTCTATATATTTTTATATTTTTATGCCATTTATGCTGCATATTTTTCAAGCAATTGGAAAAATGTTTTAAAGTTGCCACTGATTTTTTTGGGATCGATAAAAAAAAAAAAGTTATGTGTCTCCTTACCTTTAAGTACCTTAATGCTGGGGGAAGGGCTCTTGATCCAGTGAAGTTGAGCTACCCTCTCCTTTCTTGGGTCAAACCCGATTACCTATTTTCTACTGGCGCTGTATAACCCCTACTGCTTTAGCGCTTTCTGGTGATAATAATAATGTACTTAATTGATCAGAACTGGATTAACCAAAGTCAGTCAGTCATCAAGCACAGAAATACCTCTTAAGTGGGAGCCTTCTTGTGAAGGGCTCTTAATCCAAGGAATTGGACCCCATTATCCTACCTCGGATCAAACCTGTTCCCCTCCAATTCCTCCCCCCCTTAAGTGTTGTATAACCCCCTACGGGTTATACTATAATATCAGTAAGGATTTCTCACCTACCATCAGAAACTCTTTTACTGTTGTTTTCTTTCCGGAGAATTCCTCAGAGTAATTGTTTTAGCGAACTGTTTTTCTTCCACTTTTTTCGTCTGTGACAGCCCGAGGTGCCGTCTCCCTCTCCCTACCTGGAGTCTGGCGTGAGAGTGACCAGGTGAAAGGTGGTGGTGGTGCGAAAGGTGAAAGGTGTGTCGTCTCTAGGGACTTCCAGCACCACCTGTCTGGAAGCTAGAGACTATGAGAGTGTCAGCTGTCGTCAGCTGCCTGGGGGATTTTTAGGCGAGGTAGATGAAAGTTTGGTCTATTTTCGTCATTAACGTGAAGATATTAGAGTGTGGGTGGGACTCCAAGTGACAAACTCAGTTCCCTACCTATGCTAGTCGTAGACAAATGGTCAAAGCTTTTCTTTTAATAAATTTTTTGCAAAGACTGTTGACGTTATGCTCAATGTATAGCCGCCAGCTACAGGGAGACCCAGAAGACCCTCAGATATGAAGGACTTCCTCATTGCTATAATTTCATCCCAATAGGGTCGGAGACCCTTGGAGCATGGGGCAAGTGTGCTCTAAAGTTCCCCAAAGAGCTGGGTGAAAAACTTATCACAGAAACCGAGGATCACAGGGAGGCCAGCGTCCTCTTTCAGCGACTCAGTGTTGCGATCCAGAGGGAAAATGCCTGCCGGGGAGCTGGATGAAGTTTTCGAGATATAGCTCTGAGATATTATCTATGTTGTTCTACTTCCTATTGTTTTTTTGTCAGTGCATTTTGTCTTTAAATAAAGTCTACATAGATTATAGAAAATATGGGGTGGTAGGAGAAGACAATATTCAAACAGCTATAGGGAGAACATTTTTTCCCTGAAGTAAGTTTATTCTTTTCTCTGAGGATGAGGGTCCCCAGCACAGTTCCAGATGTGGTACCTCCCTATATTTACATTATATATATATTATATAATTAACAACGCTGCGACTAGCCAGGGCATCGAACCCGTGTTGTTTTAGCCCGCCTCATGGTGAGCGAAAATTCCACGACGTTCTAACCCAGGTGACCATAGAATCCTACACGAATCATGCACCCCAGCAGAGTTAGGTGTTGTACCGTGATCCGTGATTATCGTATGTCCTCGGATCACGGTACAACACCGATCTCTGCTGGGTGCGTGATTCTTGTAGGATTGTATGGTCCCTTGGGTTAGAGTTTCGTGGAATTTTCAGTCACCATGAGGCAGCCTAAAACACTGGTTCGATCCCCTGGCTATTCGCAGTGTTGTTACTGATATATATATATATATATATATATATATATATATATATATATATATATATATATATATATATATATATATATATATATTATATATATATATATATATATATATATATATATATATTATATATAATATAAAATCACCCAAAGATAAGTCTTAATGAACGGCTGTCCGTGAATAAACGGAAGAAAAACGAGTATATTCCATGCGAAGAGGCGCAGCAAAGCAGCTAACCACTATAATGTGAAGATTCCTTACGTCTAAATGCTTGCCACATGGAGGATATGTTAAACAAAAGTCTGTACAGTGATGGGCGCACATATCTGAGAGGGGGAGGATCTTTTGGGAACTTGTACAAACGCACTGTTGCAGCAATTTAATTCACACTCAGGGCAATCTGAGTAATTCTTATAGATGATGACGTGCATCCTCGCTGAATTAGTTTATTGTTCTGGTAGGATTTGCTTAACCAGTTCATTTGACGTTGCCGAGATAATCTGAAGACTGGCAACACTATCTGCAGCCATAGGTATGCCCAGTCCGTCCAGTCCTAACTGGAAGTATGGTTTGAAAGAACATTCGATGGATGTAGAAGTTGGATTTGGATTGGTAATGGGTAGAGAATATTAAAAAATAAATCAGGTTAGCGCCGTGAAGGAGAAAACTCTGGTGATTAGACAGAAGGCAACGTAGGCATCATAATCACCAAAATAAGAAGCCTGGAGCTACTGTTTTAGTATCAGTTAAACGGATTAAGAAAAGGAAAATGGAGAACTCTGTTTTGCCTTAAAATGAAAAAAAATTTAAGTTTAGTTCAATCAGATATTTCAGGCTTGAAAGATTTGCAACGTATACACGTGTAGCAAAGGCTTTGCTTCGTTATACTGAGAAACCCTAAGCCTAAGCTGAATTGATTTTATTGTAGTTGCTGCCTCACAGCTAATTATAATCACAAAAGTCCAGTCTTTTGTGGTGCCTTTGCCATGCATTATTCCTGTGAAATCGCCTGCTGATTCTGATGAGAAGGAAATGTCAACTTTATTCACTGCTGATTCTCAGAATTTTAAAGGCTCTATTCTGGTGGTATTATCATGGGAGTCCTTATTAATGTTTGCATTTGTCGCTTAGCGCTTCTTTTTGATTATAATAATAATAATGTTTGCATTTCTGAGTGGGTGTTTCCTTTGTAGAACCCGGGCTGTTGAAATATCTAGGAGCACGTGTATTCTATATTTTTTTTTTTTTTGCTGTGTGCTAATATTAGAGGTTTCAGATAAGGTTTTGTTTGGCTTTCTCTCAGGTAGGTATTTCTCGTTTGAATAGAGAAGAAAACATTGTTATTTCATGGGATGTGACATATTGCATATTGATATATGCTGATAGAGAGTTGTCCTCTCGGGTGAGGAAACGAGACAGGCATTTTCAAATATGTGGTTTTACTTTGCTTTGGATATTAGAGTGGTATTAACTCTTCTGGCACGAAAATTTGGTTGCCTTCAAGTTCCGAGTCAAGAGTTCTGGCAGATACTTACAACTTTTCTTGGATTTTCTCTGAGGTGAAACTTGAAAGGCTGTCTATTAAGAGGAACTGAGAGTCATGGTTTTCTAGTCGATTTTATGAACAAAACTATTGCCTTTGAAGCCCTATGCTTCGTTTCACTAAGCCTCGGCCGATGGAAGACGGTATCGGTGACGTCGAATGGAATCCATGGGTGGGTAGAGGACGCAGTTCTCATCCCAGACAGGCTTATCCTTGGCAACAGAGGGAAAGCATTTATGGCTACATAAATTATCACTGAATAATAACTTCTGTGAACGAAAACTATAATTACGCAATCGTTGATGTAACTGATCATCATGGCATCTCTCGCACATTTGTGGAGTGGGGATAGGGGTAGATGGTAAGGGGGGGGGGTTAATGAGGGTGTGTGAGGAGACCAAGTTATATGTTAAATACAACATAACTAAGGGTCTAAGCTCTGTGTATAAATGTTTTAGAAAACGGGCAAGTTGATAAATGAGACACGACACTTCAAGACTGATCACTGGTCAACAACCAAAATGCTTCCGAGACCAGGGTAACAATTTCCAATTAATTTTACGTCACTGATAATGAATATCATGATTGAAATTGTTTGTTAGATCTACTTTTCAATATACACCTACGTGTCACATCAGGTGCCAACAGGCTTGCGGCAGTGTGTGTCTTACCACACTGACAGTCTCACTGCCCTTAATTATTGTTCCAACAGTCATAGAAGGTGGTTGTGATGTGCAAGTTTATATTTCGAGGTGAAAGGTAGGTGATTTTCCTAGCCAAACACTTTTTAAACTTACAATAAATATTCACTGATAAAGCCGTGCAAGAGGTTCCCACTTCATCAGGAGAGACTGGCCTCTTCGTCCTTCACTGGAGCTTGGGATGAAAAATGTTCATTATCCACCTCTCATTGAATCAAACCAAACAAACTTTTGCCACCACCACTACACAAAACTGGGGCTCGTAAAAGCTATGGACAAATCCGGTCGGGGATTCAAGTATTTAGCATCAAAATTCCCCTCACTGAGCGACGTTAAGATGAGGAAAGGAGTCTTCAGTGGTCCTCAGATTCGAGAGCTTCTTGAAGATAGTGACTTTGAATCAGACCTTCATGGGGAGGAGACAGCTACTTGGGGAGCATTCAAGTTAGTGACGAAGGGATTTCTCGGAAACAGAAATGAAGGCAACTATGAAGAATTGGTGGAAAACCTCATCAGGGCTTACAAGAACATGAGATGTAACATGTCACTTAAAATCCACTAACTGTGGGGCAGTTAGTGACGAACATGGTGAAAGGTTTCACCAAGATATTTCAACCACGGTAAAATGGTACCAGGGCAAATGGAGCACAAGAATGCTTGCAGACTATTGCTAGACATTGGCAAGAGATGATTCTTCAGCCCACTATAAGCGTCAAGCAAAGACAGTAGGTACGGATTAGAGTTCAAAACAGTGACACATTGTACGTTATAATAAAATAATCAAATATTACATGTCTCGTATCTTTAAACCTATAACCAATAAGCATTTTTCAAGGCGATACTTTGATTCAGGACATGAAAATACATAAGAATTAACTAATCTCATTTAAGAAGCATACAACGTTTCAAAAATTGTTGACCAGTGATATAGTCTGAACAAATCGACTTCAGGTTGAGGGACTGATTACCTCAAACTCATCCTCATCTTTCACCATTCTCTGCATTAAACTGAAGAAGCCACTGCATGACGAAAAGTTTCCAGAACAAGGATTCACAAATGTTGCACCAGTGTCTCATTTATCAGCTCTAAGCTCAACCTATTTAGTATCTCTGAACTTGGATCAGTAACCACAAAGCAAATTATTATATAGACATTAAAAAGAATGCGCTAAGCCCTCACATAGCAAAAGATTCATGTTTATGAGGATGTGACAACACCAGATGCTGGCTAGTAGCAGTTACCTTCTTTCCCCTCATCTCTCTTTATCTCCTCTCTTACAATATAGATAAGTTAGATACTCCCCATTTCTTGCTGTATATCCATAAATAGTTCCAACTACCCTGTCTCCCCCCATACAAAACGTTCACTCAACGCCCTCAGTGGAAATTGCAAAGACCATAGTGGAAATAAGTCACCGATTATTTGGGGGGGGGGGGGCTAACCTAGGTAATCCAGACACATGCCTTGATAATTTATGTAACTGTATTTATGTGTAGCTGTACCCGGGCAAACTTGCTTACACTCCTGTTGTATCTGCGCAACGGACAGGCTTGTCGCTACTCTGGAATTATCCGCAAATGTTTGCACTGACGTTTGTTGAAACTGGACAGAGAGCAGTTGAACACAGGCTGTGTAGTAAACACGCATCTTGTCCCCCCAGCAGGTCTGTCTGTGTCTGTCTCTCTGTCTGTGTGTCTGTGTGTGTGTGTGTCTCTCTGTCTCTCTCTCTCTCTCGGGTGTGTGAGTGTTGGCACTCACCTACTTGTACTCACCTATTTGTGGTTGGAGGGGTTGAGACATAGCTCGTGTGTGTGTGTGTGTGTGTGT
>NC_091339.1:13379256-13464256 GCF_038502225.1 Cherax quadricarinatus | reverse complement strand
GCCAGTCGCAGTGTTGTTATAGATTCAATACCACTCTTTCGTGGTTACAATAATATAATACATTATATATATATATATATATATATATATATATATATATATATATATATATATATATATATATATATATATGTGCCGAATAGGTAAAACTTGCGATTTTGCCTTAAATAGCATCGCTCTTCTTGCCGAATAAAGGAAGCGAAAATTTTTGTCTGTAATAAATTCGCAAAAATCATTCAGAGCCTAACGAAAAAAATATATTTCATTGTGTTTGTTTATTATTAAATTATTATAAAATTATCTAAAATATATTTAGTTGGAATAGGCTAAATAAAATTCTAGAAAGGACTTAATTTTAAACGAGTTCTTGATAATTGACCAGTTTTAATTATTCGGCACGATATATACATACATACTATATATATATACATACTATATTTTTTTTTCAACAAACCGGCCGTATCCCACCGATGCAGGGTGGCCCAAAAAAGAAAAAACGAAATTTTTTTAAAATTTAGTAATTTATACAGGAGAAGGGGTTACTAGCCCCTTGCTCCTGGCATTTTAGTCGCCTCTTACGACACGCATGGCTTACGGAGGAAGAATTCTGTTCCACTTCCTCATGGAGATAAGAGGAAATAAACAAGAACTAGGAAGAAAATGGAAACCCAAAGGGGTGTGTTTATATATGCTTGTACACGTATGTGTAGTGTGACCTAAGTGTAAGTAGAAGTAGCAAGACGTACCTGAAATCTTGCATGTTTAAGAGACAGAAAAAAAGACACCAGCAATCCTACCATCATGTAAAACAATTACAGGCTTTCGTTTTACACTCACTTGGCAGGACGGTAGTACCTCCCTGGGCGGTTGCTGTCTACCAACCTACTACCTACCTATATATATATATATATATATATATATATATATATATATATATATATATAGATATATATATATATATATATATATATATATACAGAGACATATATATATATATATATATATATATTATAAATATATATATATACATATACATATACATATATATATATATATATATATATATATATATATATATACATATACAAACAATCACAGACAGGCGATCTTAACTATGCAAGACAATCCACACGGGAGTGGAAATATTTAGCTCAAGTACTTTCACACTTCTCAATGCGTCATCAGTAACTATGCAATGTTGCAACTGAAGGAGTGAGGGAAAGTTTTTTCTCAGAATAGCACAGAGTGGGCCTGTCGCCTCCTCCTGGCTCTCTTAGAATGTGGCCAGCGATCAGCGTCACCCCACCACTGCCATCCTCCATCCCCTCCCCCATATGGGGTAAAAGAATTTCGAGAAGTCAAGAATTTTGAAATTAGGTATAATAGTCCGCCCTAAGCTTTTTCTAACAGTTTAGAACAGGTCCTGTGACTTTAGAAAATACGTTTCTCAGTGGATATTATATATATGAGGTGGGGGGGGGTAGGGAACCGGTGGGTTAGCATCCCGCTTGCCTCTCCCAGACAGTCTGAGACTGGCCCGTGCCTCCACACTACCACTCTGTAAACTTACCCTACTTATGTTGTCTTTGCAACATTACACAGCTCCTGATGATGCACTGAAATGTGAAAGTACTTGAACTAAAGATTTCCACTCCCTATGGCTTGTCTTGCAATATATATATGTCGTGCCGAATATGTAAAACTGGTCAATTAGCAAGAACTCATTTAAAATTAAGTCCTTTTTGAAATTTTCTTTTATACGTTTAAAGATAATTTTTTTCATTAATGATAATGTAAAAAAATTTAATTTTTCACCAAAAGAATCTTAGAAAACTTACCTAACCTTATTATAACAAGAACAATTTATTTTAGCCTAACCTAACTAAATGTATTTTAGATTTGTTTACAATAATTTAATACTAAACATACACAGTGAAATATATTTTTTTTCGTTAGGTTTAGAATGATTTTGGCGAAATTATTGCATACACAAATTTTCACTTGTCCTATATGGCAAGGTGAGCCTTGCTATTTAAGCCAAGATCGCAAGTTCTGCCTATTCGGCACGACATATATATATATATATATATATATATATATATATATATATATATATATATATATATATATATATATATATATATATATATATATATATATATAGTCTGAAGCCTGTTTCTCTCCTTTCTGTATGGTCAATATGGGTTTTGTCGTGTATGATCACTCAGGCTTCTGTCGCATTTGTGTAACCAGTCCGGGTTTTGTCGTGTATTTAGCCAGCCAGGTCTCCATTATGTCTCCGTAGCCACTCGAGCTTCTATAGTGTCTGTAGTCAGCCAGGTCGCTCTCGTGTCTGTGTAGCCAATAAGGCTTTCATAGTGGTTGAAGTCAGCCAGATGTGCTCCGTTTCTATAGCCAGAGCGACAGGTCTTACTCAGGACCGTTGCTAGTCAGAACTTACAATGTGATAACGCGTCTCTAACGATTGAAGTTTATTGTTGCCCATAAAGTAAGATGAAATTTCTCAATTTCCTTGTATAAAAAAAGAGCTTTCAACATCGTTTTTCCCTTAGAAAAAGCCAATAAGCTTCGCCATCACTGAGCCACTGACTGCCTGGCTCATCTTCCTGTAAAGCAAAACATGCCTTCAGCGCTCATGAGCCGCCTCTTAAACTGATCGCTGAAGCAGACTCGCCCCACTGAAGGAAGATTATACACGCTGAATTATTCATCTGGCAGAGACTAATAAACCTCTCGCTCACACAGCAGTAACGGGGGGAGGGAAAAGAAAGAAAGGGCGAAAAAAGAGCAGAGATGAGGGATGTTAGGAGAGAGTAGAGAAAAAGGAAGGAGGGAGGGGTTGATGAAAACGGTAGGAAAAGAAAAGATAAGGATTGAAATGAGTGGTGATGGTTTGGAAGAAGTGAGAGGGAGCAGCAGGAGGAAAGGCAGGCGAGATTAATAGGAGATGTGGGGAGAGAAGAGGAAAAATGAGGGACAGGATGGAAGAGTAATGTAAAATAAACAGAGTTAAATAAGTGGGATAAAGGTGGTTGGATACTATAAGGGAAAATATAACTGATAATAAATGGAAATTAGATTGTGCTACACAAGTGGCTAGTTTATTGTACACCCCATATCCATCCTGTGGACGGTAGCGCAAGAGCATATGGATACACAAAAGGCCTAGGAACTATGCCCCAAAAGTGTTAACAGGAGTACGTATGGGTTTATATCTTCATTTCACTTATCTGTTATATTAAGAATATTCCCTAAATGTGCTTATATCTGTCTTATTTTTAATAATAAGATATCTTGACATGTCACATAGGTTATTATACTATCACTATATTCCTCAGTGGACAATTATGCACACATACCTTGCATTTGGTTTGATCATCATGTGTGTGTCTCCCAAACTGCCACAAGTACTTGTAACCAAACTTAAGCCTGGCCACTACAACATCAGTCAGTCTATTCACAATGCAACCTGCTCCATAAACGTACTTATCACTGTACATGTTATCACAGAGGGATATAGATCTACTCAGGCTTCTAATTGCCATTCCATAACATTCAGTTTCATTATTTACTTTTCTTAATATTATTCCTACTGCTAGACACAGATACACCAAATTTATATTCTATATTATCCTTCAGGGTACTTCTCTTGATTAACCTATCAATTTCACCATGAAGGAGTTATCCACTGTATAATGGAATCCATAACAATTGCACATTAATTGCCTTTTCCCGGATTTTAAAGTATCTATACCCGACTTCTTCAATGAGCATGTTATTAGTGTCATTATTCTAGTCGAGAGCCTTCAGTGATGACACAGAATCAGTAATGAAGACATTCAAGCTCAGTGTCATAAGTTAGCTTTAGCGCCATTAGGGTGGTAAACAATGAATCAGTTTGCAGTGTAGACGCCCAGTTGTTAATTCTTATGCCTAACTCAACAAAATTCCTATCATTCTTAACCTGGGAAGTGGCAACAAGAGCAGATGCAGCCCTGCTAGTAGACTCGTACTTAGATCCATTAGTATATAGAACTTGTGATAAATTATTAGACAGGAGAGAAATTTCTTCTTGAGCAGTTGCTCTTACAAGTGATTTAAGGAAGGGATTACTAGTAATGAGCTTCTTAGGAGGCGCTTTCAGGTATGTGATATTTAATGACCACATCTACCATGGAGGGGTGAAATGCTCTTGTTTATAGAGATACAGTTCGTGCAAATTATAAAACTTAATATTATTGCATGTTTTCACAACTCATTTAGAGAACGGAGCAATAGGGAAGAAAATGGAAAGATATACGGGGAAGGAGCGAAAGGAAGAATTTAAAACAGAAAATGTATGGAAGCGACAGGAAGTTGAAAATAAGGGTCAGATCACTTTATTTATAATCAAAAGGAGATTAAAGGTGAGTAGAATAAAAATTTATATATCGCGATTGAATCATTTCACGTTTAACCTATGAACTGGAAGACGCCTCGGCATGACCTGATGCTTACAAAAACACAACTGATAAGAAGTGGCCTGATAATGGTCCAGAAAGGACCGAAATGTCGTCTAGTTTGGTATTCCCGAAGGAAACACCGAAGTGGTTGCCTTATTTTATTCTTTTTCTTTCTCCCTTCCAAATTTCCGATTTTCTCAAGCACATACTTCGACAACGCCTAATCCAAGTGGCTGTAATTTTTCAACACTTGTGTACGGTAACTAGGCCAAATTCCTGGAGCAACTGCACATGCTGCCCTATGATCGAAGTTTTTTGAACCTATTCCAAGCATGGAATGGCTCCGCTGAAATTCTAAAACCCTCACTGGCAGAGCTACTGAGCCTTGTAATTTGACGACGACGGAGAGTGAAATTCAGGTGTGTAGATGTAGATTTGCCCATCTTGTGTGATTTTTTTTTATTCTTGCTAAATCACCTTAAATATTTTTAAGTTACTTCTGAACGGCTTCAATATTTAATGATCGAAGCATCTTAAGGCCAGGACAGTACCCATTAGGTTTTGTGTGCAGGAAAAATTGTTAGTATAGAGAAACAGTTAAAAATTAATGTTTGTAATCCATGCCATAATTGGAGATTATTATTATTATAATCAAGGGGGAAGCGCTAAACCCGGAGGATTATACAGCGCCTGGAGGGGGGGATGTGGAAGGCATTCAGGCTTAATTCGGGGAACTGGAGCACAGATCCAATTCCCTAAATCAAGAGTCCCTCACCAACATCAAGGAACCTTCCTTGAGGGCCATAATTGGAGAATGACTTCTGATTAGCTTGAAATTTTCTTCAATGGTGTGACTTCTTGAACGCTTCTGTAGTGTTATTGGATTTTCTTCATAAATAGGAATAAAATATATTTTCCTTATACAACTGTAGAGAATTTGAAGCTGAATATAAAAAAAAATATATAAAATGCAGTTTTAGGGCATTAAAGTTAAAGAGGAAAGATATTCCTACTTCAGGATATTGGTCTTTCTCTGATAACAAGAGAATGCCTCTTCAGTTTAGCTTCAAAAGTGGTGTTTCACAATATCCTTTTTTTTTTTTAATTGAAGGAGTTGGAATATTAATTTTAGTATGATAAGTTGTGAATGCATCTTCCGATTCGCTTCAAATCTTCCATACATTACAAACTTAAGCCGCACTCTGCACTATTCCAATTACGTGCATTGAGACGCCGGGGCCTGGGCTTAAGCAATTATGGGGATACCTTTTCCGGAACGTGCAAATGAAATTTTTACAATGTATTAGGAAAGACAATGCCAAGAACAGCACCATACATGGTACATATTAAATGCTACCAGGGTAAACAACGTCTTTAAATGTAGAGACTAGAACGAGGAAACAAGTGGAAATATTAGGATGAAGAGACAAAGGGGAGTACGTTGACAAGATACCATGACAATGAGAGACAGGGACGAGTCCACGACGATGAAACAGGGACGAATCCAGAACGAATAAACAGGGAAGAGATCAGGAAGAGGGAACACAGGGACGAGATCAAGACGAGGGAACACAGGGACGAGATCAAGACGAGGGAACACAGGGACGAGATCAAGACGAGGGAACACAGGGACGAGATCAAGACGAGGGAACACAGGGACGAGATCAAGACGAGGGAACACAGGGACGAGATCAAGACGAGGGAACACAGGGAAGAGACCTGGACGAACAAACGCAAGGACGAGACCTGGTTGAGGAAACAGGGACGAGACCAAGACGAACAAACACAGGGACGAGTCAAGATGAGCAAACACAAGGAACGAGGAAACAGAAGGAAGAGTCCAGGTTGAGGGAACAAAATAGAAGGCAACAGGGCAAGACCGAGACCATGATTAATAGGAGGGCTGAACTTCATATACTGATTAAAACAGTTAAAGAGGCGAGGCCCAGGGGCTCAACGTCGTCTCCAGCAAAATTAGGCGAGTACACTCTGTCTATAGAGGGAACTCTCCGTACCATAGCATTTTCTATGATTCTAGATTTAGGGTAAACTCTAACTTTATTCTAGTGATATGCTCAGGAGCAACAGCTCAAGTTGTCGATTATTTTGATGTTAATGAGAGGAATTTGCATGTAAATCTCTAAAATTTAGTTAACTTATCCTCTTTTATTTCCTGTAGCTCCTCCGAGATTTCTTCCCTTTAATTTGCTTATCCTTAGTTTCTCTCGTATCTTTCCATCCCCTAAAATACGTATATCCCCATTCGCTGTGAAAGTGGGGATGGTGTGGACGTCTGGGTGGTGCCGGCGTGTGGATGGTGGTGGTGTAGGCGCGTGGGTGGTGGTGTAGGCGTGTGGTTGGTGGTATGAGCGTGTCAATGGTGACGTAAGGGTGTGGGAAGTGTTGTGGGCGTGTGGTTCATATGGATGGAAAACCTGAGTCATCAGAGCAGATGGTGTTTGTGCATAGCGCTGTGAAGCTGCAGGTGAGTGAGTCGGTGTGTCATTGTTATGATCAACAATGTTGTCGACATGGGGGTCAGGGATAGTAATAGTAGTGAAAGACGAGGGGCGCCCTTGTCAGAATCATCTTGAGATTTCACCAAGAAATTGCATCTACTCAGCCAGGCGAGTCGTATTCACCTAGTCGTATTTACCTTGCTGACCACCTCTCTCAACTTCACTCACCTCAACATCATCAGTTCCAGCATCAAGGTCCTCGATGTCTCGAGGCCCCGGCTCTTTAGTTCTGTAGCCTTTTCCTCTCCCCCACCTATTCTTCAACCTCACTTCCCCCTCACCCCTAGTGGGTCCATATTTTCGAGTTTTAGTTCTAGTTCCTCCTGCAGCGTGGCTTCTCCGCTAACACTGTCTCATCATCCAAATACTCTACTGACACTGCACGTCACTAATGGGTAAAACTGTTCTTAGAAAAAATGGAATTTGTTTCTGTACTTCTGAAAGGTTTTTCTAATAGACGGAGGAGACGCTATTAGCAGCAATTGCCTGGTGAATAGAGCTTACCAGGATGGTGTTATTTTGAGCGTATGTACAATGATCGTCAAGGAAGACCTCGTTGAAGCTGAGCATTACAATGCACAAATTGCCCTAATGACTCACGAAATCGTAATGACACGATTGCAAACAAACCATACCACGGGCGGGGGTAGAACCCGCGATCAGAGTCTCAAAACGCAACGGTCTGGAGTTTTGAGACTCTCTGATTGCGGGTTCTACCCCCGCCCGTGGTATGGTTTGATTGCCCTAATGTTTATTGTAGAGGCAAATAATTTGAGGCATATTAAAAATTTGGTATAAAAAAAAGCATTCATGTCTCTGAAATTAATAAACATGACAAACATACGAGCGAGAAGGATTGTATACGAGGAAAAACCCGACTAGAATGGGCTGTACACAAATAACCCGCATATAAAAAGAGAAGCTTACGACGACGTTTCGGTCCGACTTGGACCATTTACAAAGTCACACTAATCAGAAGTGGAGCAGGACGGCTATATATAGGCAGGAAGAGGTGGTAGTAGTAGTAGTAGTAGTAGTAGTAGTAGTAGTAAAAGAAGGGTATATAATACCGACAAGATGAAATTAAGACACATGCGCAACACCCGGGCATCCCTATCGTAGACGTGTGTGGCGTCTGGTTGTCTTTGTTGTGGACGTCTCGCCATCCAGTGGCTGGCTGGATGGCGAAACGTCTACGATAGGGATGCCCGGGTGTTACGCATGTGTCTTAATTTCATCTTGTCGGTATTATATACCCTTCTTTTACTACTACTACTACCACCACCACCTATTCCTGCCTATATATAGCCGTCCTGCTCCACTTCTGGTTAGTGTGACTTTGTAAATGGTCCAAGTCGGACCGAAACGTCGTCGTAAGCTTCTCTTTATGTGCGGGTTATTTGTGTATCGTTCCAGTCACGGTATTATACCTTTTCTTGTTATTTATAGAATGGGCTGGTAGACGGACTGCAGTGTTCCCTGTATCTAACGTTTTCAACTGTACGTGAAAATCGGATAATAGTTAGTTTTGTACTACTTACATTTGTTTCCTGCTGATGATCAATAAATCACACAAAATTTGCTGTCTTCAAGGTAAAAACATGCAGTATCGCTATTAAGTTCAATAGGCAATGTTCAAAGACCCTGGTGTAATACCCTAGTGCATAGGCACTCGGCAGCGGCAGCAGCGACCTCCAAGCTCCGTACTTTTCTCCAAATATCAGAGCTACCAATGCTCCTATGATGACCTAGTTACAAGCAAAACTGCACTACCCAACGTAGCACCCAGAATGACCAAAGATTACCAACAGTGAAACCTACAAATCGAAAATAATAAAGATCAAAGGAAGACTGCCCACAAACAGAAAGCAACACCCCACTGCCAGCCGAACAAAGTAACCCTAAACTTTGTATAACTACAACTTCTTCTTAACTACAACAATTCCTGTAGTATTATGAGGCGCAATCTAAGAGGAAACAGCACCAAGGCCAGCAAGAAAACACCGAAAAATCAACTATTCAACAAGTGTAGTCAGGAGGACGCCGGCCCAGCAACCACCCCACTCACCACCACTCAAGGCGACACCACAACAATAACAACAAACATGGCTGCCACCAGCCCATCCTCCCCGGATTCAACCTACCAAGTAGTCTCTCAGGTATGACCAACGATCCACATACCCTAAAGACATGCATCTCCAACTTAGTTATTGAAAATATGAACCTTCGAGAGACGCTAACAAAACAAGACACCAGGATGACAACTCGAGAACAAAATCCTCAGTCTTGAACAAAAGTTATCAACACCAGGAATGACTAACTGTGGCAAGACCATCCAGACAGTCATAGATAGCCATACCCAACAATAATATCTCTTAATACAAAGGTTGAAGAAGCAGTAAAAGAATGGAAGAACAACTTAGATAACCAGTTCAGTGACTACTTTGCTCTCCAAGAAGATAAAACTGAACAAGATAAACTATCGGACGCAGTAATAGTTAACAGTCCACTTTTTCCCCAGTGATATGAACCAAACAAACAGTAAAGAAATTACTCTGCAGGTCATAAAGGACCAAACAAAAGTTACAGTACCAGAGTCAGAAATAAAAGAAGCCAGGTTACTAGGATCCCATGGTAGAAAAAGTGTTATGCTTAGATTCCACTCACATGACAGGAAAAAAAAGACTTAATTATTGCATCTATTAAAGTAAAGAAAGAGGTATACATAAACGAGTGTCTTACCAAAAACGTCAGAACCTCCTGTATAGTCAGAAAATTTAAGCGGGAGAATAATGACACAATACACCAATGCTTCACACGGGATGGGAAAATTCTAGTTAGGAAAACAAATGTAGGTCAACTGTACACAATCACGAACGAGAATGATCTATCACGATTTCTCAGGGATACTAATCTTACAGAGAATAACTAAACAATGTCCAACCTAAAAGCCTACGTAGTGTAGTGTATGTTTTGCTCCATTATTGTTCAAATTTCATTGTACAATCTCTTAGTAATTAAATAATCAACTACCTCATTTTATGATTTTACTAGTAAGCATAAGTCACCTTATGTAATTTTCTTATTTACTATTGTTTGCTTAAACATTAGCTGAATTGATACTCTCTGTCCATATTACTACCTCATATTTTTTTAAATACTATTACTTATTACTTACTAAAATTAATAATTACCATTTTTACTAGAATTTCAATTTACTCTCAACATTTTTGACATTTAATAACCATTACTTGTCTAATTACCTTTATCTGTTTTAATACCACATTTACTATCTTTGAGTACTCTTAATTACCTTGTACTGCCAAATAACCTCAAGTATAACTACCAGTGCAATATTGAATGATATAAACATTACTTTTTCACTTTTTTTGTAATCATTATTACGAAAATTTTATTAACCATATTTACTACCAGTCAATTTTACTTTTTTACATTAAACATTATTTTATACTTCCCATAACATTTTGTTGCCAAATTTTCAAGTTTGTATATTCAACTCCAACCTTTATATTATCCTTTGTATCTGTGTACCTGTGTACCTGTGTACCTGGGTACCATCTTACTATCATATTATAACCAAGACATTACCATTGTTATTTTTTACTATTATTCTTTTCGTACTTTAATTGTGAATTTTATTTTGTCAATTTAAATCTAGTTATACTCTTGATCTTGTCAACAACATATACCAGACTAGTGCAATTGCAAGTACCATTTCAATTTGTATTTTTATAAGTTTATATTGTAAGTCCTACTCTAAGATTGTTTTCATACCTTAGTGACTATATTGTGTGTGCAATTAGTGTATATTTCAATTATATTATTGTTCAAGGCCCTTAACTATCTTTTGCTAACTAGTACCAACTACCTCATTTTTTTTTCTATTTTTTTTTATTCTTTTGCTACCTTAACTTGTATATTTTATCTTGTCAATTTATATCTAGTTATACTCTAATTCTTGTAAACAACTTATATAACACCTTAGTGCAATTACAACTGAGAATCTTGTGCCTTTTTTATATCATTAGATTAAACTCAGTTGTACTATAGCTCATTCTAGCTCAATACATAGTCACTACCAAAGTCATTATATTAGACCATAGTGTAATTACTAGTGAGAGCCTGGTGATATTTTTAATTTGTATTTCTACATTATTAGATTAAACCTAGTTGTACTATTGCTCACTCTAGGTCAATACAGACTATACCAAAGTCATTACATTAGACCTTAGTGCAATTACAAGTGAGAGTCTTGTGCTATTTTTAATTTGTATTTTTATATTATTAGTTTATACCTAGTTGTACTTTAGCTCATTCCAGCACAACACAGACAACACCAACTTCATTATGTGTATTAGTGACTATACTCTACATGACCAAAATGCTATAGCTATATACTTGTCCAAACTTCCCACCACTACAGATATCAGTACTAAAACTCAACACACAACTCAGGATATAAATAACCATAATTTAAACCTAGAAGATGATTGATCACGTTGACCCTGATCTAAACCTACATAATCTGACACACAATCAAAACCTATTGGAAAGTAACTGCCTTTACTACACAGCATCACAAGCCAGCACTATCCTAAACAATGATAAAAGTCTGTCAGTACTTAACTACAACATCAGGTCCTTATGCAAACACTATGATGACCTCCTGGCACTCCTTGAATCACTAAAGACACCCTTCTCCTGCATTATTCTTACCGAGACCTGGCTCCTGGCTAAAACAGGACACAATAGATATCTACCCTCTACCAGGATACACAGCAATCCACAACTGCAGACCATACCAAGTTGGGGGTGGTATTGCAATCTATTACTCTAACCAATTATCTTGTATCAGCACCAATTGCTTTAGTGATGAATATGGAGAATACATTTTTGCTAATTTTACTGTAAAAGACCTTAAGACGCCTATAACAATCGGTGCCATTTACCGGATACCCCACACTAACATCCCAAACTTCAGTGAGAAATTAAAGGCACTAATAACTAACAGACAAATGAATAAGCACCACCTTCTCTTAGCTGGAGACTTCAACATCAACCTTGGCCTACTAGATGATCAGCCTGTAACTGATTTCATCAACAACATGAACAACACACTTCTCATACCAACAATAACTAAACCAACCAGGCTCACTGAAACAAGTGCAACCATAATAGACCACATATGGACCAATATACTAGCCCCCCTTAAATCAGGGATAATCACAGATAGCACTACAGACCACCACCCTACCTTCCTCTTGACAAACATTAGTAAACCACCACTTGAATACAACAAAGTCTCATTTAGACTCCATGATGAGGCCTCAATAAGGAAGTTCACAGCTGACCTAGAGACTGTTGACTGGCCTACAGAATTCTCCAAGGCCAATGGTATTGACGACTGGACAGACATTTTTCTTAACTACTTAGACTATACAACAAACATTGTCCTATAAAAGCGAAACAGATCACAAACAAACGGCTTGGTTGCTCATGGCTAACCAGCACCATCCTGAAATCCATTGATAAGAAACACCAATATGAAAAGCAATATAGACAGGGCTTAATACACAAAGATGTTCTTAAACACTATTCATCAGTCCTCACCAAAGTAATAATGAAAGCCAAACAACTATACTACTCCAGTAGATTCACTGACACAAGAGGAGATATAAAAAAGACCTGGAAAACACACTCAGATTCTAGGGACCCACAAACTGAAAAAAACAAGAATATTGTCCTAACTAAACCTAATGAAACACCACTGCAACCCACTGACACAGCTAACAAGATAAACGACTTCTTCTCAACCATAGGTTCTAATCTCGCCAATAAAATCCCACGTACCAATGCCCATGCCGGGGACTACCTAGATGGGAATTTCCCAAATTCCTTCTATCTTGCTCCAACTGAGCCCACGGAAGTCACCGAGATTATAAAGTCACTTAAAAATAACTCAGGGAATCTGTCTCATGTCCCACCATTATTGTACAAGAGAGTGGCCCATGTCCTCTCGCATACTATCTCATTGCTTTTTAACAAGTCACTAGAAGCTAGCACCTTCCCGAAACTACTCAAGACGGCTAGGGTTACACCAATACATAAAGGTGGTTACCCTACAAATTTATACAACTATAGGCCAATATCAAACTTACCATTGTTATCCAAAATCTTTGAGAAACTCGTGCACAAGAGACTATATTCATTTATAACGTCACAAAACATACTCAACCCCTGCCAATTTGGATTCAGGAAAAATAAAAGCACTAATGATGCAATTATAAAAATGCTAGATCTGCTTTACACAGCATTGGAAAATAAGGAATATCCACTAGGAATTTTTATTGACCTAAGAAAAGCTTTTGACACAGTAGACCACGGCATCCTACTCCACAAACTTGACCATTGTGGTATAAGAGGCCATGCGCTTGCATATTTCAAATCTTACCTTACTAACAGGTATCAGTATGTCACCATTAAAGACACAGCATCAACAACACGGCCACTTGATACTGGAGTTCCGCAGGGAAGTGTCCTTGGTCCCCTGCTCTTCCTCATATACATCAATGATCTTCCAAATGTATCTCGACACCTGAACCCCATTCTCTTTGCTGACGACACGACTTATGTCATCTCTCACCCTAATCTTGCAACCCTCAACACCATTGTTAATGAGGAGCTGATCAAAATATCGACTTGGATGACAGCCAATAAACTTACGCTTAACGTCGACAAAACCTACTACATTATGTTTGGTAGCAGAGCAGGAGATGCGCAAATTAACATTAAGATCGACAACACTAATTACCAGGCATAATGAGGGCAAATTCCTAGGCCTATACCTCGACAACAACCTGAACTTCAGCACCCATATCCAACACATAACCAAAAAAGTATCCAAAACGGTTGGGATCCTCTCCAAGATACGATACTACGTGCCGCAAACTGCCCTTCTCACACTATACCACTCACTTATATATCCATACCTCACCTATGCTATCTGTGCTTGGGGTTCAACTGCAGCAACACACCTAAAGCCAATAATAACCCAACAAAAAGCCGCATTAAGAATAATCACTAAATCCCATCCCTGGCAACATGCCCCCCCACTCTTCATAGATCTAAACTTACTCCCTGTTCAGTATATCCACACTTACTACTGTGCAATCTACATCTACAGGACCTTAAATTCCAATATTAACCTTGACCTAAAACGCTTTCTTTATAGTTGTGACAGAACCCACAGGCACAACACCAGACACAAACATCTCTAACATTCCCCGTGTCCGACTAAACCTTTACAAAAATTCAATGCATGTCAAAGGCCCTAAAATCTGGAACACCCTACCTGAAAATTCCAACACTGCAGACACATTCATTACCTTCAAAACTACCATCAGAAAACATCTTATCTCCCTGATACACCCTGTCAACTAATAATACGAATACCACCTGGTGGTTCACACTTACACTCACTCACCCATTTGACCATAAACAGAAATATCAATCTCAATCTCAAAATAATGAATCTTAACTTGTCAAAAGTTGGCCTGTGATACTCCAATACTGAAACTATGTATAGTGCAAAAACAAAAGCATTCACATTGCTAAACTCACAACTAGTATTTAGTCACTTAGCCATAATACCAACTTCTCATAATTCTGTAACATTTTAAACCTAAGATTTAATATGTCTGCCCGAAATGCCTAGCTATGCTAGGCGTTCTAGTGGT
The DNA here is from genome assembly GCF_038502225.1 of Cherax quadricarinatus. NCBI lineage: Eukaryota > Metazoa > Arthropoda > Malacostraca > Decapoda > Parastacidae > Cherax > Cherax quadricarinatus. The sequence goes on along the minus strand of NC_091339.1, from coordinate 13,449,517 downwards.
ACACTCTGTAATTATTATTTTACTACATGTAAACCACACAATAACCAAATTCTGTAAACTCAGCATTGTAATACTTAATTTAATATGTTTATTATGCACCCCATACCCATCCTGTGGGCGGTAGTCTAAAGAATACAGAGGTACATAATTGGTCCAGGGACTGGACTCCAAAGTTTTGATAGCTGAGCAAGTTACAGAGATAATGAACTCACAATTTACAAAGGTAATGAACTCACAATTTACAAAGGTAATGAGCTCACAATTTACAAAGGTAATGAACTCCAGGTAGTTATAGAGAATAAAGTTTGAATTGAATTGAATTGAATACATAGTCTTAAAACCCATTTAACTAACCAATCAAACGAGAACCACTAGTATTATCAATTAAACATTTGGCATACAGTCTCGTCTAATTTCGAGCTGTCTTCATGTTATTAACGTCTTCCTCTACATTATATATTTACAATGAAAAAATAGCAGTCATAGCGTTACAGAGCATCAGTTAACCAGAGAGTGAAACACAGAAAACGAAGTGACTTCAGCGCAAACTTAAATAATTGTTCACTCTGGGTCATATTCTCTGCTGTTTGTGGAAAAAGTAAGATTATTTAGGTATAGGTACACATAAGTACAATTATCATACATGGTGTAAAATATCAAGGATAATCTCAAAAAAATCTGTTTGAAGCAAGAAATAAATTAAGTTTCTTCCCAGGAAAATACGTAGATATATTCCATATTATATACACACACACACATTATATATATGTGGTGCCGAATAGGTAAAACTTGCGGCTTTGGCTTAAATACCAACGATCAACACCATGCCCAGCCCTTCTAGGGTAGGGTAGGTGCCTGAGCCCGAGCTTTCAGCTCACAAGACTGTCATTCCCATTAGCCCCCTTGGGGCGGGGATGGCAGACCAGAGAGGCCTAACTTCTCCCTACGAGCCCCGTGAGGGCGAGGAATGTGGCTAGGCCTGGGGACAGTTGGTCCCAAAGATGAGGGGGTACTTGTGCCTCCTCCCATGGGAGACTTAGGTCTCGGACACTCCCAAGACAGGGAGCCAAGGCCGGGCCACCACTTGGAAAAGGCCCGGGCCGGGAGAATACCGGCGAATCTTTAAAAAAAAAAAATACCAACGCTTTTCTTGCCGAATAAGGCTTGTTATAATAAGCCTAATCCAACTAAATGTATTTGAGATAAATTTACAATAATTTAATAATAAACAAATACAATGATATAAATATATACATTTCATTAGGTCAGAATGATTTTTGCGAAATAATTGCATACACAAATTTCCGCTTGCCTTATTCGGCAAGAAGAGTGTTGCTATTTAAGTGAAAATTGCAAGTTTTAACTATTCGGCACATTATATGTATCCTTCTTAGGAAAGTTTATATTTTCCTATACCATTAGCTAAATATATGCTTTATACAACCAGTAATATATATATATATATATATATATATATATATATATATATATATATATATATATATATATATATATATATATATATATATATATTACTGATTAAATCTGGATTATCTCAGAGTAACCAAATATTAATAATAATAACAATAATACTTTATTATATGTACAAGGTATACAGGCCTAGCTAACATCAAAGATATACTATATACGAACTCCTTTGTTTAGGAGAGCATTTCGGGCAAATTAGGTCAGTTTTGTCCCAGGATGTGACCCACACCAGTTGACTAACACCCCAGGTACCTATTTTACTGTTAGATGAACAACAGATGGCAAGTGTCTTAAGGAAACACGTCCTAATGTTACCACCTCAGTGCGTGAGCTGAGTGCGCTTGCGATCGAGCTATATAATCGAATATATAATATGATAATCTTTGTATCAATTTTAAAATTCAAGGTTGTCATTTGTCAATATTTTTACTTTTATAGGGAGGAACTAAACTCATGAGATGACAGTCTGCTCCAAGAAAAGGGAAGGTGGCTTCAACTCTTTAGGTCAAGAGCTCTTCACCCTCTTAAAGGTCATGGTTCAGAGCTTTCATCCTTCAGCGCTCGGCCTTTTTTCTGTGGTTATAACCGTGTCTGGTCGTGTGGTGTCCCGTCCCATCCCATCATCGGAAAATGGTCGTTATATTTTTTCTCAAAACGGGAGCAAATGGTCACGACCAAGTTCATTAACCACCCCACTGCACTCGTCAGCTCCATCTTAAGACAGTGAAACATACAGCAAACAAGAAAGGTGTCGGTACGTGGAGATATAGTTGTCTATCCTCTCCGTACTTTGATAATCAGAAAGGTCGTTCTTCTGACCCTCACCTCAGCCTTGGCATGTACGTTCACAATGCTTATCACCTAGTTTTAACTGTCACTTTCAATCATGAGAAGAAGTTTGACTTCACCTGGCTGTATGGAAACACACACACATGCAGTTCAATGTGATCTTTTATTGACAACGTTTCGCCCACACAGTGGGCTTTTTCACGTCACAAACAAATGCACCTGGGGTGGAAGGTACGTGAGTATTTATAGTCAGGTTCAGAATGTTGAGGTCAGGTGGAGAATGCTGCATCTGATCTACCGGGTGGGGTTTTAGAGTCTAAAATCTTGCTTAGCTTGGCAGGGGTATTGGGTAAGTTGTGAGCAGACTTTCTGCCGTGTTCTAGGTTCTTATGTGGGATAGCGATGAAGAAGTTTCTTGGCAAGTGGTTCAGCTATGTTACAGAAGCCATTGTTCTGGTATTTTATACCATTTATTTTCACCTGGCAGTATCACATCTTATTTCAGGCTCATTTTTCATGGCCTATGAAAACGGCTTCTTCGTTAACTGCGATTTTCTGATGGAAGGACTTATTTTACGTTTAGATTAATGACATCTATTCTCCTAAGTTTCTACCACCCCTGCAAAGAAGCTGTGGTTTTTCTTTGTAGATGACTTTGCCGTAGCTGCTGCTGATGTGGATGCCCAACTGCTGGTCGCCTCGTTGCTGCAAGATTTGGACAGTGATTCCCGTCACTTGGTTTTAGGTTTTAAGTTTCCAAATTGCCGGTTTTACGTTTCCAAATTGCCCATGCTACCCTACCCAGTCTTTATTTATCTCCTATGAAGATTTGCTAAAACATGAATTTTTTTGATCTTGTATCCAAGGTTGTTTAATAGTGAAAACACAAACATCTCTCATGGCTGACTATCTACTCAGATTATACCTCTCTCCTGAGGATTGCATAGTATGGTTCTGCATTTCATCCGGCCTTTTTCTCGTACCCACGTGCACTCATCGACCTAAATGCCTTCTCTCCAAGCTGGAAGCCGTGTGTTTTCAGGGCTCAGAGACATGTATTGCGTCCTTCAGGTATTTTCCCATTGAAACCCTTTATAAGGAGTCTGTTTTCCCTGTCTTTTTAACTTATCCAAGATCTTCATGACCTCGCCACATACCGTGTTCCCTAGGATGTTCCTTTAATCGGCAGATTTCGTTGTCGTAGTTCATTTTTTAAAATCTATATATTCAGTTCCTGGTGGATATTCCGATACTCCTAGTCAGCCCTTTCATTATTCCCCTCTCAAAGACTTCGTTCTCTTCCTCCGCGTTTTTAGAACATTTTCCTTGGTTGTGTGCGTTAATGGTTAGGAGCCCTCTGCAGAGCTATGTTATATTGCCATCTTTGCTTATTGTACTCTCCAAGGGCCTTAGGGGGAGTCTTCTGGCATAGTTACTGGTTTGTTTTATGTCATAACTGCATACATTATCCATATTGCTAATAAGTCTTGGGTCAGTACTTTTTTTTTTGTCATTTATGATTCTCAGTTGATTTCAGACAACTGAATCCCTAACTTCTTCCAATTCCCTTGTACTTCACATTCAGACGTGGCTCCGTCGTTTGTTCAATGTAAACAAAATAATTAGTCTTTTCCTCATGCTACATCATTGCTGCGTTCCTTGAAATGAACTTGCAGACTCCCTTCCACGTTCTTTAGTTCTTGATCTTCAGATCTTACACATAATCATATACAACGTCCTGACAGATTGTCCTACTTCTCTATATTTTTTAACCTTTCTGTTCCTCTCATAAAAGATAGCTTGAGGCTTGTGGAGACATTTTGACCTAAGGTGTTGGAGCTACTTCATCTTCCTCGAATCAAACTTGATTGCATCCAATTTCCAAGGTGCTAGATGACACTTATATTAATAACAATAAAATAATAATTATCACAATGTTTTTGTGCCCTGCTCTCTCACCCTGTCAGTCGTCTCTGAAAGCATCACCTTTAACGTGGATGATCCCTGTTTTTTTTTGTTTCCTGAGGCAGCTCATATATTTTTATATATTATGTGGTATTGTACGTGCACTGTATCGACTTCAAAATATGAAGAAACTCATCATCGAGTGAAACATTATCTTTAATTAAAAGTTTGCTCTGCTTGCATGTTCTGGCTATAATTATCAGCAATCCTCCCATTTCCGGATATCACAGATCATCATAAATTTATACAATCTGGTGCTACCTTACCCCATCCCTTGGTTGTCCTTTATATAGCGTGCCTCCTGCCTGTAATAACTTGGTAATTGACGAATAAGTCAGACATGTGTACACCAGTTAGGTATCTTAATTCTGAAACGTTTCACCCACACAGTTGTCTTCATCAGTCGAATACAGAGGTGGCGAAAATAGAGCGACCGGAAACCATGGAAAGGTTAAGATATAATCAACCTATCAGATAGTGATGCTTGGTAACGAATACCAACAAGTGGTTTATACAAGACACGTATTTAGTGAAAATCGTTTCGGCCCTGGACCTAGAGGTGATCAAGGTTCCACGACCGAAATATTTTTTTTAATAAATGTATCCGAGTACTTGCTCACGTGTCTTTTTAAAGCCATACAATTATAACCAAAATTTTTAAAGGTGTTGACCGGTAAACCGGCAGAAAACCAGCGTCAGGAAACTTGTCCTACTTCCTTACAAACGTTACCTAACTTACAGCCTCGAATGACCCTATGTGATTTAGCAGTTCTTCAAATTATTATTATAATCAAAAAGAAGCGCTAAGCCACAAGGACTATACAGCGCTGCAGGGCAGGAAGGAAGCGAGGGCATCAGGTGGCAAAAGGGAGATGGACGAGTAATAGGTTACGGATAACAGCGGGGTAGTGGATGGTGAAAGGGTAAAGGGCAGCAAGAGACTGAACTAGAAAGGGCTGAGGGGAGAGCGAAAAGTATCAGAGTTTGTGGAGTAAATCAGTCGTTGTCAAGAAGTCAATGAGAGAGTCAGGATTAAAGGAGGGTCCATCAGCAAGAAGGGAAGGTAAAGAGAGAGTAGTAGAACGAAGACGACGTTGGAGGTAAATTCTGCGTGCTCGTTGATAGAGAGGGCAGTCTAACAGAATGTGGCTAATCGATACTGGAACTTGACACTGCTCACAGAGAGGAACAGGGTGCCTCTCCATGAGATACCCGTGAGTAAGACGAGTGTGGCCAATGCGAAGGCGGGAGAGAGTGGTCTCCCAACCTCGGCACTGATGACAAGAAGACGGCCAGTAACCTATGCTCGGTTTAATAGAATGAAGTTTGTTACCGAGCAGAGTTGACCAACGTTGTTGCCAACGGGTGCAAAGGTGGGTAGCTATTGCAGCAAAATAGTCCAGAAATGGAACACCTCGATAGGAAATTGGTAGGTCATGTACTGCTGACCGCGCAGCAGTGTCTGCCTGTTCATTGCCCTGTACGTCGACATGACCAGGGACCCAACAAAAAACAATATCTTTATGTTTGGTAGAGATACGGCGTAGCCAAAGTTGGATACGGAGAACTAGGGGATGAGATGTATCAAATTTTCGTATAGCCTGTAGAGCACTAAGGGAGTCTGAGACTACTACAAATGATGACACAGGCTATACGAGTAAGTGCTGCAAGAATGGCATACAGTTCAGCAGTAAAAATGCTAGCTGAAGATAGTAAATGCCCCCGCACGACGCTGTCCGGAAATACTGCTGCGAATCCGACGCCGTCTGAAGACTTAGAGCCATCTGTGTACACAGCGGTGGCATGAGAATGGGAGTGGAAGTGATCAAGAAAAAGAGAGCGGGAAGCCACCGTAGGCAGTTGAGCTTTCGAGCAAGGGAGTGAGAAAGAACAGACCTGAACAGCTGGAACTTCCCAGGGGGGTAGGGAAAAGTGAGATGCTACATGAACATATAAAGGTGGTAACTGAAGGGAAGACAAGAGTGAATGTAGGCGAAGAGAAAAGGGACGGAGCAAACAGGGGCGGCGAACGAATAAAGAATGTCTACTAATATCGGTGACCATTCTATAAATGGAAGGATTGTGTAGATCGTGAGAGCGTACATAGTAGCGAAGGCAATGGGCATCACGGCGATCAGACAAGGATGGAACATTCGCTTCTGTATAGAGACTCTCAACAGGGGAAGAGCGAAAAGCACCAAGGCACAAACGTAATCCTTGGTGATGGATAGAGTTAAGGCTAAAGAGAGTAGCAGGAGAGGCCGGGGAATAAATCTGGTCACCAAAATCGAGTTTCGATAAAACGAGGGCTGAATGTAGGCGAAGCAGAGTTCGACGATCAGCTCCCCAGGAAAGATGAGCAAGGGTTTTAAGAAGGTTTAGCCGGCTGTGACAAGTTGCCTTCAGAGAGGTAATGTGAGGTTTCCAGGATAACCTACAGTCAAAGAGAAGGCCTAGAAACCTGACTATCACGTTCGGGGATACGGGAGCCATAGAGATACAAAGGATGATCGGAGATAACAGAGCGTCTAGTGAAAGTAATTTGGTGAGTTTTGGTACTTGAAAATTTAAACCCATGCGTGGTGGCCCAAGTGGAAACACGGTCGACCGCATGCTGGAGAGAAACTGCAATAAGATGACAGTCAGCGCCTGCACAAGCAATAGCGAAGTCATCAACATAGAGTGATGACCAAATATTGGGTGGAAGAACAGAGGCCAAATCATTTATAGCAAGGAGAAAAAGTGTTGTGCTTAGAACACATCCCTGAGGGACACCTTCAGCTTGGACGAAGTCCGGGGAAAGAACATTATTGACTAACACGGAAATGTCTGTCAGTTAAAAAGTTCTTAAGGAAGGATGGGAAATTGCCTCGGAGGCCTAAGGAATGGGCCTGGGCCAAAATATTATACCTCCAAGTTGTGTCATATGCCTTCTCAAGGTCAAAAAATATGGCAATAACCGAGTGATTAATCGCAAAGGCATTACGAACATACGTATCCAAGCGTAGTAAGGGGTCTATGGTAGAACGACCCTTACGAAAGCCATATTGACTAGCGGAGAGACTGTTGTGTGTCTCTAAATACCACATTAAACGTCGATTTACGAGACGTTCCATCACTTTGCAAACTGCACTAGTAAGAGCGATGGGACGATAGTGGGAGGCATCATGTCCTGTAGTACCCGGTTTGTGGAAAGGGAGAACAATGGCAGATTTCCACAGCTGGGGAAGAACTCCTTGTGCCCAAATAAGATTGAAGAGGTGTAAGAGGACTACAAGGGCTGACCGATGTAAATGTTGTATCATACGAATATGAATGTCGTCAGGCCCAGCTGCCGATGATCGGCAAGCTGAGAGCGTTGCCTCCAGTTCTTGAAGTGTAAAAGGCACATTATACTGTTCTTCTCTGAGAGAAGAAAAGTCCAAGGGTACTAACTCTCTGGCAGACTTTGAGGAAAGAAATGAGGGGCATAGATGGAGCCCTCGGGAAATACGGACCAGATGTGTGCCAAGTTCAATGGCAACGTCGAGAGGGTTTGCTACATCAACACCAGCGACCCGTAGAACAGGAGCCGGGTCAGGAGAGAATTTACCACTCAATTTCCTCACTTTTTTCCAGACTGCACTCATAGAAGAAGCAGAGGTGATGGTGGAAACAGTCTCGCCAACAAGTGCGTTTAGCTTCACGGATGACATGGCGAGCGATCGCACGCTTCTGCTTAAAATCAAGAAGTCTCTCAGCGGTTCTATTGTACCGGTACCTGCCCCAAGCAGCACGTTTCAAACGTACTGCACGAGCACAAGCAGGAGACCACCAAGGCACGCACTTCTGAGAATGCCTGCCTGAGGTTTGGGGTATAGAATGAGAAGCTGCGGTATAAACTGACGTCGAGATGATGTGTAGGAGCTCATCAATGGAGGATGAAGAAGGAACCTCACTAAAAGCAGTGAGGTGTGAGTAAAGATCCCAATTTGCCCGATCAAATTGCCAGCGAGGGCTACGGAAAGGTGGTGAATAGGAAGGAGAAGCAAGAATGATCGGAAAATGATCGCTGTCATGCAAGTCCTGTAGAACAGACCAGGTGAAGTCTAGTGCAGTGGAGGAAGAGCAGACTGATAGATCGATGCAAGAGAGAGTATGAGTACGAGGATCAAAATGGGTGGGAGTACCCGTATTTAAAACATGGAGGGGGTGAGAGGCGAGAAAAGCCTCCAACTGGATGCCACGTGAGTCACAATGAGACCCCCCCCAGAGGAAATGGTGGGCATTAAAATCACCAAGTAACAGAAGTGGTGGTGGTAAGGATGAAACAAGAAAGGCAAAGTCTGGGATAGAAAATGCTCGAGAAGGAGAGATATAAAGAACATTGTAAACCACTTATTCAAGTGGATACGGGCTGCAGTGTAATGCAGCGAGGTATGGACAAATAGTTGACAGTATGGAATATTGCGTAGAAGAAGGGCACTTTCATTAAAGGTCCCATCTGAGAAAGGATCCGAAGAATACAATAAATTATAGCCTGAGATAGGTTGGAAGACAGCAGAGTGTAATTTTGGCTCTTGTAAGCAAGCACCAACAGGGGAAAACCTGGAAAACAACATCTGAAGCTCACCCCGATTACCCCTGAGGCCGCGGATATTCCATTGTAAATAGGCCATGATTGGCGATGAAGAAAATACCAGGAATCTGTAGGTAAAGGCACCTACGGACTTGAGGGGTTAGAAAAGTCAACGTGTGGTGGCATTGGAAGACGTTCAAGTAGCAAAGGAACGGAGCGTTGCGAAGATTGGGGTTGTGAAGATGGAGGAGAGGGAAGAGAACTAACAGGAAGTGAATCAGTGTCCATTGAAGGTGTAGTCTGCAATATATTCTGAAATGGCTTCAAGTGTTTCTGAATTCAAAGATGTATGGGAGACCATATTGGAGATAGAAGGAGAAGGGTGAGTAAAGATTGGAACAGTAATGGACTGTACCAAAGTAGAGGGGGAGGGAAGAGTGTAAGAAACTGGAGATGAAGTGTGGGGGGGGGACAGAAGAGGCAGAAACCTGGGAGGTGGCAGAAGAGGGAGAAACTTGGGAGGGGACGGGGGTGGAAGGCATAGTACGAGGAGGAGGGTGAATCTCCACACTTGTAATAGAGCCAGAGAGAGGGGAAGAACTAGGTACAGAGACTGGAAAGGTAAAGTGTGGAGGTGGAAGAAGGGAAGGAAGGGGCAAAGAAGATTTGAGCAATGTGGATTTTTTGGACTTCTGAGAAGTAGAGGGGCGATTGGTATTAGGTGTCGTACGAGGTCTTGTCGATACTGGGGCTTGTGAGGAAGGACGCGAAGATGTGAGAACAGACTGAGTTGTAGTCGGGACGTCAGAGCCAAGGACAGCAAAAGGATTAGATGCCATAGTGGCTATGGGAGGGGTAACAACAGAGGAGGCTGCAGAAGATGGGACCCCAGAAGTGGGGGGATGTTTGGAAACACGAGAATAAGAAACACGGGGTAGTCTCCCTTGGAGGCGGAGATGAGTAACTGCCATAGCATAAGGGAGACCTTCTGCCTCTTTGAGGCAACGGATTTCACGTTCATTTAAGTAGACCTGGCAACGGCGGGAGTACGAAGGGCGAGCTTCATTACAATTAAGGCAAGATGGAAGTTGACTGCAAGATGTATTAGAATTGTCGTCGGCACCACAGACTGGGCATTCGGCCATAGATCTGCAATATTTCTCTGGGTGACCAAAACGCCAGCAATTTCTACATTGTTGCGGTGTAGGTATCACCTTTCGAACTTGTAACCGATGTCCAGCGACATATACAGAGGACGGGAGTTCTCGGCTGTCAAAAGTTAAACTAGCCACATTGCAAGGGTAACGTCTCCGCCCCCGGGCAGGAAGGACATAAGTGTCTACTTTGAGGATTGGGAGATCCTGGAGTTCCAGCTGTTCAAAAATGTCATTGCCACATGACTGGAAATTCTGTTGGACTATGGTATGGGGCAGAATGACGGTACCACTACAAGAATTGAGAGAAAGATGTTTTTCAATAGTGATAGGAGTAGTATCGATATTCGAAAGGAGAGAAAGATCATGAGCTTGGGTAGCATTCTGGACAGTGACGATGCGCATACCGCTCTTGAGAGCATGAAATGAAATATCTCTACCAACATGACGCAGGAGAGCTTTGCCAATACTAGGGTCAGAAAGGTAGGCAGAAGAAGTCGGTCTTAAAGTAAAGAATTTAGTCCATTGTGTGGTCCGAAACTGAGCGTGGAGAGGGAGTGCTTGACGTGTCTGTCTTTTCCGAGTAGAATGGGAAGGTAACGAAGGAGCATCATCAGGAGATTGACGTTGGCGTTTAGGAGTAGGACCGGAGTTGGTCCGGCGTGAAATGGGCGGGCGATTCGAAAATTGCCGTACCGTAGAGGGAGAAGCCGGAAGCATAGTCAAAGGAGAGCGGAGTTCAGACAAATCGAAGGAGTCAGTTGAAGCCCCGGTACCTGAAGCGGGTGAGGAAACAGCACCAGCAAGAGGTACAGGGGCATCAGGAGTGTCCGAAAAGTGGTCTAAACACAAGGCAGGGTCAGAATGGGGTGCGGTATCAAGAAGGGGCCCGGGGGTAGTGGGTTCATGGACTAGGGCTGCCATGGTTAGGTTACTCCTTTGCTTTTTGTTTTTAAGAAAAAAAAAGAAAAGAAAATAAAAATAAAAAAAAGAATAAAAAATGGGGGGAGCGGGGAGGAATAGTTCCCAGGAGGAATGAAAGGGCCGGAAATCTCCCTCCGCGCCCAAGAGGACCTCAACACCGCTAGTAGCGCAGATGCAGCATGGAACCCGTGCCATACCCTACCCTTCATGCCAGTAAACCAGCAATCCGGGATAGCAACCTCACATCTACCAAGCTACCTCGGTGGACAAAAGAGGGCAGCCGGATATCCGCCACAAAGCATACCTCCTTCGGCCACCACCCCCGGAATCCGTAAGGTGGCTTCCAGAGATACACCTGTCGCCCGAAAGACACCCAAAGCTACTCCGGGATACCGGAGAGGGATCGGGACATCCCCAGGCAATCCAGATTCCACGGCAAACTACGCCACCGCCAAGAACCTCAATGGAATGGGATGGACCCTGGTGTCCTTTCCCCTACCTAGGAACTAGCGTGCCTGTGGGAGAAATCCCAAAGGCCAAAAAGAGGAAGGGCAAAAGGGAGGGGTGAGGAGAAGGAGGAGGAGGAATGGAAAAAGGGGAGGATGGGGAGGATGGGATAGGGGAGGGGGAGAATGGGGGGTAATTAGGTTCGGTCTGAGGAAGAAGACCGACAGGGCTAATTCCTCAGACCAAGAGCCTCTTCACCACGCCAAGGAGCTCCCCTTGAAGAGGCAGTTTTTCGAAGATATAATCATAATTATTCCTATCAGCAGCGGAGGTTTCTCAGAGAACAGGCAAGTACAGTAAGGACCGAGTCGGGTATATCTTTTCAGCTAGGTATTTACAAAGGGCGAGGATATAAAAATACTACGGAAAGTAGAGCTCAAACTGAGTCACAAGCGAACACTTCACACCCAGGAAGTCGAGATTGGATGCATTAGCTGGAGAGTACTGTGGTTTATAACCATTATTTATATACATTTTTTGCGGAATTTGCTTTATGTTCAGTATTATAGTCTAAGCCTGGGAATAGAAGACAGTCAAATTTGATCCGAGGAAGGAGACGGTAGCTCTAATTCCTTGAATCAAGAGTCCCAACAGCAGCTTCAAGGAACTCCCTTGAGAATTTAATTAATAGGTAAAGTGATGAAAATAAGTTGGTTTTTCAAACATGAATGACCCTTGTAGGTTTACCGCTTCTTTATTATAATTTGAAACATGAGCAGATAAACAGAGGAGTATATAAAAAAGCAAAAACGGAAAAAGATTTAAAAGGTTTCAATCCTGAAATAACAATTTTGATATTTAATGAATATTACTCTTGACATGGGATCTTCACTTTGACTTCAAACTTGTAACACATAAATCTCGTCTAGAGTGGATGATTGAAAGGCAAATTTGTAATATAGTTAAAACTGATTCGAATGGGAGCCGATGGATTTTTAAGATAATATAGGAGGTTTGAGAGGAGAGATGCATAACAATTGGTGGCATGATAGCGTGGCTGTAGGGTAGCGTCAGTGTTCATCTCGTGTCACACAGCTACAGTGACAAGTTTTGTATGTGTGTGTGTGTGTGTGTGTGTGTGTGTGTGTGTGTCTACGTACTCACCTATTTGTGGCTAGAGTCATAGCTCCTGGCCCCGCCTCTTCACTGATCGCTACTAGGTCCTTTCTCTATCCCTGCTCCATGAGTATTAAATCTATGTATGGTTCCTGCCTCCACAACGTCACTTGCCAGACTGCTCCACTTTCTGACAACTCTATGACTAAAGAAATGCTTTCTAACATCCCTTTGACTAATCTGAGTCTTCAGTTTCCAATTGTGTCCCATCTCTGGAATATCCTGTCTGTCCACCTTGTCAATTCCTCGCAGTATTTTATATGTCGTTATCATGTGTTCCCTAACCCTCCTGTCCTCCAGTGTCAATCCGATTTCCTTTAACCTTTATTCGTAGGACATTTCCCTTAGCTCTGGAACTAGTCTTGTTGCAAACCTTTGCACTTTTTCTAATTTCTTGACGTGCTTGACCAGGTGTGGGTTTCAAACTGGTGATGCATACTCCATTATGGGCCTAAAAACATCAAAGGAAGAGTTGAATGGAGAGAGTGAAGGTTTTGACAAGTAGATTATAATCAAGGGGAAGCGCTAAACCCTTAGGAATATACAGCGCCTGAGGGGGATGTAGAAGGCATTCAGGCTTAATTCGGGGAACTGGAGCACAGATCCAATTCCCTAAATCAAGAGCCCCTCACCAACATCAAGGAATCTTCCGTGAAGGGTTTGACAAGTAGAGGCTTTAGCATTCAGCAGGCATAAATGCAGTACAAAGTGAATGGAGAAGAGAATTTTTGAGATTTAATGTGCTGTCAGTCAGGCATCAGAGGATCTTCTAGGACAAGGGGATGAACATGGTAAAACCACCATATTCGGCACGACATAATAATAATAAATATATTATATATTAATTTATTTATTCTTTCGCACTCTCGTGCATCGTCAGGAGCTGCGCAAGACAGCAACAGATAAGAGGGGAAATTCTCCGAGGCAAGGCAGAAGGTATCATGGAGAAGATAGGTAAATATGTTATAGTAAATAAATATATAGAGATCTTTCCTGCTGACACTTTCTGCGACGTTCTCTGACACAGTATTATAGGCTAACAACTAGTTAACCTGATTCGTAAAAAAATGCAATGTTACATACAGCTTGAATCTGGGGGAGTATTAACCACTTAAGAAACAGGATTCCATAAAGTAATAGATCATCTATAAATTTGATGCGGTTTTGGGCTTTGTACTGCATTTCCTTATTATTCTGTAACTTGCTTGTTGTAAACCTCTCTCAGGTACTCACCTTCCATTACCCTCGGAAGGATGTGAGGGGATGTAGGGTAGGTGTTGGGGTCGGTGGTACCTCTCACTCTAACATGGATTACCAGTGATACCTTCTGCCTTGCCTTAGAGAATTTCCCCTATCTATTGCTGTCCTGCAACATTACATAGCTCCTGACGACGCACGAGAAAGATCTAGAACTAAAGATTTCCGTCCCCCATGTGGCTTGTTCTGCATTGTATAATATATATATATATATATATATATATATATATATATATATATATATATATATATATATATATATATATATGTTAGAAAACCTTAAGCGTTTCCTGCTCTATTCACCAACCAAAACAAGATATATTTTTTGATTTTGGGTTTTAAAAACTGTGGTAACATGATGTCAGAATTATACAGGACAAGAGATTCATTCGTACTCACTCACGAAAAAAAATAAACGCTTGAAAACTACATGAAAATATTAAATCACAGTTTGGTCCCGGATATTTTTATTTCATTAATCTCCTGAATTCCCACCCTCTCTCTCTCTCTCTCTCTCTCTCTCTCTCTCTCTCTCTCTCTCTCTCTCTCTATCTCTCTCTCTCTCTCTCTCTCTCTCTCTCTCTCTCTCTCTAGTGTTCCTGTGTCACAGGTGATAGTGTCCTACCTACTACCACGAAACTTCTTTCTGCAGGAAAATTTACACACTATCAAAGAAAAAACACGTATTTGAAAACTACCACCAGTAAAATTTGTAGTAATGTCTAGGATAAAAAAAATTATTGGTTTATGTAAGGGGAAATATTATTGAAATGTTAAAAAAGCTATACTTCCAGCCAACCTGGGAGGCATAGGTGTCCGCAAGGCACCCCAGCGTTTCCTGCATTTCTGTCTCCGTGTGCAGCATCCAGCAACTTGCAGTAGTGAGTCTCCCCAACACCGCAGGGCAATGTAAAAACTTAAGACCCAGTGTTCATAAATGGAGTTAGGTTTCCTCTAACAGCTACAAGCAGTTGCACTAGGATAACCCGATACTGAAAAATATAGCCCCAACAATGCTTGTGTCTCTGGAAAAGCCAGAGCTCATGAGGGTAATTGTTAGCCATCCCTAATTACTCTAGGTAAATTTCTCGACTAGCAGACAATTATTTATACCGGCACTGTACTTTGCCTTGCTGCTCCCTCGTCAACCACAGGTGTATCTTCAGAAGTTCATCGATTAAACAATTCGAGCACCATAGTCTTGTTTGCCGACTAAGAAAAAGATTGCAAGAAATGAAGAGGCTGACATTGAGAGAATGCATGCAACTTCTACATGCCCTGCAATACGGGAACCGCCCCAACTATGCATCCACATGGAATTACCTTGCAAAATTGGAGAGAAGACAAGCAGATGGTGTGGGACTACACATTCCCATCTACACTGGCTGATACGAATCTCCAGTACAGCAGGCATGAAGAAGCAGCTGCCAACTTCAGGGAGTGCAGAAAGTCAAGAAAGTTTAGTGAACATGCTTTTCATAACGTACGTACGTGTACGTGTGTGTGTGTGTGTGTGTGTGTGTGTGTGTGTGTGTGTGTGTGTGTGTGTGTGTGTGTGTGTGTGTGTGTGTGTGTGTGTGTGTGTGTGTGTGTGCGCGCGCGCGCGCGCGCAAAGCTCTCAACTGTGAGGAAGAGTATTAATGTTGATATTTTAAGCACACATTTAATATGAATATTACATAAAATATTGGCTGTTTTAAACCGATACTGACAGTCTGGTGTGTATATATATATATATATATAAAACAACCACTCTGAAAGAATAGAGAAATTCCAAGCGCTTTCGTGACGAAAGCGCTTGGAATTTCTCTATTCTTTCAGAGTGGTTGTTTTGCATATTCTGAAATCACCTGTTTACTGTGATCTTATTGCGCATATATATATATATATATATATATATATATATATATATATATATATATATATATATATATATATATATATATATATATAAATATATATATAAATATATATATATTATATTATGTCGTGCCGAATATGTAAAACTGGTCAATTAGCAAGAACTCTTTTAAAATAAAGTCTTTTCTAAAAAATTTTCTCTTATACGTTTAAAGATATATTTTTTCATTAATGCTGATGTAAAAAATTCTAATTTTGCACCAAAAGAATCTTAGAAAACTTACCTAACCTTATTATAACAAGAACAATTTATTTTAGAATAACCCAACTAAATATATTTTACCTAAGTTTACAATAATTTAATAATAAACGAAATTTTTTTTTTTCGTTAGATTAAGAATGATTTTGGCGAAATTATTGCATACACAAATTTTCGCTTGTCCTGTATGGCAAGATGAGCGTTGATATTTAAGCCTAGATCGCAAATTCTGCCTATTCGGCACGATATTATATATAATTTATTTGTATATATTCTTGCCGTGTGTGTTGCTGTTGCTGCTACTTCACTTATCCGTTGCACTCTGCGAAAGTCAAAAGCGTCCAGATGGAGTCGCCATGCTACCCTGGAAGAATGGTAAGCAGATCGCATGGGACAACACCTGTGCTGATACCTACTTGCCATACTCTGAAGCTGAAGGGGTGGAGCCACTAGCTTCAGGGAGACTTAGATAAACAAATACAAAGGGCTGCCACCTTGCTATAACTTCATCTCGGTAATGTCGGAGACCCTGTGAGCATGGGGCAAGTGTACTTAATTTCCTTAAAGAATTAAGTGAAAAACGAGCAGCAGAAACCAAGAACCACAGAGCGGTCAGCTTCCTCTTTGAGAGGAATACAGTCCTGCGAAAAAATGCCCGCAGCATTCTGGGAACACGGCCCACCGCCGGGGAACTGGATGTCATTTATGTTTTTCTACTTCCTTTGTGTCTTTGTTAATGTATTTTGTTTATAAAGTTCACATAGAATATCGTGGGTGATAGAAGAAAATATTCAACAGTTCCAGGGAGTGTCTTCAGCTTTACCTAACTACGTTCATTATCTTCTCTGAGGATGAGGATCCCCAGTCCAGTTCTAGAGGCGGGACCTCCCTATATTTATATATATATATATATATATATATATATATATATATATATATATATATATATATATATATATATATATATATATATATATATATATATATATACATAATTACAGATTTGATTGACAAATTAAGTACCATAACCAAAATTATTACTATGATTATATTCGATGGTACATCGTTCTTTACAGAAGTCCCAGTTGACCCATCTGAAGACTTATGCAATAATAGTTTACTGTTGTCTATGTCTACAATCAATGAGCTTATTAAACTTCGTATACTTAATGCAAAATTTGTTTTTAGTGGTGAATTTTACACTCAAAAATTTGGCATGTCAATTAGGCATCCTTCTCAGTCACAAAATCCCTAGAAATTTGTACATGGAAATTTTTGAAGTCAAACGACTAAAAAGAATTTTTCCTGATAAGACTAAATGGTACAGATATGTGGATGATATTCCATGTTTCATGCCTAAGAATAAATACTTAAACGTTTCGAGAAGAACAATAGCCAGCTGTTGAATAAGACCCATGTGTAAAGTACCGTGCTCATCTCCACGTCCCTTCACGAGGACGCTCTTGATACTGGTGAGCTGACACAGGGAACTAGACAAAGCCTTTATATACGAAGGTTATCATATACCATGAGTAGTATATAGCAAAAGTATTATCTGCCTCATTATATCATTATAATATAATGAAGGGATAAATCTGTTCAAAAAATTCACGTCACATACTCACAATAACCCTCTGTAATTACCTTTTTTTATTCGAAATATAAATAATTATAGCAGGAGAGAGGAGGCCGCTGTCACCCACCACGCCGTCAACTCTAGATAAAAAAAAACTGTCCACAATGCAGTGTTATTAAATTATTTAAATAATATAATTACAGCGTTTTTATGAACCCTGACAACATCAGGTGTAGGCTTGAGTAGCTTCCTGTAGCGCTGCTAATGAAATATGAAGTCTAGTCTGAAATTAAAAACATGAAGAGTTTTCTGACATGTAATTACGAATAACACACCAAAAATTATAATAGATATATATATATATATATATATATATATATATATATATATATATATATATATATATATATATATATAAAGCAGGCCTACTGATATATAAACTCGCATTAACTTGTAATGATCAATTGTCAATGGATAAACAGAAGGGTGGATTGTGGTGGGAATGGGACGAAGATAACGAACTGCACTGTAGCCAGCGAAAATTCCGAGACGTCCTAGATCATTTAGTAATCACTGTCACATACGTCAGGTTCCCAGTAGCACTGGACATGTCACTTGTGATGTGAACACATACGTGGCTGTGACAAGCTACAGAACTAATTTAATTTTCCTTCCGTTTGGAATACCAGTTACACGAACAGTATACATATTAATACATTCACAAACAAGTGGTTTTAATCAAATATATGCTAAATTTGTAAAGCTTATACAATCCTTGGTGAGTAAGAGGCTCTGAGAATTAATTCAGGATTAAGGTACCCTGCTTCGCCTCACCTGACTACAGTATATAAGCCACGTCTACGGCCCTATTCTACAAGACTGATGGACTGAACACATCGACTCCAGGCTGAGGGACTGATTACCTCAAACTACTACTCTTCTTACACCTTTCTGCTTTGTATTGGACTGATGAAGCCACTGTGTGGCGAAACGTTTCCTAAATGAAGATTCCCATATGTTACACAAGTGTCTCAATCTTCATAAAGGTTCCCTTATTGAAATTTCAACTGGCAAGTAGTCCGAGATGATGACAGGTAAAAATGTAGATTAGTTCTAAGTTGAGAACTGAGGGGTTTCAACGAGCCTTTGCTTGAAAGTATCAAATGGATGACGTGGCTTAACCTAGGCACTGATCTTTCTTTGTTCTTTGTGGGGTATGAGCTCTTATTGTTATTCGGATACCACCCTCTTCCTCTCTTCCCTTCAACCCCCCTTTCTCTTTCTCCCCCTCCCCCTTTCTTTTTGCCTGCCTGCCTGCCTCCCTCCCGCCCCCCCCCTCTCCCTCTCCCTCTCTGCACATCCTTGGAAGCTAAGTGCTCGGGTTTTTCCCGATTTGCATATGGAGTGATGGATGGTTTCCCGCACCCTTATAGCTATCCAGACCTTTTCAAAATTCATCCAACTGAGACAGTTTCTTCACCGTTCCACAATATCTTTCAAAATTACTGTCAATAGGAATTTATTTTCCAAACATCCGTCATGTATTAAATATATTTGTTAGTTAATTATATTTATGGGAAATGTTAAATCTGTATAGCCCTTAAAGAAGTGCACTGAGAAGGGTGAGCGACTCTTGATCCAAGAAATTAGACCTATCATCCCTTGCTTCGAACCTGATTGTCTCCCATTCTCCCAGTCGGTGTAAAACGCCTACAGGTTTAGGTCTCTTTTCCCCTTTCACTCAAAGTGGTGGTGATAGTGTGTGAATCAAAGAGGGCATAAAGCAACTTCCCTTCAAAGGCCACTCAACGGCAAAAAATTAAATTTTGTGTTTGGTTGAGTTTCGAAAAAAAAATGCTTCATGTGTATTATTTGCAGAATATACCGGCAAGTATGTTAACACACGCTAAGTGGTTTATCACATTTTTCTAAGACTTTTCCAAGTGGAAACTTTGAAAGTTTATAGTTAAGTGGGTGAGCATGGCCGAATTCAGTACTTCTTGGCTGAGCAACATTACTGCATGTGTTGTATCACACTTCCATCTCTATACCATACGTCTCTATGTATATGCTCCTTTTTATGCATTACACTGAAAATTTATAAAATCCATGGTGGATAAAACGTCTTAGTAAATTGTATTAACCGCATACAAAGAGCTCACGATATTTACTTTAAATATTATACTAAGCGGCTACTGGCGACTTTACACAAACTCTTGTGAAATTAACACGTGAGTGAATGTTTTCTAACAAGAGACAGTTTGTATTTATGTAACAAGAGTTAGTATTTTTAGAGTGATTTTATGATCTAACATCCGTATTTGTGTCTGAGTGATTATGTAATTATGAACAGGACGGGATTTGTGGCCCTCATTACATTTCGTTGATTTCCTCTCGATCGAAGTCTACACCATTTTTTTCCCACGTTTTTATAGCTTAGGTTAAAGTAAATTAACCTAATTGTGCTTAATAATAACCCATATGGAGAAAGAAAATTTGCTGGACTGTATATTTCGATCCCCTGCTGTTGCCTTCTTCAGTTAAGCAAGGGCAAGTGTTTATTAAACTTTTAGTTTCCCTAATTGTATGTATAATTAGGTTACACAAAGGAAATAATACAACAGAGCGGTGTGGTGGTATGCCCACGTATGTTGTTTAGCGACAAAAAGGCACTTACGACAAACCAAGACTGAGATAATGTTTCGCCCAAGAGCTTTAAATCTTGACCTAATAA
This sequence comes from Cherax quadricarinatus, assembly GCF_038502225.1. Taxonomy (NCBI): domain Eukaryota; kingdom Metazoa; phylum Arthropoda; class Malacostraca; order Decapoda; family Parastacidae; genus Cherax; species Cherax quadricarinatus. The sequence continues at coordinate 13,429,330 of NC_091339.1, read as the reverse complement.
AGTTTTCCAAGAAAGAAACATTATCGTATTAATTAAAGGCTTGCTCTTTTCTATATTTTTAATGCTAATATCCCTTGGCCTTTTTCCGGTAATATTTTAACGAGTGGACCCGTAAGAGTGGACAGTTTCGGTCACAGGACTACAAGCTCCAGTTAGCGGGTCATCATATGACCAAGATCCGTTAATTACAGGATCATCGTGTAACCAAGACCCGTCAGTTTAGCCGGTTATATGACTACGACCCATGTCAGGAAACACTTGTCCTGTTCCTTGACGAATAAATACCACTACCTTTTGGCCTCGCAGACGCGCTGTTCATGCTGGTGGAGGACGAGCAAGACACAGCCTCCCTTTTTGCAGGCGAATAACCGGCCCCTTATTAACGCTTTGGATAGTTCGCTCTGAAATTATTCAAGTGCTACATTTTATAGCCCAGATATGGAGCGTTTGGCTCACAACCCAAAAAGCCTGGGTTCGATTTCCGGGTTGGGCGAGACGCATGGGAAAAATTGGTATATTCTTCATTGTTTATGTACCAGTCAGAAGGTATCTGGGTGCTAATAAACTGCCATAGATCGCAGCCTAGAAGGCGGTAGTATATCTTAGATATGGAAGGGCTTTGAAATGAGCTGTGCTATAGCAGGATCATAGCTCTATACAATGAACTGTGCAAAACAAGTAGAGGAATTAGTGAAGAACGATGTTTCAGGCTGCTATGTGTTAATCTATATAATGTAGAGGTTATCAGTTAAGAGCATATAGACAGGTTGAGGTATAGCCTGAAGCTGTGGATTCAAATTCTTAAGATATTTAAGCCACCTAGCTTCCCCAACCCCTGTTTCAAACTTGGACACACATAATCGAAAATTATTATTTTAATTTTAAGGAAGGGGGGTGAACCGGCAAGCCAGTGGAAGGCCTCTGTCAGATGACCAGCAGCTCCAGTGGCGGGTCATGACCCGCGTCAGGAAACAATTGTTCTGTTTCCTGACAAATCTTACCTAACCTTGACTGGAACACACAAATAATAAGCACATAGAGAAGCTTACGGTGTATATTATGATGAATGTGAAAAACCAAGTATTACTCGACCTATAGTAAATAACGAACATGGTGAAAATTGCTTAAAAATGTAAGAAATCAACATTTGAAGATATGAGAAGAAAAAACTCGCCAGTGTATATACACTGAGCGTTCTCTCACTTTGTGCATATATACAAACAGGTATATGCATTATAGAAAATGAGGGGTGACCTTAATTCAGTGTATATACGCCGAAAACAAACGAACGCACCCCCCCCCCCCACACACACACAAAATCTGTATTTACAGAGACTTTGCTTTCATCCTGATTTGAAGGACTAAAGTATGCTTGACTTAATGACCCTCGTGCAGTCGACAGTTGACCTTACAAAGCAAACAGCCAACTGAACTTGTGTAAACAACTGCAGTCTGCACCAAGAATAAGCTGCTATCGTGGGATTCAAACATGGTTGTATTCTTCGAGCGATAGCAGCAGTGATGAAGCAGAACTGAAGGAGCATGAGGGACTGAACAGGATTGATGAAACAGGGAGGTAATGGATATTTGATCTGATGCAGCATCCACGAAACTCGTGTGGCGTCAGGAATTTTATATTCACGCGGGCTGAGCTACAGTTGTGGTCTACCCACATACAATTCTGTGTGTCTGAATTGGTACAGTAGCGCTGAACTTGTAACTGCTAAGATGGCGGTTCGATCTTCAATATACATTACGTAATGTACTGCGTTCACCATACGAAGAAAAGAAAGTGTGAAGCAATTAAAAACCCAAACATGAAACAATGGACGAAATTTCGTTCCGTTCTCAACCATCATAGTCTATTTTAACTTAATAATTGTGCCGGACAGAGCCTAGCGTTTAAAGTTGTCCGTTGAAGGTATGTTTTGTCTGTGAAAGTTCACGACATGGTCTAATTTTCATTCACTTTCAAAAAATTTTGCTTTCTACCCATTATCCTGAATAAACACAGGTTAGAAAACTGTTGAAAATATATCTTTTTTGATGACTCGCTTTATTATTATTATTATTATTATAATCAAGGGGGAAGCGCTAAACCAGGATTATACAGCGCCTGGGGGGGGGGGATGTGGAAGGCATTCAGGCTTAATTCGGGGAACTGGAGCACAGATCCAATTCCCTAAATCAAGATCCCCTCACCAACATCAAGGAACCTTCCTTGAGGGGTTGATGACTCGCAGAGATACATTAAGTAGTAACGCACTCTTGGGAAAGGAAACTTAATATAACTTTTCCCACCCGAACAGCATCATTGCCAACACAAGAGTGCAGTTATTTAAGAATTGTTCCAAGGTATAAAAGATGAGTCACAATAACTTAATGTCTTATGAATATACATAATACGTTACTAGAATACGTTAGTAATTGGGTGTTATTGAGGGAGGTGTTAATGAGGGAGGTGTTAATGAGGGGGGTGTTAATGAGGGGGTGTTAATGAGGGGGGTTGTAGGCAAAGTCAAGGCACTGATTTTAGTTAAAAATAAAATCCTCGTCTAATAATAAAACTTCAATTGAATTTCCCTGGAACGGAGGATGTGAGTATGGGGGATGGGGTGGTCATGATGAAGGGCTTTTGATCCCAGAAACTAGATCCATCCATCCTTTACTTGGATTGAATTAGTCTTATACAGGCGTTGCACCCCCCCCCCCTTCCCTCTACGGGTTGAGTGATTCCCCACGAATGCCATATTATAATTAATAAAAAATATTTTCTTTTAAAAATCAAACCCTTTGTATCTGTGTTAATATAAATCTGCATTAAAGTGAAACCTGATTTTTCTTTTAAGTACCAAAACCTACTTGGCGTCGCATCATCGCCGAGAGTTTGATGGGGTCGTAAAAGCAGGTACATTTGCATGTAAATAACACTCAGGGCTGCGGGAGGATGAGAGTGACATCCTCGTCAGCGCTATTCACAGCTATGTTTATGTGTTTTTTATCGTCCCCTGTGCTGTGTGTATAATATATAATATATATATATATATAATCACTCTTTTCTAAACTATATTTAATAACATTGTCGCAATTAGTTTACTATTGTTTAATGTGATATTTTCAACCGCCACAAAGATCAAACAGTATTACGGCTTCAGAACTAATTATCGAAAATATTGCTTAACTTCTTACCAGAATAACTATCAGTAAATTAACACTATATAAACAGCTGAAGCTTGGTTGCCCCGACTGGTTCTTAATACCTGGTTTAGGAAAATTAGTGTTTATTAATATCGTAATGACTATGCTTACCCACCTCGTTGACAAAGTAATTTAAATAAACAAGATCATGGCAAGACTTGATTAAAACAAGGGTTCGCTCGTGAAAATCTTTATCGCAACTCTCCTCGACAGAAACACCGTGTTTATAAAGTTTCTCCGTCTTCTCATCACCATTATTGTTGACAATGTCTTCCAAGCCATTAGGATCCCGTAGAACCTCCGAAGAAACACGGACATTATTTTGAATCTTATTTCTCTCACTTAAGTATAACGCTGCCATTCTAAGCAAAAATACGAGGCTGCTATTTTAAGCAAGAAGAATCCTTAGCCTAACTGGCTATTAGCTTCGCGCGACCGTCTGTTGATGACCAGACTTAGGATTGAGCCTGCATTACTACTACGCCTACTGCTACAAACGCTGGATGACCCACACGGGTTTGGCGTTTCACATTACGAATGCACTTCTTGTAAATATTTTACGTCATTTAGCTTCTCTTTCAAATACATTAAGTGCAGGATACATAATATCGACATAACGGAAAAATTCCTAGCGAGATTTCGAGATCTAAATATGCATTAAAATTAATTTTAAACTGGAAAAGTTAAACCCGTAAGAGTCATACCCACCCAAGGAATGAGGGAGGGTAGCTTCAGTTCCTTGGATCAAGAGTTGTTTACCAGCATCATGACACTCCCTTGAAAGATATAATACATGGCAAGCACTGTTTCAGTTCCCTGCGTCAGTACGTTACCATCAAACGTAATACATTTGTCCCTGAAGAAGCATTTCACATTGCTCGTCGTATACAATTCAGCGCTACTTGAAGTTGTTTGGGTGTGAATGTACCTATAAATTTAACGCACTATTGCCTTCTGAGTCGACTAAACTGCAGACTTCTTGAGTCATAGATGTTTCGTGTACCTGATAAATATTTATTATTACTGATATATATATATATATATATATATATATATATATATATATATATATATATATATATATATATATATATATATATATATATATATATATATATATATATATATATATATATATATAACCATTATTAATAATGTTATTGGCATCAATATATTGCTCTATTAATGATTTTTTTGAAACATACGCTAGAAACTGCAAAAATAAAAATAAACTCATCAATATCCGGAGTCTTCCTTTAATGGCACATTACTACCATTGAAAAACAATATAAAACACATTAACTCTTAAGCACCTATACGAGAAAAATTAGGAGACTTTCTTCTGGTGGCCCTTAGGATGTGGGGTGGAAGGGTCAATGTCCTACATGGTAGGTAGGTCTTGTGTCAGAAATGTGTGGTTCCTATTTTCTGCATGTTAGGGTGGTTCCCTTGTCTTTTTCATATGTATCCATTCGATACATATTTTCATTAGATACATATTTATTAGAATTGCAATAAATATTTTCCTAAATAAGTGCGGCTCACTCTGAACACTAAAATCACTCCAGTGTTCAGTTAGTAGAATCATTACTTGTAATATGTTATGGGGTCAGTCTAGAATTAAATGCTTCAATTTGTTTTTACACCAAATGATGAAATGGTAAATAACTTTGAAGCCAATGACCTTCCAAGAGATAAAATACAAGCAAGTGAGAAGTGGTCGCACTGGACACTGCCCTGTGAAACAGTTCGTCCCTGCTAGATCTCTCTGTGTGGTGACCATTTAATAAAATCTGAAGTATGAGCATTGTCATACATGAAAGGAATTGTAGAATTCATTGACAACATGCTTAGAAAATGCTGTAGAAATAGGGTAGGACACGGGAATTCCATTCCTGTGAAGCGACTACACAACAAGTGTATGGAAGTTCCTCAGTTGTGGGTTTTCTGAGGGTCTGACGAGGAGTATATTGCTACCACTTTAATCAGATTATTTTCACCCCATCCTAAGAATGGAATGAATCGATCTATCATGAAAAGGAAAACAGAAACGTATCAGTCTTATTTGCACCAGTAAAGAATAGCAAACACTCAGACCTACAAGAGAAAATGCCTGTCAAAGAAGAGGCCTTTTGCATGTCAGCCTCCCACTATGAACTATGAAGCAAAACAATGATTTTAAACCATAGCATGCCATTTGTAAGGAGATTTTTGTTCATGAAAGTTTAAATTTTCAAAACTAAAACAACACCTTGAAACAAAGAATGCAGTTGAATATTTCCAGAAGAGGAAACAGGAATTGAAACTCAGTACAAGTTCATATTAAACCAACCACTGTTAATGAAGCACAGCTTGCATCACACTGAGTTGCATACTACATTGCAATTTTGATAAGCAGAATATACCCTATTCATTTGCCGAGAAACTTATTCAAGCCACTTTGGCTGAGTAAGTAAAATCTATAATGATAAGTCTGCATACAAGTTAAAGTGCAGCTCTCTTGGTTATGTCGGTGTCTCGGTGGGTAACTATTGTTGCAGAGGATTTAGAATTCTAGCGGGTTTCACGTCTACAGTCTACTAGAGAATTTGCTTTCAACTGGAGAGCAATGTTACTTCTAATTGAGCGGTACTGTTGATTTATGTGAGATGCGTACGGCAAGACGATATTACAAGACTTACCATGTTGTTGACCTTACTAAAAAATAAGCTCATACATACACACTGCTGCATGATTTCGTGGTTGGAAAATATAAATTAAACACTGCATAATGCAAAAGGAATTACACGTGATGGTGAAGTAAATATGTCTGGAAGAACTAGTCGAGTTGTGACAAATATTGATAGCAAGTAACGATGTTACTTTGAACCACTTTTGTTCCTTTTTAAGCCTTGGTTTCCAAGGGTACTAACGATAGTTTTATCGTGGTTCCGAAAGTCGTGGCATAAGGGATTAACATCACTGAACGAAGTTGACTGGACTCTTGAGAGGCTTCTTCGAGAATTTTTTTCTGACATATTTGTTTTATATCTGGATATTGAAGATGTCTGCTTTACCAGAATTTTTTTTTAATATTTAAAAACTTACTAAATTTGAGGTTACAAACAATAGAGAAGGATTTTATCGTCACTGAATAAATCAAAGCATTTAAAACATTACCACTGCTGCGGCAAGACAGACTTCAAGTTCACTCTAATTACTGTATTAATGCAGCACACTGTTCAGTGTATCGGAATAATACAGTAACAAGATTTGACCAGCATGAAAGAACAAATTTTAAGCGAAAACGAAAGTTCCTATGCAAATACATTTCTCAGTTTTGTCTTCGAATTTTTGTAACCATTTTCTAAAAAAGATGTTTGAAAACTGAAGAAAAATCACTAGTTAAGTGATTCTTTTTTCTTTTAGGATGTCCGAATCTACCGTAGATTTGAATTTAACACTTGAACTACAAAATGAACTGCTCCATCTCACAAGTGACAATATATCTAAAATCATAAACAAAATTTTAACATTTGCTTTATCTTTTGGATCATTGTTCGAAAAAAAATATCCATTATAAGTAAGATTACTGTTTGGTTGTCGACTTTTTTTATGAAATGTTACAAATCATATTTGAAACAGGATTTTTTTTTCACCAAGATTAAGTTAAAAACCATGGAGATAGAGTCAGCAGTGCGGCCCATGTGTATAGCGGTATCCTGCGAGCCAAATTGGGCCAAACTGGTAACGTGAAGATCTACCCGTCACACGGAACAATTAGTTTCAAAATTGTTACTAATATTATTAGTTGTATATTTAATTATTACCCTCTTTCAATGAACATGCCTGTTATTTTTATTTTATAATCCACGCCAGAAATTTTATTAGACTTAAAATGGTTAAGGAGGAGGCGAGGTTATGCGATACTGCACAACCTCACTGCCTCTTTGAACAGTGAGGTCTTACACCTAGAATCCCGACCCGAACTTGCGTTGCGAAGGTCTTAATAGAAAGCATATGATTCACAGCTCCAAAATGAAAAACCACAACTTTTCAGTACTAGCAAGAACTATGACGAACTGCTATGAGAAGCATAGCTAATGAAAAACTACTGGAGTGCTATATGCCGCGTGCGCTTACTGCTTGATCTTTGAAAGATATCACATTCAAACATTGGCAGCTTCTCAGTTCTTACAAACTTGTTTTTTGACGGCGAAGGGGGATTACATCTCGAAAATGTCTCTTAGCACCCCAGCAAACTGTTGCTAAGTCAGTACTGTTGTGGACAAAATTGGGTTACTACTGTTCTAAAGAGAAGGGAGAGTTATGGCTATCTCACTTTGAGAGTTAACACTCAGTAGCCTAGGAATGAGGCTATCTTTATATAAGTTCACGGAGGGAAGGTTATGATGTCCTTAACTTACAGTTGGGTTGGGGGGTATACAAAAATTAACCAAGGACGTGAAGTTAAAATAAATGTATATCATAATCAACTAAGATATAACGTCCTCCACGGCCAAAACAAATGTATGGGATCTTAAGTATCCACGTCCACTGGGAAACAAAGCTGGGAATTATGATGACCTCTTGGCACGGTGAATATTTGTATTAGCAATTAATCCTTTTCATCCTTATTACGAATATTAGTAAACGCGATACATGCTGACGTTTTGAAACAATATCAATGAAAACAAGTGTAAACCATGCACTTACCTTAATGATGGCGTGCTGTCCCACGATGAGTTATTAGTTCTCACTTACCTGCAAGGTATACAACAATAATTAATATACTATGGGTTAAGCATAAATTTTCAGTTACAGTATTATACAAGATTCCCAGTCCCTGTTTTACCCTTTAATTTGCACCCTCAAGAAGTATCCCAAGTTATTCCCTTCATCCCACACTTTCAAGAAGTATCCCAAGTTATTCCCTTCATCCCACACTTTCAAGAAGTATCCCAAGTTATTCCCTTCATCCCACACTTTCAAGAAGTACCCCAAGTTATTCCCTTCATCCCACACTTTCAAGAAGTATCCCAAGCTATTCCCTTCATCCCACACTTTCAAGAAGTATCCCAAGCTATTCCCTTCATCCCACACTTTCAAGAAGTATCCCAAGTGGAGTAGTCGGTCTGCTCCTTGTTTCTTCAGGTATGCTCAACATATAAACTGGGATTTATCACCCAGCTCTTGGGTTATGCCACATACACAAATCTAATAGTATAGTAAAACTGAGATTATCATCATCATCTCGGTATCATATATGAAGCTCACCTTCCCATGATGGCAGATGATGCGCTGATGAAGTGCGTTGCCAGGAGAGGATGAAGCCTTCATATCTTAGTTAACTTAAACATGTTAGGCGAAAGTAACATGTTAAATCATGACTTGCCCTCAACACTGCCCATGACAACTTCGTAGCACTTACCAACATTTTTGTCAAACACATTGATAGTAAATCTTTAACAAGCAACACTTGTCAACTCTTCTATCACCACTTTCTCTACCGACACTTTGATCAAGCTACTACACTTGTTACCAACACTTTTGTATGCAAATTCGTCAGAAACACCTTTGTCAGCAACAGTGCAGTATGAACACCTCTTTAGGAATATTTCTGTGGGAATATTTCTGTAGGAATATTTCTGTATGAACACTTGTATAAACACTGAAATATTGAACACTTATAAATACCAATTTTCTTATAGACGCTAATGCTTAGATATTAACCCTAGACTCCAGCACCTATGAAACAAGGATCACACTAGCACGTCCCAAATGCGCGTTTGCTTCATTAACACAAATACACGGATAACTAGGGCAAAGAGGCGGAACTGTATACACCAAAGGGAATGACAAGCGTATATACTATTTCATCCAGTATTTAAGTTATTAAATTATACTTCCATATTAGTTGATTTTGTTAGATTAAAAGCTTTCCGACAACACAAGGGTCATTAATGTTGCGTGTCGAGAGTATATCACCGTTCAAGGGCACTGTAATCACTAAAATGGAAATTAAAGTAAATTTTGTGTATATACACTAAGATACACACACACACACCTCTCGGTGTATATGGACACACCTCTGTGTATATAACTTTGGGTGTTAATGTAGAGCAGTGCGACTCGATGACCCACACACAGTCAATGGAACTGGCACATAGAAGGCAAGGAGCTCAGACAAGTTCAGTTTCGGATCTCCAAAGCAGTTAATGAACCACTTGGGCCGAGACCTTGACCCGTAGCTGAACACTAGTTGCCCATTATTAGCATTAACCGCGGTAAGCAGTACTTAACATTCATATATTTATGCTGCATAACTACAGTATAACATGCTACTTGAAACATGCCTAATGCTTTTGTCTGTTATTGGAAACTGGTTTGTACTTTACACGAATGATTCAACGTTTTCCATTTCAAACCAGTAAACTTGGCAATGAACTTTAAAAAAATACTTTCAAATCAATTTCGTTATTATTATCTCTGCTTTGGTTATTTTTTCTTTCAAATTAACTTATTAATTTGAAAGAAAACTTATATATATATATATATATATATATATATATATATATATATATATATATATATATATATATATATATATATATATATATATATTATATATTATATTATTGTAGCCGCGAACGAGTGGTATTAATCAATAACAACAACACTGCGACTACCAAGGAGTCGATCCCATATTGCTTTGGCCTGCCTCACGGTGAGCGAAAATTCATGGCGCTCTAGTCCACGGAACCGTACAATCCTCATTGTGTGGTTCAGTGGACTAGAGCCTCATGAGTTTTCGCTCACTATGAGGCGGGCCAAAGCAGCATGGGTGCGACTCCTTGGCTAGTCGCAGTGTTGTTGTTATTGATATATGCAAACAATCGCAGACAGGCTATCTTAACTATGCAAGACAAGCCACAGGGAGGTGGAAATCTTTAGCGCAAGTACTTTCACACTTCTCAGTGTGTTATCAGGAGCTATGCAGTGATGCAAAGCAACAACTGAAGGAGGAAAGGGAAGTTTTCTCAGAGTAGCGCAGTGCAGGTTCGTCACCTGCCGCAGCCTCTCTAGAGATAGAGGTTGTCAGAATTCTAATTCATTTTTATTCCTCCTTCAAAGTTTCGGTGCCATAATTTAAGATGGGATTTTCTGATGTAATTCTCTTAAAGGAAGGCACAGAGTGGTTTTGCATTATATGTGGCACATTACAGTTAGCTAATTTTATTGAAGAAATAACGGTCTTGTTTTCCTGTGATTACTTGAGAAGGCCTATTAACGTCAGCTGTAAACTTTCACTGCTGGTGTGTCTTACAGATGGTGAGGTTTCCATTGTTATTGAAATTTGTTGGGGCTAGTTTGCTAAATACATTTAAAAAACTAGGGGTATCATACCGTTCTCGATTACTTCTCCCATCTTGCAGAAATTAGGTTCTCTAAAATAAAAAAAATCAGACCAAAAATATATTCTTACACTACTGCAAAACATAAAAACAGCAACATAATTACGAAGAGAAAGCTTTAAGATAGCAAAATAGTACATTTCTCTGTCATTTAGAGGTATAAAAGATTCGTATTAGTATGCCCTTCTGTCTTAATTTTCTGTGCTATTGCAGAAATATTTTCAGCGTTTGACTGGGATGAGTTTTAAATAACAGGATCTCTCCAAGGTGTTGATCGTTGACCTTCTGGGAAGGTGTAATTTTAGCTCCTTAAGTCTATTGGAGAGAGTTGAAATACAGCTTTTCTGCTTCATAAGAGTACTGAGATATAGCTACTAGCGCTCTTTTGCGAGTTATTATTTTCCTGAGGAAGGGCTGAGCACGCAGAGGTCATACAGTGCCTAGGGAATGGGGAAACATTAGTGCTTGAACCATGGAAAAGGAAGGTAGTTCCCAAATAACTGGCTGAAGAGTCCTTCATCGGCACCTTGGACCCCACTTTCTCCTTCAATGAGGGTATAAGGTCATAAAACCCCAGATATTATATACTTCACTGATATGGCCAGGTCAGTTATCACTCTTGGACACCTTAAGTAGAAGAACCAAGGATTAGTGAGGCGATAAACTTCCGCACACGCTAAGTTAGGGCTCGAGTTTTTCGTAAAGAGGAAGCGCACAGAGAGAGAGAGAGAGAGAGAGAGAGAGAGAGAGAGAGAGAGAGAGAGAGAGAGAGAGAGAGAGAGAGGAAAAGAAATAGTTGACAGATACGAGTAAGAGACAGGAAGGTTTTCTTCGTAAGGAAATGCAGTTAAATAGAAGGGTAAAGGGATGTAGTAGGCCTATTACTGCACCTACAGGAAATCATTAGTACAAAAAGAGCGGCGAATTTAAGCATTTAGTTTAAATTATACATATGTGACGCTATATTGTTCCTCAGCATAGAATAAAATGGGGTGGAGGGTTCGTTTTTAGAACAATGGATATACAAGTAAATGGCTAAGAAAAGGCATTTCAAAATAAGATTTTTATTAGTTCTAGTATTTTAAAAGCTTGTTCTGTAACCTGTATTTTTTTTCTTCATTTTGATATTACGCTATAACTGAATTAAAAATTTTAAGGTAAAACGACAATATTTCGAAAAAGAACAACAGTCAAGTTGTCTCTCGGAAAACAACAACATCCTGCTTTTTGTTTCTATTATTTGCATGAGATGGTGATTTCTCGCACAAAAATACACAAATTACAAATCCAGTTTTCAGGAGAATGATGGAATTTCTCCGTCACAGTATTTAAATAAAGATCTAACAAAAACTCATATTTTGTATATATATATATTGAAAAATTCGATTGCTGCCAGAGAAAATGTAAACGCAAAGGATAAAAGCGTTTGAGTGAGGTAGACAAAGTACTGGATCCTTTTAATCTAGGAAAACGATAGAGAGAAGAGGCAAATTTTGAAAGGCTCTGCCGAGCGTAGTAATTAAAATTGACGTCACCCGTGTTGGTACAGTTTGCTTTGAGCAACTGCGTATCAGTGGACATATATAACGAAAGGGACAAAGTTATTTGAACTGATAAACGACAAGCATGCGATGAGGAGCACAATATTATAAAAAAAACGTTGTTTTACACCTTCAGACAAAGAATGGAAATATTAGAGTAAGAGACATTTTGAAAATCCAGCATAAAAATACAAAAAATGTTCTTATGAAGAAAAAACTTCAAAAATGCTCTACAGAATCGTAATCATTTGAAAATAAAAACGATTAAGAATACAAATATTTTTAAATTGCCTGTAAGCATCAAATACACTGAAAATGCCCTTGAAAAGCAAACTACATTTTAAAAATGCTTCTATAAGCTCACATATTTTACATGTCATTTTGGAGCCACTTCGAAAATGCGATTGTTCAGATAAAAATGCTTAAGTATCAAATATTCTGAAAGGAGAACAAATCTTTATAAACCACACGCGATGTATATCTTCAAGAACTCAGTAAACGTCCTTTTAAATTCACAGACTTTGGATTTAATGGTCTGTCGACAATAGCGTAGAAAAAAGGCATACGATGCAGAATAAACTTTTATTGGGACAACGTTTCGGGTCTGTGTAGAGCTTTATGATGCCCTACACAGAATAAAACGTTGTCTCAGTGAAATCATGTTCTGCAACGTATCTTTTCCTTGACTCCTCCGTTGTAAAGCCTAAGCTCTCAGTGAATTTAATTCGAAATTAATCACTAATGTGTCCTCCAGGAAAACCAAACAGATTTCCAAGAAGACAACTTGTTCGAGAGCTGCATTTAGCGTAAGATGCTATTTCTGTTCTCTTCGTTTTGTTTACTAAACTAATGAGTCGAGGAATTAATATTACTGGAGGCACTGTTTTGGGCGTCCCCACCCGGATGTTGACATGTATACCTGGAGTATACCTAGCGTGGGTTTCAGAGGTCATTGTCCCAGAGGCCCGGTCTGTACTGTATTTTCTGAAATGACATGACAGTGCTGAATAATGAAGAAAATCTCATCAAAAGATAATTGTTCTTCAAACTCTGTCTCTTTGCCAATAGCTGTCTTCAAAAACCGACATGAAAGAATTAGGAAGAAAATTCTTGGAGTCTATCTTAATAGAATTTGTAGCTGTCCTTTTCCATGAATCAAGTCTACTTACCTAGCATTACCTAGACACTCTATGGCTACGCTTTTAGCTCTTCTTTATGCTTATGTTATTATTAAAGAAAAAATATAATGCTTTATGGAAATATTGTGTATTTATCCTCAGTCATGAACTCCAGGACTTGAACTTGAGGAAAAAACTATTTTAGTCACTGTACCCTCACTGTTCAATAAAATATCTATCTGTTCACTTTCTGAACAGTAGGCTTTTTTTCATCATACTAAGTGAAATTAGGAGTGAGAAGGAGAGAGAGAGAGAGAGAGAGAGAGAGAGAGAGAGAGAGACGGCAGAACATGAGAGGCTGGGAGAGCAGATGAGAAAGATAGGGAGAGTGGGGAATATTGATGACTTTGGCTTGCGTCAATCATAATTTGTGCCAGACCTCTTTTTCCTTATTAGAAGCTCGGAAGGGAAGCATCTTTGCCGTCATGAGGATAAATTTACTTTTCAGGAATTCCAAATTCCCGGAGTTTTGAAAGTAGCCATTATACGTGTTTTTGCTTATTTTGATAGTTGTTGTTGTTGTTGTTGAGGGTGGGCTGTGCTGTTTCTTTCTGGTCCCGATCAGATTTTTCTTTAATCGGTACCACTCAAGGTGGCAAATTCTTATTAATATCGTGAATATTTTTGGGTTTTATTTTCATGTGATAATTTAAGAGCGACAGCTTTGTGATAGTTATCAATCAACTAGTGAACGTACCAGCCCTTCACAACAAAAGTGAAAGTCGTAAAAAGAATTTAATCTGACATAACATAAACTTATTGAGTAAATATTGTTATTAATGTATACAATTGAGTTATACAACCACCACAGAACAGTTCTGGTGACTTGTTGATATAGCAAAAAATCCAGTATTACAAACCTTCTAATTTGATAAATGTAAGACTAAATTGCATTTAGGAACCTTCTAATATAAATAATTTAGACGATCAAGATTTGTTACTTTTTGCATGGTCTAATGTATAATCAAGATATTCTCGGTAATAAATGCTTGCTTGATTCTGCAGATTTTTATAAAAGCTTATGATAGTTATATCTTATGTCTTTATCATATAGTGATTTGTTACGATGTAGCTAAATTTACTACATAACATGTCCCTTAAAACCCTTTACCGGGCAGGTATATGAAATTGTTTATCTAAACTCCTGCTGCAATGCACATTCGTCCATTCATCCTTCCAGCCTCGCATTGTTGGTTCCCCATCTTCTATTTCTGACCAACCACAGGGCTTCCAGAGTCGCTCCAGCTAAGTGGTAGTGGCGTCCACTCGCTTCCCATTGTTTGGTGGGTAAACCTGTTTTTCTGCTGGATTTATCCTCATATATTCTCAAATTTCACCACTTCACAATGTCGGTAAGAACTTGATTTTGTTTCTAGTACGAAAATAAACGTTTGAGGAGGTGTAGATCAATAAATAATGTGTGTATGATGCATTCACTTACTGCACCATGGAAGTGAACTAATAGTTATGACGGAGATATGCAAATTTCAGTAACGGCCCGATAACCTTTCCTTTTAAATAAGTAAATATTTATATATATTTTTTAAGCTGCAGATATGCATTCAGTAAATTAAGGCACATGTGTAACATCTGGGTATCTTTGTTTATTGTAGACGTTTCGCCATCCAGTGACTTTATCAATGAAGAGCACCGAAGTCTTAAAGACTGCGGTCCTCTTCACATTAACTCCAAGGCTGAAGGATTGATTACCTCATCTTTTGTATTTAGTTCTACTGTCTTCATATTATGTCCTTGAATTTGTATTGATAAAGCCACTGGATGGCGAGACGTCTACAATAAAGACACTCAGATGTTGCACATGTGTCTTAATTTGTATTGTATGCCATTCTTGTACATGCATTCAGTAGCTGTTTG
Source organism: Cherax quadricarinatus (assembly GCF_038502225.1). NCBI lineage: Eukaryota > Metazoa > Arthropoda > Malacostraca > Decapoda > Parastacidae > Cherax > Cherax quadricarinatus. The sequence continues at coordinate 13,414,144 of NC_091339.1, read as the reverse complement.
GTTGTGTTCAGGTTGCTTTCACTGTCATTACATATCTCTCACGAGATGTGTTACGGTGCTACTTCCCAGAAGACATCGAAATTTATCTGTGTTTCTGATGACAGAGTGTGAACCAGAGCCTGATGACAGATTTGATTCTCAGTAATGATGAATACTTGCCAGAGAATCAAAATATGTCAAGTGAAAATGAGGAAGAAGCTAAACTAGCGAAAAAGACAAAACAGTGATGATTTACAAACATTGCAGCACAAAGATAGGTCCTGTTACATCATCTTTTGCATGCAAGCATGCAAGGAAAATCCTTGGATATAGGGTAAAAATTAATTCATCGACTTTCATTCTAAATAATAGTGTTTTATAATGACTTTGTTCTCAGGCAATACATGAAAACGGGGTATCACAAGTTATATATCTTCATAACTTTTTGCAATATTATAATATTATGTTTTCTTGCTTATTCTTTTTTGTATAGCTTCATAATAATTGTATACAAGTCTTCTTTTATTTTGGTAATGTCTGCTTATATAATAAATTACAAAAATACTACACACTTAGCGTTTAATTAACATTCAAGGCTTTGTAATGTCTGTACTGCTAACTCCCTTCATTGACCAGTTTAATTTATTTACTTCGCAATTTGCCACTTCCGAGAAAACTTATTTGTAGAAATGTATTTATGAAGGCTCATTTCCTTGACATTGAAATGCTCTATCGACCAACAGTAAAGATATTTTGGTTTGTCCTTTTTTTGGGGGGCGGCGTGCCCGGTAAAGGGTATTAATATAAAGAGTTTCACACAATACTTTTATTTCACTCACATTTCCTTTGGGTCTGGCTCAGTCTTACCACTGTAGATGGCATAAGCCAAGTCATGGCCAAAAGAGCTTGTTTGCAAATCGCTTCAGTCTCCAAGAGAGAATTTTACGTTTTGGTTTTCACGTCATCAGTATGCAAAAGAACATAGGTAGTAGGTTGGTAGACAGCAACCGCCCAGGGAGGTACTACCGTCCTGCAAAGTGAGTGTAAAACGAAAGCCTGTAATTGTTTTACATGATGGTAGGATTGCTGGTGTCCTTTTTTCCGTCTCATAAACATGCAAGATTTCAGGTACGTCTTGCTACTTCTACTTACACTTAGGTCACACGACACATACATGTACAAGCATATACGTATATATACACACCCCTCTGGGTTTTCTGCTATTTTCTTTCTAGTTCTTGTTCTTGTTTATTTCCTCTTATCTCCATGGGGAAGTGGAACAGAATTCTTCCTCCGTAAGCCATGCGTGTTGTAAGAGGCAACTAAAATGCCGGGAGAAAGGGGCTAGTAACCCCTTCTCCTGTATAAATTACTAAATTTAAAAAGAAAAACTTTTGTTTTTCTTTTTGGGCCATCCTGCCTTGGTGGGATACGGCTCTATATATATATATATATAGAGAGAGAGAGATGGGGTCCTCCTCTGGTGTAACTTTTGGGACCCATAACCTCAGAGAAGTGGATAAAATGGGCTCAAGGAAGAATATTTGGATTTCTTCCTGAAGCCGTTTGAATATTCCACTTCCCCTACCACCCCATCTTTTCATTCTTTTTTACCAATACTAGGTACAAAAGATTTAAGAGATACATTGTTGATATAAAGATGGCATATACAGTACATGATATATATATATATATATATATATATATATATATATATATATATATATATATATATATATATATATATATATATATATATATATATATATATACTGGCTTGGGCATCCAACAGGCGCGTGTTAGAGAGGAGTAAGTTGAGACAAGTGGCTTTTATGACGACGTGCTGTTGGAGTGTGAGCAAGGTAACATTTGTGAATGGATTCAGGGAAACCAGATCATCGGATTTGAGTCCTGGAGGTGGGATGTACAGTGCCTACGCTCTGAAGGACGGATGGGGGATGTTACAGTTTGGAGGGGTCTCTGAGCCCCGTCTTTGGCAAGACGGTAATGGAGTGAGTGATGGTAAAAGAACTTTTTTTAGTTACCCTACCCGGGCCGGCGTTTCAAAAAAAAAAAAAAAATGTTAAATGTATGCTAGAATATAACAAACGAACTTACTATGAAGTGACAATAAAATAAATAAAAGAGAAAGCATTATTATTTATGAATATTTCAGCATCTAACACCCATTTCAATCGGCTGACTATCGTCAGTTTGTGCTCGACCGAAACATACGTTATTACTCTTGATATAAGAACATAAGAACATAAGAAAGAAGGAACACTGCAACAATCCTACTGACCCATGCGGAGCAGGTCCATGTCCTCCCCCGGATTAGACCAATGACCCACCCCCGGGATTATCCCAATGACCCACCCAGTCTGGTCATCCCCACTCAAGGATGGAGCACTGTACCAGACCCAGCAGCAAAGCTAGTCAGGTCCAACTCACACCCACCCACACCCACTCATGTATTTATCTAACCTATTTTTAAAACTACACAAAGTTTTAGCCTCAATAACTGTACTCGGGAGCTTGTTCCACTCATCCACAACTCTATTACCAAACCAGTGCTTTCCTATATCCTTCCTGAATCTGAATTTTTCCAGCTTGAAACCATTGCTGCGAGTCCTGTCTTGGCTGGAAATTTTCAGCACACTATTTACATCACCTTTATTTATTCCTGTTTTCCATTTATACACCTCGATCATATCCCCCCTAATTCTACGCCTTTCGAGAGAGTGCAGATTCAGGGCCCTCAGTCTATCCTCATAGGGAAGATTTCTGATACATGGGATCATCTTTGTCATCCTCCTTTGTACGTTTTCCAGAGCATTTATATCCATTCTGTAATACAGTGACAAAAACTGAGCAGCATAGTCTAAATGAGGCCTAACCAAGGATATATAGAGTTGAAGAACAACCTGAGGACTTCTATTATTTATACTTCTAGATATGAAGCCAAGAATTCTGTTAGCTTTATTGCGAACACTAATGCACTGTTGTCTTGTTTTTAGATTACTGCTAACCAGAACTCCTAAATCCTTTTCGCAATCGGTAGTATTAAGATCTACATTATTTAGTTTATATGTGGTATTACAACCCAGGATTCCAAATGGCCTACTTTGTTACAGAGGAAGCAGACGACAGGCTTGCCCTTTACTCTCTGCTGACGTTGCAAATGGTGTCCCTCTGGATACTGGTGTCGAGATGCACCATGAGTAGTTTGCCTCTCCGCAGGTGGACCATAAGTTGAAAAGCGTGGCTCACCAGGTGACTTAGTTGGCTGACGTAGACTTTCTCCCTCCGGCTGGCACTTCATTCTCCAAGGTTGACGATCTCTGCTCGTGCCAGGCTGTTGAAAAGAGAGACGGGACCGTTCGGACAAGGAGCGGTTAGTTTCGAAGGTATCAGCCAACCTGGCTGCCTCCAATGCAGTGGTTAAGTCACGATCCTGCAGAAAGACTCGAACCTCTGGTCCCACAGACTCCAGCAGGTTATCAATCAGAATAAGCTGTACCAGCTCCTCAAAGGTAGAGACACCACTTGCTTTATACCAGCTGGTGAAAGCTTTGGTTTGCTGTCTCACAAAGTCCACTAGGGATTGACCAAGCTGTCGTCTGCCCAGCTTAAATTTTTTTCTATATTTGGCTGGTATACATGTATATGCTCCCAACACTGTGGTCTTCACTACTTGATAATCAGAAAATTCAGCGTCATTTAATACTGACGTAAATTACTGTGCCTTACCCAATAATGCTGTATGAACCAACGATGCCCAATGCTGTTCCGGCCACCTCAAGGCTCGAGCCTGATTTTCGAAGCTTTCGAAAAATTGTTCTGGTTCGGCCTCATTGAAGCGGGGAACAAACTGTACTGCTTTCTGTAAATTAAAATTATTTACAGAATGCGAAAACTGCCTCCTTTCTCTTTCCCTTTCAAATTCTTCCCTTGCGAATGCTCTCTGTTCCCTAGTTTGCTCAAGATTAATTTTTGCCAGCTCAAGTGCCAACGACGCTGATTCACCTTGAGACAACCCAGCTGCACTATACTGACTATTTTGCTCCGTAAGTGTATCATCTTCCTCCTGCGAGAACATAGTAGTTTTTGCCCTAGCTCCCGTAGAGGGAGGAGTCTGATGTGCCATCTCTTCTTCTATAAGTTTGTCAGCAATCAGTGAACGCAGTTGCGCAGCTGTGAGAGTGCGTTTGTATTTAATGCCAATGGAACGAGCAATTTGCCAACAACGCTGTAGGGACAATTTAGGTAGGTTATGCAAAGTATATGCCGACACCAGACGTCTGACTCGTCTAGGTGGCATAAGTTATTTGCTATGCACAGTACGATTGCAGAATATGTGGCATGGTTATTTAACTGTCCAACATTTAGAACTTTGCATTTGTCAACATTAAACTGCATCTGCCACTTCTCCGACCATTGCGTCAGTCTATTCAAATCATCCTGGAGTGCTCTAATATCCTCATTAGACATTTGACCTCATCGCTTTATTGCCGTGAGGTTGTGCTGCGCACACGCTCCTGGTTGAGAGGCCTTCCTGCGCAGATTGATTTTCACAAGATGGCGCAGACTATCAGAAGGCGCGTCAACACTGTGTGCTTTGATTTAGTGCGGGGTGTAATTACGCCTCAGTCCGCACAGGTGCTTCTACCTTTGATTATTCGCGACACATACGGCATTGCTGATCAAGATTTGTATGGAGTATCGCTCAACGGGGCTTACCGAATATTCGTTAAGCTACGATCGACGGCAGTGTATGAGCGCCTGGTGGAGCAGTATCAAGATGGCTGTGTGGACGTAAACTCGGCAATACGAGTTCGTTTAATTGACGTGTCGCGACACTACACTTGGGTGAAGGTACGCAACGTGCCTTTCGAAGCTGACGAGGCAGATATACGGAACGTTTTTGAACGTTATGGTACTGTGCATCTGGCAATGGCAGGTACCTGGGTGGATGGGGCGTACGCCGGCTGGCCGGAGGGTACGTTCAACCTAAAGATGACGCTGAGGCATCCCATCCCGTCGTTTGTCATCCTGGACGACTTTAGGACGCAAGTGATGGTGTATTACGCAGGGCAGCGCAAGACCTGCAGGCTATGTGGTGCTTATGACCATATGGCAGCACAGTGTGAGAGGCAGCAGCAACGACAGGTTGCAGACAGAAGGACGGAGCGAGGGCCTGACCCGAAGGCGGGGCCTGCCAGCGGGACGCCTGTAAAGGGCCATAGTTCGTCTTGGAGCGAGGAGGTGGAGAGAGAGTTCCCGACGGTGGGGTCGAGCCCATCAATGCCTGTAGAATCTACAGTCTCCGTTTTGGTGGAAGGGGAGACCAAGTTGAGTGGAGGAGAACGAGCAGAGGATGTGGCTCTGGAGCAGTTGACGGAAAAGTTTTTGGAGACGAAGAGAGCTGGAGATGATATACAATCGGTGGTGGGACCTGAGGAGAGTGAGGACGAGAGGAGAGACAGCCAGCTGACTGCAGGTGCCTCTTCTACGGGAATGGTGACCGTGGTCGAGGTGGCGGCGGAGGTGCATTGTGAGGCATCCCCAGACCAGACCATGGATGCAGAGAGTGTTCGGCGGAAGAGGGCGGCAACGCACTCTGATTCCGATGATGTCTTGACCCCGGCGCAAAGACCGGGGAAGAAACCGTGGGCTGATGTGGTGAGTGGAGGCGCCACAGGTGTGTCCGGTCAGGTGTTCGACCGGGGAGGGAATAGAGCTCACTGTGGTGAGCATGGTGGGAAAAATAAGAAGGCTGGTGACGTGTCTATGAAAGGAGTTACAGGGCAGCGTGCAAAACCCTTCAAGAAGGTTTCAGGTGTATGACTGTGAATGTAAATGGGTTGTGTATGAATGTGAAGCGTTTGTGGCTCCAGGGGTTTCTGAGGCGTCATGCCATAGATATTGTATTCATGCAGGAGCATAACTTTAAGGCGGGTCGGGATTTGAATGTGGACGGATATCGTGTGTTTGTGGCATATTCGGACCGTTTGAAAGGTGGGGTTGGAATTCTGATTCGGGAGACAAGCCCGTTTGTTGTAATTAGATGTGAGGGAGGGGAGGAGGGTAGGGTACTCCGGGTAGATGGATGGTGGAGAGGTGAGCGACTGGCAGTGGTTTGTGTGTATGCGCCGGCGGAGCGTGATGTACGGGTGAAGAATGAATTTGTGCGTGATGTTTTGGTTTATTATTTGAGATCTCTTCCCTCGGTAACAATCATGGGCGGTGATTGGAATTGTATAGTACGTAGAAAGGATGTGGAGCCACGGGGGGCAGGGTGTTTTTTGGTTAGCCTAAGGGATCTTTTGCTGGGCGTGGGGTTAAGGGATGTTATTGGAGGTGGGGACCTAATGGTTGAGCATACGTTTCATAGACAGGGATACGCGGCCAGGCTCGATAGGTTATATGTGACGAGAAGTGTGCGAGTGATGTGTGTGCGTACGGTGGAAGCTGTTTACACGGATCATAGAGCTGTTTATACGGACTTGACTTGGGCCAGCTTACCTAAGAGGTATCCAGGGTATTGGAAGTTAAATGTGAGACTTCTTGGGGTGGCCTGGTCACAGACCGGGCCGCGGGGGCGTTGACCCCCGAAACTCTCTCCAGGTAAACTCTCTCCAGGAGGAGGCGGGGTTAGATTTTAGGACAATGTGGGAGAATTTGTGGGGAGAGGGTAGGGATGTGGGTGACTTGCTGGGGTGGTGGGATGGGGTAGCTAAGGAGAGGATCCGGCGGTTTTATGTGCGATGGGGAAAGTACCAGGGTTGGATGACGTACGGGTTGCAGCAGTATTTCGAGGGTAGGTTGCAAAGTTGTTATGAGAGGGGCGGGCAGGCAGGGCAGTATCCCATGGAGGAAATCGAGTTGTTAAAAGGAAGGATTCGTGATTTGCAGAATGATAGATTTGATGCGGTGAGAGTGCAGGGTGGAATTGAAGAGGCGGTGTGGGGTGACCGACCATCGGCCTGTGTGTTAAGGGGACAGAGGCAGCGACGTATGGCTATGGAAATTGATAGGCTGGTGGTACATGAGGACTTAGGTGGATATAGGGCGGGACATGAGTTAAGAACAACGGAGGCAATGAATGATTACGTTGATAGGTGGTTTGGAAAAAATTTACTGAGTGTAGGGGTGGATGGGGAGGCTTTCGGGAGGTTGGGGGAGAATGTATCTTGTGTGCTAAGTAGCAGTGATCGCATGGCGTTGGGGGGGGATATTGAAGAAGGGGAGGTGTGGAGGGCTTTGGAGGGGATGGCACGTGGTAAGGCTCCAGGTCTGGATGGCTTGCCCTGCGAGTTTTATGTGAGCCATTGGAATGTGTTGAAGTCCTTCTTAGTAGAACTAATGAATACGATGAAAAGGGAGGGGAGGATGGGCAGGTTGCAAGGAACTGCGGTTGTGGTTTTAGTGCCAAAAGGTAAGAAACAGGACACGGTGCGGGACTTTAGGATAATATCATTGCTGTGTGCTGATTATAAGATTTTTGCAAAAATTTTAGGAAATAGGATGAAGTGTGTGGTGGATAGAGTGGTTGCGAGAGGACAATATGGCGTGTCTGGGAGGACGATGTATGACGGGCATAGTATTATAAAGAATTTTGTGGAAGGGTCGGGAGGGGAGCAGGGGGGGGGTGTCTTAGCGTTAGATTGGCAGGCGGCGTATGATAGTGTAGAACGTGAGGTGTTGTGGTATATATTAAGGAGGCAGGGTTTTGGGGAGGAGGTGGTACGTTGGGCAGAGACATTGTATACAGGTGTGGGAGTGTGTGTACAAGTAAATGGGAAATTGGGGAAGTGGGTATCCATGGGTCGGGGTATTAGGCAGGGTTGTCCCCTGTCTCAATTGTTGTTTGCCTGTTTAACAGACCCTTTCTATAGAAAGGTGGAAGCGTGTATGGAGGTGGATTGGGGAGTAGGAAGTGGAGTGCAGGGAATAATAGGGTATGTGGATGACACGACAATACTCGTGCGAACGCAGAGGAGTTTACGTGCGGTTGGAGATGTTATTGATAATTTCGCGGGGGTTACCGGGTTAAGAGTTAATGTGGAAAAATCAAAATTACTGGTCTTAGGAGATTGGGTGGGAAGAGAGAGTTGGGGAAGGAATGTACGCTGGAATATGGTGGACAGGATAAAAGTGTGTGGAATAGTGTATATGCGTAGTGCGAGAGAGGCGAGGATGGTTAATTCTGGACTTGTTGTGGATCGAGTGGTGGGGCGATTGGATGGGTTGAGACCAACTCATTTGACAGTACATCAGCGTGCGATTGTTGTGAATGTGTTGTTATACAGTAAAGTCTGGCACGTGGCTGCGGTATATCCGTTAGCAGGTCCGGATGTTACGAGGCTGTTAAAGAGGGTTTTCCATTTTCTTTGGGGTTCCGGGTGTGAATGGTTGAGTAGGAGTGTGGTTACTTTACCGGTCAACAGAGGAGGATTGGGGTTGATTGATTTACGGTTAAGAGTCAAGTGCATTTATTTGAAGTGGGGGTTACGCCGTGTGCGGGGTCATGCAGGGAGGGGCGTGAATGGCTTGCATGAAGAGGTGCGAATGTGGTGGGGAGGGTCGGAGATGAAAGTGTGTGAAGACGTGTTGCGGGCGTTGCTGCATGTACGGGACCCTAATAAAGTTCGAGTGGGTGTTTTAGAGCGTGTTGTAAGGGCGAAGGTAGTCGTGAAGGCTGAGAGTATCTACCCTATGTATGCGTGGAAGGATATATGGGAAAGATTACGGTTGATGCGCGTGCGTCCAAATGTGCGAGAGGTATTTTTCCGTTTTCTCCATGGTATACTGCCGTCGGGTTGATGGTGGAGGGCGCGTGTCGGGTGTGCGGGGATGAGGAGACTGCGTTTCATGTAGTGTATTTTTGTGATAATTTGGGGAGTATCAGGGAATGGATGGGTAAGGTTCTGAGGACAGTGGGAGGAGGCGGGATATTAGTATTGAGGGCGTTAAGTTTGGACGTGGGAGGCGTCGAGGCGCCTGTGCAACGTGCAATCACGTATATAATTGCGGATTTTGTTTTTGTATCCTGGGCAATGAGAAGGAATGGGGATTGGGAGGTGCGCAAAAGGGTGTTGGCGGGGACCATTTATAGAACGTTGTGTTATAATCGGGAAATATATGGAAGTCGCTGGGACCAGGCTTTTTCAGCAGGGTACCGTAATATGAGTGTGAGAGCATTGTTAACGTTGTGAAAGGGGGGGGGGAGTGAATTTCAGGGGATGGAACGGGCTTGTCTCCGGGGTTGGGTATGCACAACGGCTGGTTTACTGTGTGTATCTGTGTAATGCGTGGTTGAGGAAAATGTGGTTGTGTGAGTGGATGTGGTGGTGAAGTTATATGTGTTATAGATGTCTTAAGGCAGAGTCTACTGCCTTCTTTCTTTGTTGAAGTACTTGATGTACCTTTCGGCTATGGCCTGGCAAACAGGGTTTTGTGTGTTTGTACCGAGCATTTTATTGCTATGTTATATAATGTGTATAGCCTGTAGATGAGTGCGGAATGATTATGGCTTTTCTAGTTTTGTGGCTGACTCGTAAGACTTGTGTGTAAGGCGAGTATGTGTGACTGTAGGGAACTTATGTACTGGGAGTTAGGTAAGAGTATGTACTTTGTTTTATCATGAGATTGTGATGTAGGGTTTTTCGGTTATCGATTATTTGTGTTGGTTGTGAGTAACCGATATATTTATATATTTATCATACTATTCTTCTTATTGTATTGTATTGTGCATTGGCAATGTCCCAGTATATTATGTAAATAGTGTATACCCGAAGGGATTATGGTTTTATTTATATTATTGAACCTGCTACAGGGGTCACCTACATGTTATGTTCTTGTTGTTGTTCTTGTGTACATAGGGTTAAGATTGCCCATCTTCTTAATGTTATGTTTTGTCACAAGCGATATTTTCTAGTATAATTGTGTAACCTCTTGTGTTTGTTAATATTGTGTTTATTTGCTATTGTACGTTCTGAGAGATTGTTTCAAAATGTGTTTATATACAATGTGTATCAACCCTAGTTTAAGGGTTTTTATGTTAAGCTATGTATTGTATTTTAAATAAAATAAAAAAAAAAAATATCCTCATTAGAATGAATTGGACGGCCTATTTTGGTGTCATCAGCAAATTTGCTTATGTCGCTATTTATTCCCTCATCTATGTCGTTTATGTAAATTGTGAACAACAACGGGCCCAACACTGACCCCTGAAGAACACCGCTTGTGACGTGACCCCATTCCGATTTCTCCCCATTTATGCAAACTCTCTGCTGTCTATTTGTCAGCCATGCCTCTACCCAGGAAAAAATTTCTCCTCCTATTCCGTGTGCCCTAAGTTTCCTCAATAGCCTCTGGTGTGGAACTCTATCGAAAGCCTTACTGAAGTCCATATACACAATATCATATTCATTACCATGATCTACCTCCTCAAACACCTTAGTGAAAAAAGTTAGTAAATTCGTAAGACAGGAACGCCCCTTTGTAAAACCGTGTTGAGAATCATTAGTCAATCTGTGCCTGTCAAGATGGCTACGAATTGCTTCGGCAATTATTGATTCCATAATTTTTCCCACTATTGAGGTAAGGCTTATTGGTCTCTAGTTCGAAGCCAAGGACCTGTCACCTGCCTTGTAAATAGGTATTACATTTGCCATTTTCCACTTATCAGGCAATATGCCAGTTTGTAGTGATATGTTAAAAAGATTAGCCAAAGGTATGCTAAGTTCCTCTTTACATTCCTTTAACACCCTTGCAAACAGTTCATCAGGACCTGGGGATTTGTTAGGTTTTAGCTTCTCTATTTGTCTGAGGACCATGTCACTAGTTACCGCTATCGTACATAGTTTATTATCATCCTGTTCTACGTAATCTATTATTTCAGGAATATCGCTAGTATTTTCCTGGGTAAAAACTGGTATTGAGAATTTCACACATATCCTTATTACTGTCAGTGATCTGACCAGAGTTACTCTTAAGTTGGCCAATTTTGTCGCTAATCTTACTTCTGTATACCTGAAAGAACCCTTTTGGGTTAGTCTTTGAATCCCTTGCGACCTTAGCCTCATAATTCCTTTTTGCTTTTCTTATTCCTTTTTTTATTTCTCTCTTTAATTGAATATATTGATTTCTTAACTGCCCATCCCCTCTTTTGATACGCCTATATATGCCTCTGAGATGTTTTAATCTATTGTTCATCCATTTGGGATCATTTTTGTTAGATCTAATTTCCCTACTCGGAACAAAAGTTGTCTGGGCAGCTAGAACTATGCTCTGAAAAACGTCATTTTGGCAACCAAGATCACCTACCTGACCCATAGTCAGGACATCCCAATTTAGCCCACCCAAGTAATTTTTCAGTCCCATGAAGTCGGCCAAGCGAAAATCTGGGACAGAGATTTGATTGCTGTTATCTGGGTAATCCCATGATATATTGAAATTAAGTGATTTGTGATCACTTTCCCCAAGCTCATCATTAACCTCAAGATTATTAATTAGTGAATCTTTGTTGGCAAGAACCAAGTCAAGCGGATTGTTTCCTCTAGTTGGTTCTGTCACAACTTGTTCTAAAAAGCAATCATGAACCGTATCAAGAAAGTCACTAGATTCAAGATTTCCTGTCATATTGTTCCAATCAATTTGTCTAAAGTTAAAATCTCCCATTATCACAACATTTTCATATCTAGATGCCTTATGAATTTCGTCCCATAACAGCTTACTGCCCTCCCTATCAAGGTTTGGGGGCCTATAAATCACACCCAGAATTAATTTGTCACGTCCCTCGAGAAACTGTAGCCAAACCGATTCTGTGTTCGATGTTTCTAATCTTATATCATGTCTAAGACAACAATTTAAATTTTCTCTGACATACATCGCCACACCACCACCCTTCCTGTTGACGCAATCAGTGTGGAATAGTTTATAACCTTGTATGTTGCATTCAGAAGGCATTTCTCTATCTTTCAGGTTGAACCATGTCTCTGTTATACCAATAATATCTATATTACCTACACTTGCAAATAATTTTAGCTCATCTATCTTATTTCTTAGACTCCTACTATTTGTATAGTAAACCTTTAGGGAGCTAGTCACTCGTTGCCATCTACTATCTCTCTTTGTTTGTTGATCAATTGATTTGCCATTACTAGCAACTTCTGTTTGTCTGTGTGTTGGCTCGTTTGTGCCACTGATCAATATCCTGTACCAAGAGTGGGGAACCTGTGGCCTTCTAGGGCACTAAATGCTGCCTTCAGAATTAATTATTTTTCTTGAAATTCTTATATAATAATAAACATGTTACAAATAACCGACATTTTGCAGAACATTCTTCTTCTTGCAACAAACTGGCTGCATCCCGCCGAGGCAGGATGACCCAAAAAGAAAAACGAAAGTCTCTCTTTGTAAATTTACTAATGTATACAGGAGAAGGGATTACTAGCCCTTGCTTTGCAGTATATCAAATCAAAATTTCTTGAATGCGGACTTATTAGATTACAGTTAACTTTCATGCGGCCTTCCAACATAAAAAGGTTCCCCACTCCTGTCAATCTACACACTTATGATTTAGGATATCAGTAAATATACACGGCTTTATTATTGCTTCAGTAGACAGATATTTGGGAAAAGTTTTTGATATTAGTTCCTCTTTAGAGTCTACGATATATGAGAACTACAAGTTTATGGACCACCAGAATTTTATTGTTTATTATTAATGTCGGGAGAATTCAGATATTAATTATTTAATGACATTCGGCTTATTTTTGATTGTGTGTGTGTGAGAGAGAGAATACTCACCTAATTGTAGTTGCAGGAATCGAGTCATAGCTCCTGGCCCCGCCTCTTCACTGGCCGCCACTAGGTCCGCACTCTCTCTACTCCAAAAGCTTCATCATACCTCTTCTTAAAGTTATGTATGGTACCTGCCTCCACTACTCCACTTTCCAGACTATTCTACTTCCTGACAACTCTGTGGCTGAAGAAATACTTCCTAACATCCCTGTAACTCATCTGAGTCTTCAGTTTCCAATTGCAGCCCCTTGCTGCTGTGTCCTATCTCGGGAACATCATATCTCTGTCCACCTCGTTGATTCCTCTCAGTATTTTATATTTCGTTATCAAGTCCTCCGTGTCCCTCCTGTCTTCCAGTGTCGTCAGGTCGAGTTCTCTTAACCTCTCCTCGTAGGACATGCCTCTTAGCTCTGGGACTAGTCTCGTTGTAAACCTCTGCACTTTCTCTAGTTTCCTGACGTGCTTGGCCAGGTGAGGGTTCCAAACTGGAGCTGCATACTCCAATATGAGCCTGACGTACACGGAGTACAGGGTCCGGAACGATTCCTTACTGAGATGTCGGAAGGCTATTCTTAGGTTCGTTAGTCGCCCATATCCTGCAGCAGTTATTTGGTTGACGTGCGCCTCAGGAAATGTGCTCGCTATTATACACACTCCAAGATCCTTTTCCTTTAGTGAGGTTTGTAGTCTTTGGCCCCTTAGACTATACTCTACCTGCTGTCTTCTTTGCCCTTCAACAATCTTCATGGCTTTGCACTTGGTGGGGCTGAACTTCAGGAGCCAGTTGCTGGACCAGGCTTGCAGCCTGTCCAGATTCCTCTGTAGTCCTGCCTTATCCTCTTCCGACTGAATTCACATTAACTTTACATCAATTGCAAACAAGGACACTTCTGAGTATATTCCTTAAGTCATGTCATTCACATACACACACACACACACACACGGCACCGGTCCTACGACCGTTGCGTGTGTGTGTGTTAGTTACCATTTTCTCCTAGGCCTGTTACACTAGGCCTGTTGTATATGCTTGCATGTATGTGTGTGCGTATGTGTGTACACACCTAATTGTACTCACCTAATTGTGGTTGCAGGGGTCGATACTCAGCTCCTGGCCCCGCCTCTTCACTAAGTGCTATTAGGTCCTCTCTCTCCCTGCTCAGTGGGCTTTATCATACCTCATCTTAAAGCTATGTGTAGTTCCTGCCTCCACTACCTCACTTGCTAGGCTATTCCACTTCCTGACTACTCTATGACTGAAGAAATACTTCCTAACGTCCCTTTGTCTCACATGGGTCTTCAACTTCCAATTGTTACCTCTTGTTTCTGTGTCCCCTTGTGTGTGTGTGTGTGTGTGTGTGTGTGTGTGTGTGTGTGTGTGTGTGTGTGTGTGTGTGTGTCTATGTGTTCGTGTGTATATTTTTGCCTAGGTCTTAAATTTTCAGAATACGAAGATATTTTTCGTAGTTTTAGTTTTTTGTAACATTTTTTTATTTTTTCGACTGTCTTAGTATATAGGCTTTGGCGTGCCAATTACACTTATTTACATTTGAGTGTAGGCTCAATGTGCTTGTATAAATACGACTCAGCATCACTACCACACTGAGCATAATTACTGACATCACCATACCTACCATCACCATCCTTCCTTTTCACTACCCATCACCACCACCATAACCAGACATCGCAACACCACCGCCAGCCACTACTAGCCATCAGGCAACTCCCACTCCAACACCACACATACTACCGCCTGCGTCACCTCCACATATTACCTCTGACACACACCACATTCACCTGTCCCCACACCACACACCACTATCATTACACTCGTCACTATACACACCGCCACTGTACACACAACCTTACATTGCTACCACCACCATCACCACACACCACTACCCCAACCACCTCTACCGCAATTAACCTCCACCACCACCTTTGCACCTCACCACCATCACCACCTGCACTCACCGCTACCTCTGGATTAAGCAGAAATAAAACTCCTCTAATGCAGTTTTAACTACGGAATTAATTAATTCTTATGTGGACTGGAACTGCATTTGAGTGAGGCTAACATTAACTTGTTATATTGGAGATAAAGGGACACTTTATGTCCAGTGTTATATATTGTGTCCAATGAAATATATTTTGGCTAACAGAATGTAATGTGTCCAAGGGAATGATTTTTGGTTAACGGGGTTATTTTTTTAAATGGGTATAGTATTAAACGAGATGCATTGCGTTTAACGATTTGTAGCGTCCAACGAGATGTATTGTGTTTAATGTATCGTATTGTGTTGAACTAGATGCACTGTGGGTAACCAACACTGCGAGTAACAGGATGTATCGTGTCCAACGGGATGTATCGTGCGCAACAGCATATACTGTCATCAACAGGTTATATTGTAGGATATACTGGCTCCAGTAATAAGTATTTTGGTAGGTAAGACACATAGGCAACAGTTAGGCAACTTTATTCCGAAACGTTTCGCCTACACAGTAGGCTTCTTCAGTCGAGTACAGAAAGTAGGCGGGAGCAGTAGAAATGTGAAGACGATGTAAACAATTCATCACCCTTGAAGTCGTAAATTTGAGGTTGTCAGTCCCTCAGCCTGGAGAAGTTCTGTTCCAAAGCCTGGAACTAACTGAAGATCAAGCGACAGTGTTGAGACTTAAATACTGATCCTGCCTACTTTCTGTACTCGACTGAAGAAGCCTACTGAAGTTGCCTAACTGTTGCCTATGTGTATACCATTTACCATTTTGATACGTAAGCAAACACTATGACATATTTATTAGAAAACGTTTCCGTTCTGGGACCTTGATCACTTCTAACATACAGAGGGAGAAAGACATTATATATATAAGCGGAGAGTGAGATGTGAGTGACGCATGGTGACCTGAAGAATGTTATGTTGGGATGAGTACGGGTAGACGATGAAATCATGTGACTCCTGTGTTGTTGGGTTGGTGGTGCTTAAGTATCATGTATGCTAATGTTTTTGAAATTATGGAGATTCCAGTGTTACGTTCTATAGTGTCGGTAACGGCGATTAGTGAGGCTTCTACGCACCGTCGGCGTCTGAGGTCTGGTTCGGTGAGAATGAGTTGTTCCTAATTCCAGTTCATCAAATGCCCCGTGGAGTCTCTGTGGAGGACACAGGCGTACCTTACATCGTCTCTGTTAGAGGTATTTCAATGCTCATTCAGGCGGACTGCAAGATCTCTGCCTGTCTCGCCTACATACTTCTTGGGACAGAATCCACAGGGGATAATGTACTAGAGAATGCCTCTTTTGATCGGCTTCAAACCTTAAACGCTAGTGTATCATACATAAAAGTTTGCATTAATTTCGGGCTGTACAGGCATTAAATTTCCAGCCTCGCTGAAGAAACCAAAAAATAAACTTAAATTTCGTGTGATAAATTATGAGCTCCTGAATCGATCGGCTTCGAATTTCAATGCCAATAATTTGAGAAAGCGGCTTCTTAACAACTTTACACCTAAAGTGCTGGTTTATTTTGGTGTATTGGTCTCTGTGAGATAACTAGCGAATGCTTCTTTTGATTAGTTATGCATTTCGAAAACTGGTTCATGTTACTCAGTGGAAGGTTCGAGTTGATTAATAAGTTGCGTAGGCGCCAATTTGTCATTGTTATTAAAGGTAGTGTGAAATTAAATTTCAAGCGATAACTCGTGAATGCTTCTGAGTAACCTCAAATCTTTAATGCTGACATTTAAATGCAGTAGAAATTTATGCTATTCTTTGAACTATTCTTTTTTTCCATAAATTATGGAAGAATGTGCTGGGGTTAAAGGTGATGGGTCACTCAACACAAGGAGTGCTGGAGGCTGTATCTTACGTTCACTAATCACAACCAAACAACCAAGTCTCTGACCAGCCAAGTTGGTGGTGTGTACGACTTGGTGAAGCTTATGATTTGTGCCCGTCTTGGGCTGCATTTTTTTTTTGTCTGGGGTTCGAGATATAGACCCTGAAAGAATTTGCTTTGTCCATAACAGTAAAGTCGTAACCTTCTTTCCCGTGTTCAAAGCTCCGCTGAAATGAGTGATAGGTTGAATCAGGTTTGGCGAAGACTCCTGATGAAGGTCAGCCATTGAAGAGGGTTGTGGAAAATACTGTATATATTTTCCAGAAATACAGTAGTTATATGTAAATAGATGGCCATACTGTATTTAATAATATTTATGTCATAGAAAACGGGAAGCTGCGCCTGCGCAGAAGGTGAGTCGCCATTTTGTTTGAATTGGGCACTAACGGTAGTGTATAATGGGAAGAATTTTTCGTGCTCTAGAGGTTAAAATTGGGTTGACACCTCTCAAATAGGAGACGAAATTGTTGGATGTGCATTCCTGCATAACTTGAGTATCAGGCGACAGGACAGGACAACTCCAGGAACCTCAGATAAGCTGTCTAATTTATGTTTAAATTCTGGCCAGTAAATTTTTCATAAATGTAGGCAAAAGGGGGGGTCCTGTACATGACACATTAATCTCCAGTCAAATTGGTGAGTGATATTAAGATATATTTCCTTCTGTTATGTAATTGTGTATATATATATTCAATCATTTTTTTAATTTTATTATACAGTCCACAAATTTATATATTTACCAGCATTCCTAGTGATGTATTTTTCATTTGTAATTAATAGGTCCAGAGCAACTTGTGGATATGACAGTTGTATGTATCGAAGGGGGACATTTTTGCGACCTAGGTGTCCCAAATTCCTACTTGTCTAACTGATAAATAATAATTATCTTTGTTCATTTACTGTTATGTACATAATGATACATTCAGAAAAATGTAATTTTCCACAAGGGTCGTGAATACTCAAAGCGAGACGAAACTTGTGCCTCATATAAAGTTTTGCAGCCAATGTTGTTAATGAAAAAAAAAAAAAACTGTACGCCCTGCAACGTACTAAGATTTTTTTTTCTGCCTAGCATGCAAAATTCTTCAGATAACTTCTCTTCCTTGAAAAGATTTCATCACTTTCAATCCCAAACTTCACGAAGATCCTCAAAATAGTCTTGGAGATATTAAAGACATCATAACTCTGCCAAACACTCTGTCATCACCCGTTGAAATCTCAACCATCTTATCTTACCTAATCTCGCTGCAAATTTTCTTCAGTTTAAGTTTTCTTCATTATTAGTCTCAAGAACTAAGACTTGTCGCATCAGTCCAGAGAATAACCAGCGTCTCAGAGGCATTATAATGGCCTATACTTGAGAACCAGTATTCATGTCAGAGAAGTAAGTGCTTATCTCATTGAAAATATTCCTACGTGTCAAGGTTCACATTACTTATACACAGAGGCAAGGTTTTTATGATTGTTAGTTTTGTTGACGTTGACTCTTATATCGTAACAACCTACTCTTGTATTTAAAATTAAACAAATAATAAATAAATTAATAAATATATCCTTAGTTTTTCTTTGTAGGTCACCCTGCCTCGGTAGGATGCGGCCGGTTTGTTGAAACAAATAAATAAATAATATATATATATATATATATATATATATATATATATATATATATATATATATATATATATATATATATATATATATATATATATATATATATATATATATGCAAAACAACCACTCTGAAAGAATAGAGAAATTCCAAGCGCTTTCGTGACTACTCACATTATCAAGGAACTGATAATGTGAGTAGTCACGAAAGCGCTTGGAATTTCTCTATTCTTTCAGAGTGGTTGTTTTGCATATTTTGAAATCACCTGTTTACTGTGATCTTATTGCATATATATATATATATATATATATATATATATATATATATATATATATATATATATATATATATATATGAGAGAGAGAAAGAGAGAGAGAGAGAATAGAGTATATGGATAATGAATAATGAGGTAAACAGATACATGAAAATAACCTTCACCCAGGAACCGAGAAAAAATAAGATAATGTTTGCAAGTGGCTCCTCAGCAGCGCAATAAAACAAAGCGTGCACAAACGCACGCCTGGCAAAGAACAGACAATATTGGATCCCAAAGCACACAGCCAGGGCGACGAAATACGAACTAGGGAGATAGCCGAGACTTCTCTCAGTGCTGAGAGAAATATAGAAGGCCAGCCCCCCCAACTAGAGAGAGAGCCGCTCTTTCTCTCTCTCACTCTCTCTCTCAGTGGTTCAAGAAATATAGAGGAGCAGCCGCTCGCAACATTCGTCCTGGCATACTGCATCAACTTAGACAGTTATTAAAGACATTAAAAACTCTTTCATGACGTCAGGCGGACGATAAAGCCCCCAGCTGGGCATTCCTCTCGCTGAAACAATATCTCTGTAGAGGCGGAAATTGTCCTTACTCCAGCACTAAAGGCCAGTCTGTGTGTGTGTGTGTGTGTGTGTGTGTGTGTGTGTGTGTGTGTGTGTGTGTGTGTGTGTGTGTGTGTGTGTGTGTGTGTGTCTGTGTGTGTGTCTATGTGTGTGTCTGTGTGTCGTGTGCGTGACATGCTTGCCTCAGCTTCCAAGGCAGGACCTTGTATAGGCAGACCATTCTTTTCACTAGTCTAGGGTTGAAGAAAAAGTAGGAGGAGTGTGAGCATAACTGAAATAGCACTCTTAATGGTAAATATAGTATAGAAATACTGGCATGTTACAAATGATAAAGACAAGAGAAGTAGTTGGAAATAATACTTAATTACAAGTCTTTCCACCTACATGGCAATTGTAAAATAATCAACCTGCAATTATTAATCATTTTAAGTCCAACAGCTGATTACTTATACAAAATATTCACCACACCAAAACCCGTAGGATCAGCAGCGTTTGGAATTGTGCAACTCATTTGTACATTGTCCAATGAGAATACAGTGCATGTGCGTGCCGATACCACCTAGTGCAAGACTAAATCTTCGAAATACATTGTGTAAACACCAAGACTATCAGAAGCAAAGTCTATTCAATTTTAGCTCACGAAGCTCGGTAAATATTAGGTCCACTTAATAATTAGTATGGCGAAGCACATCTCTTCCTGAGAGCCCACACCAGACATGTAGAAACGGAGGTCACTACACCAACAAAGTGAGTCAAAGCCCATGGCAAAACATCTAGTGTACTCCACTTAGCACCCTCACTGTCCACATAGGACGGACACGTCAAATCACAAAATAAAAAATCCCTCCACAGTGGATGTCTGAAAAAAAGAAACAGACCCTGGTTCAATCACACACAACCTAGTGCTGACACTAGCCTCAAACTATTTTTAAACATGACAAGGTGCAGAAATTAAGTCCACGTGACATAAGAAATGATACACAGTATGCACACGAAAGTGTAGTGGTGATTGAAGTATATAGAGAGCTTATGTTCAGCAATGTAATTAAAGAAAACAGTTCATACGATGGATAAAGGCTATAAACACAATACAATGCTCATTAAATCTTAATCATAAAAAAGAAAACACTGTGTAAAGTTTGTGTGTGAGGCAATATTCAAAGAGAAGGAACAAGCATTTATGTCCTCTCCCTTCAGAAGTAAATCACCAACTGAAATATCTGATTGAATGAAGTGGGTGGAATGCTGCATCTGGCAATTTGCCAGATCGTAGTTACACCCACTGCTTCGCAAGTAGTTAGTGCAAGATGGTGCCAATTACCTCCACCATGACTCATTCGATATTAAACCTTTCAGACAAAATTGAAAAAAAAAAGGGAATTAATAATAATAATGGAAAAATCTAGGTTATTACAACAGAGGTCCTGGACATTATCTTAGCTGGCAGACAGTAATAAGTATTCCTTGAGATAATAACAATAAACATGAAGCAACAGCAAATAACGAACAGATGTACATTATAGTTGGGCGAATGTTTGCGTGCGTGCATGTAGTAAGTACTTACCATTTGTCATATACACACCTGGCCTGTTTAGTGAATGTATGTAGGTATGTACTCAGCTGTTTGTGCTCACCTATTTATGGTTGCAGGGATCGAGTCATAGCTCCTGGTCCCCCTCTTCAATGATTGCTACTAGGTCCTCTCTCTCTTTGCACTATGAGCTTTATCATACCTCGTCTTAAAACAATGTATGGTTCCTGCCTCCACTAAGTCACTTGCCAAACTATTCCAATTCCTGACAACTCTATGACTAAAGAAATACATCCTAACATCCCTTTGACTCATCTGAATCTTCAACTTCTTACTGTGACCCTTTGTTTCTGTGTCCCATCTCTGGAACATCCTGTCTTTGTCCACTTTGTCAATTCCTTGCAGTATTTTGTATGTCATTATCATGTCTCCCCAAACCCTCCTGTTCCCCAGTGTCGTCAGGCCGATTTCCCTTAACCTTTCTTCGTAGGACATTCCCTTACCTTTGGAACCAGTCTTGCTGCAAACCTTTGCACTTTCTCTAATTTCTTGACGTGCTTGACCAGGTGTGGGTTCCAAAATGATGCTGCATACTTTAATATGGGCTTGACGTATACGGTGTACAAAGTCTTTAACGATTCCTTAATAATGAGGTATCGGAACGCTATTCTCAGGTTTGCCAGGCGCCCATATCTGGTTGATGTGCGCCTCAGGAGAATTGCTCGGTATTATACTTACCTCAGGATCCTTTTCCTTAAGTGAGGTTTGCAGTCTTTGGCCACCTAGCCTATACTCTGTCTGCGGTCTTTTTCGCCCTTCCCCGATCTTCATTACTTTGCATTTGGCGGGGTTAAAATCGAGGAGCCAGTTGCTGGACCAGGCTTCCAGCCTGTCCAAGTCTCTTTGTAGTCCTGCCTGATCCTCCTGATTTAATTCTCCTCATTAACTTCACATCATCTGCAAACAGGGAGACTTCTGAGTCTATTATTCCTTCCGTTATGTTATTCACATATACCAAAAATAGCACTGGTCCTAGGACTGACCCCTGTAGAACCCCACTCTTCACAGACGCCCACTCTTACGTACCATGACTCGCTGTTGCCTCCCTGTTAGGTATTCTCTGATCCATTGCAGTGCCCTTCCTGTTATACGTGCCTGATCCTCTAGCTTGTGTTCCTCTTGTGAGGAACTGTGTCGAAGGCCTTCTTGCAGTCCAAGAGAATGTAATCAACCCACCCCTCCCTCTCATATCTTACTTCAGTTACCTTGTCATAAAACTCCAGTAGGTTTATGACACAGGATTTGCCTTCCATGAATCCGTGCTGGTTGTCGTTTATAACCTTGTTCCGTTCCAGGTGCTCCACCACTCTCCTCCTGATAATCTTCTCCATGACTTTGCATACTATACAAGTCAATGACATTGGTCTGTACTTTAGTGCCTCGTATCTTTCTTAAAAATGCGGACTATATTTACCGTCCTCCATACCTCAGGTAGTTGCCCAGTTTCAATGGACATGTTGAAAATTGTTGTTTGTGGTACACATAGCGTCTCTGCTCCCTCTCTAAGGACCCACGGAGA
Organism: Cherax quadricarinatus; assembly: GCF_038502225.1. NCBI lineage: Eukaryota > Metazoa > Arthropoda > Malacostraca > Decapoda > Parastacidae > Cherax > Cherax quadricarinatus. Next base: position 13,391,906 of record NC_091339.1, on the reverse strand, counting down.
AATATTGCCCGATCCCACTGCCTTTGAGGTATCATGCTCACTTAGTAGCTTCTTCACCTCCTCCTCGGTTGTGTGTATTTCATCCAGCGTATGTTGGTGTACCTTCCCGGAGTCTTTTCTGTCTCCACTGTAAATACTTTCTTAAATCTCATGTTGAGCTCCTCACATACTTCTTGGTTGTTTCTTTCTTCAACCTGATTAACTGGCCCTTGACTATTATCTTCCTCCTGATGTGGCTATACAACAACTTCGGGCCAGACTTGACTTTCGATTCTATGTCGCTTTCGTACTGTCGCTGTGTGTGTACTCACTCACCTATGTGTGTACTCACCTAATTGTGGTTGCAGGGGTCGAGACTCAGCTCCTGGCCTGTGTGTGTGTGTGTGTGTGTGTGTGTAAACATTGCCCTTTCAAACTGGGAAGATGAGGTAATGTTACTAATAGTTATTTCTGGTGTTACCATTGCTAGTTGCTGTTGGCATAGTTATTTACCGTTACCTTCTACTTATAACAAATAACGCACTATTATAGCTTTCATAAAAAATAACTCATTTAATAATTATTTAATAAATAATTCTGGGTAGACATTAAAATAAATAATGAAGACTTAGACACATGTGTAACATCTTCGTATCTTTACTGTAGACGTTTCGCCCTCAGGTGACTTTATCAATATAAATTCATGGACATACTGGAAATACAGAACTATATACATAATTCTACAGTCTTCCCATTATGTCCTTGAAATTGTATTGATGAAGCCACTGGAGGGCGAAACGTCTACATTAAAGATACCTTGATGATACACACGTCTCTAATTCTTCATCTTGTCTACCATACTTACACAAAATAAATATTGTTAGTTGTTAAAACTATGGCTAGTTGCCATAACAAATAACTTATGTTCGATGTTGTAGGATTTTTAATAGCTATAATGAACAAATCTAGCAAGTTACTATAACAATTCTTGCCAGGATAACTCATCAAGGGAGCTTCTTTGATGCTAGTGGGAGACTCTTAATCCAAGGATTTAGAGCTGTTCTACCCTTTGGTGGATCAAACTTCATTACTTCCCTTTCCACAAGCGCTGTGTGACCCCTATATGTTTAGCGCTTCCCCATGGATATATGTAATGATATCTCTTGGTAAAATCACTGAAGCTTTTGTACGGCTAGATCTCTAAACAGGTCCTGTTGCTGTTACTGTTAATTATACCGTTTATGGAAGTAGTAAATTATTTTTTGCACAACCCTTACAACAGGAGCAAATAAACCGCTACAATATGAATAATTTGAATGGATAGGATCGGTATTCTTGGTTTTCAAGGTTTTTCAGGTCAGTCAAGTTGGTCCATCCTGACTTGACCGACTCGTAAACTAAGCGATACATCGCTGTGAGTAAAACTTTCACTACTTAATATAAATTGCTTCTCTGTTCTAATTTTTGAGAGTAAACACACACACACTATTACATTTACGATCTTTCCAATAGGTGCTCCATTTAGTGAAGCAAAATGTACATAGTACAGCATACTGTCCGTACAAGCAGCCAATACTCCAATTAAGCTGCGCTGGAATACCAACGCTCTGAGGAACTGCAAAATGTACTTAGTTGCCCCTCGTAAAATGCGAGAAGTTATGCACCTTGAGGGGTATATCCCTCAGTGCACATATGCTGAAAGCTTACTTTAATTCCTAGTACTGGAACTCAGATGTTATGTACTGGTGGAGAACAGGTTGTATATATGTACCCTTAATGACTCTCATGTTAAGCTGAGAGTCTTTGAGCTCGATTAGCCAAACTAAAGTGCCCATTTATGTTAACCTTTTATTGACGGTTAACTATACTTAAATATAGTTTTTTTTTACGTTTACGTAAACTTATCTTGAATATAAGAAAGGAATTTTCCCCAGAGGTTTAGATCTAGTAAAAATTAACAAAGTGAAATATGTGCGATATTGCCAGTACGGGTTAACACAAGAGGTGTCTGCCACTAAGGTGACAGGTGTCTGCCACTAAGGTGACAGGTGTCTGCCACTAAGGTGACAGGTGTCTGCCACTAAGGTGACAGGTGTCTGCCACTAAGGTGAGAGGTGTCTGCCACTAAGGTGACAGGTGTCTGCCACTAAGGTGACAGGTGTCTGCCACTAAGGTGACAGGTGTCTGCCACTAATGTGACAGGTGTCTGCCATCAAAAAAAAAAAAATGTGTGTCATCGAACAAGGTTTCTGCCACTAAGGTGACAGGTGTCTGCCACTAAGGTGACAGGTGGCTGCCATCCCCCCCAAAAAAGTCTGCAATCAAAAAACAGGTGTCTGCCACCAAGGAAACACCAGCTCGGCAACTTTGAAACGCTTTTACCTTGTCAATTAGATCGCTTGAGCACCTTTACTTATTTTGACACGAGCTCAAAGGGATCATCTCTAATTTGCCTATCTAGTGCAAGTTGGCTATTTATTTTTGTTGAGATTTTTTATACTGATGTCGAGACGGGTAAGGGAGGATTAGAGAGGAGGGGCGCAGGAGTCAGGGGGAGAGGAGGGGGAAAAAAGGAGTAAGGCAGAGAAAATGGGTAAGGGAGAGAAGTGGGACTAGGGAGACAGGATCTTAACATGCAGAGAATATAATATTGGGGAGGGGGTAGGGAAGGAAATGGGGAAGCGAAGAGAAGATGGGGAAAGATGAGAATGTGAATAGGGTGAGGGAGAAGAGAAATGGAAACTCAAACGGTGTAAATAAATGGTAACAAAAACTTTTATGAGTTCCTCTTCTGTTATTATTATTATTATTATTATTATTATTATTATTGGGTTATACAACCCCTATGGTGTTGTGAGTAATCATATCCGAGCCAATGACTCAAGAAAGAGAAAGATTTCCATCAAATCCTTGGATCAAGAGCCCTTCATCAGCATCAAGGTACCCCGCTCCCCTTGAAGGCTAGAAAAACACGACTGAACATGTTGGACACCACAGACAATAAAGATTATCATCAATCATATGACACTATTATTATCTTTATTTTATCTTGAGTATTACCTCATACGCTCCTGAATATTACATTTATATTAGCCAGAATACTGACTTTATATTAGCCAGAATATTGCCTTTATATTGTGCAGAATATTCCCTTTATATTAGCCAGCATACTGCCGTTATTTGAGCCAGAATACTGCCTTTAATATTCGCCAGAATATTACCTTCATGCTATCCTGAATGTAATCTTCGTGTTATCCTGACTATTACCTTTATATTTTCCCGAATATTACTTGCATGCTTTTATGAAATTTGTGAAAATTATCTTAGCATTATCCTGATTCTTGCATTTATTCACTCCTCTTTATGCTACGCTGTACATTATCTTTACACACTCTTTGACATTATCATAATGCTATTTCGAATATTACCTTAATGCTATTCTAAATATTATCTTTTTTCTCTTCCAGATATTACCTTCACAGCAACCTATTCAGTGTCTTTTTCTTAACTAAAAAAAATATATTTGGCGTCCTGTGTCACTTTGGCAGTGAAAACATGCTTAAAACCCATGTTAAAATTTCTCTATATTATTTAAAATATTGATTCCATATTCAATAAAGGAAAAAGCAAATGAAACATATATGAATTGTCATGTTAATTTACAGGTCGCTTGTTCCTTACCTGAAATTGATATGAAGATGTGTAATCAAATAGACGAAATATGCAATAGGCGTGAAATTATTATTGAATGTGATATTAATTTGCTGGTGTTGAACTACTGGTTCGACGGCTGCATGCTAGGAAGTGTTGTGGCGTTGCTAGGAAGTGTTGTGGCGTTGCTAGGAAGTGTTGTGGCGTTGCTAGGAAGTGTTGTGGCGTTGCTAGGAAGTGTAACCTGTTGCTAGGAAGTGTTGTGTGTGACTAGCAAGTGTAACCTGTTGCTAGGAAGTGTTGTGTGTGACTAGCAAGTGTAACCTGTTGCTAGGAAGTGTGGTGTGTTACGAGAATGTGTGGTGTGTTACGAGAAAGTTTTGCGTGTTACTAGAAATTTTAACTTGCTGTTAGAAAGTACTGTGTGTACTGACTTGCTAAGAGAGACTGTAACGTGTTACTAATAAAAATTGTGATGCGCTACTAGAACATGAAATATATTACTGGAAAATGTGACCTATTATTAGAGAGTTCAAGGATTTACTAGAAGTGAAAGTATGACATGTAACCAGAATTGAAAATATGACTTGTTATTAAAAATGAAAGTATGACATGTTACTAGAAGTGAAAGTATGACATGTTGCCAGAATTGAAAATATGACTTGTTATTAAAAATGAAAGTATGACATGTTACTAGAAGTGAAAGTATGACGTGTTACTAGAAGTGAAAGTATATGTTGCTAGAAATGAAAGTATGACGTGATACAATTTATGAGAGCATGACGTGTTACTATAAGTGAAAGTATGACAATACTGGAATTGACAGCATATTGTGCTACTAGAAGTATTGTTAGCTGGTAGAGGAGCTCATTCAAGGTGCAAACATCTCACATAAATTTGTAACTCCAATTAAGAACCTAACCCAGATTTTATGGATGGTGAAGAGGTCGTACTGAGCACTCTTAAGTCAGCATCCACACACCACAAGAGAATGTTGATGTCGGGTTACTGCATGTAGCGAAGAAGGCGAGAATCATGTGAGATATTCCACCACAAAGGGAAGAGAACTTGAAGATTGGTTAGAAATGTTCTGGATCGTTTAGACGACAGCAGGAAAGTGTCTTCAAGTAAACGGTTCTATTCTGAATAATTATCTTGGGTAATGTAGGAAATAAACCACATTTTCCAATGAGATAATGCTTTTGAATCCTTCTGTTCATACATATGAATGTAGCATATAGTGAAGAATAATCAAAATATGCGATGTTGGCTTAAAGCAGTATGTTGTTCAACAACCATAAAGAATGATCTCACACAATTCAGGTGAGTGTGAGGCTAAAACTACAAGTGTCTTATTCGTGCCTCTTTATCGTGCATAAATGTTTACAAGAAGGCTGTAACTCTATCAAAAATCTATTCATGAAACCGCATTATTTCGTGTTTTTCATTCAGTACTGCCGAATGAAAGCTGCGAAAATTCTCGGTACACCAGAAACCAATAGTTACATTAAACCACAGAACGGGTAGGATTTTAACTCATGGGGAGTAAGTCATAGGCCATGGGTTCAAACCCCACTCGATCCTGGGTTTGTTTGCAATCATAATATTACGATTTCGTGGGCTTCTAATAACATCCATAGACGCTTAGTCTTCTCTACCAGTAATGCTACAGATAATGTTTCAGAAAAGACTGAACCATACCAGCAATAGAATTTCAGACGTCACCTCGTCCACAAGACTAAAACTTACAAAGCACAAGAACAACAACAACAAGTAAGAGGAGAGTGCTGGTGTGTATGAGCTCCCATGTGGAGGAGGTGTTAAAGAACACGTGTGAGATACGGCCGAAGATCTAACAACAAGGTTGAAAAAACACAGATACTCTCACAACCCTTTTATAAAACAATCTGAAGCCAAGCTAGTTATGAGCGTAGGAGACACATTTAAGAGAAATTGCTTAGAACTAGCTCTGATTATAACTTTCAAGACGATAATGCAAAACTAGGGAAATATCTATTTGGCCTAACTCTGAGCATTATATTTGCTAAACGAAGTCTTTCGTCGAGGCCAACCATCAAGCTGAACTACCAACACCATACAAGACCTCTCCTCGTACCTGACCTCTCCTCGCATTTACCTATATAATCTCCTTTCCTTAGGCATGTTGTATTAAGTAGAAAGAGCCTGCTGTACAGATGAAATGATATTAAATGAAGTTAACTATAAATACAATTTTGTCTTTATTTAAATAATAATAATAATAATAATAATAATAATAATAATAATAATAATAATAATAATAATAACTAAATTACTATTATTATAAATAGCATGATGATGAAGAAACATTAACAAAACCAAATCAGACTCAAAATATCTTGACCTAAATTAACAAAACGTAATATAATCTATTATACAAAAACCTAATGTTACCTAACACATCCTAAGCTAGCCTAACAAAACTAAATTTAATGAAAGCTTACCCTTCCCTAACATAGCATAGCCTACATCAAGCATTATTATCAAATTTCGATTTTTTCGTAAAGTCAGATCCAGGAAACAGTTCTGTTGGCCAGCGACAATATCACATGACTGTTTTTGTGCATTTTACCCTGTAGTTAACTGTTCTCACCCTATCCAGGTAAGTGTTTTCGGGTTCTCTTTATCCTGGTGGAATGATATTCTCAGGTCTCCTCTTCCTGTGAAGCTATGAGTATTTTTCTATTCCCATTTATCAGTGGTTGGAGAACCCGGGTTTCCTTCTACCGGAAAGAGGTCTTGTATTCCGCCAAAATCATTCTGAACCTAACGAAAAAAATATATTTCACTGTGTTTCTTTAGTATTAAATTACTGTAAACAAATCTAAAATATATTTAGTTGGGTTAGGCTAAAATAAATTGCGCTTGTTATAATAAGGTTAGGTAAGTTTTCTAAGATTCTTTTGGTGCAAAATTAAAAATTTTTACATTAACAATAATGAAAAAAATATATCTTTAAAGGTATAAGAATTTTTTTTAGAAAGGACTTAATTTTAAATTTCTTGCTAATTGACCAGTTTTACATATTCGGCACGACACATAATATATATATATATATATATATATATATATATATATATATATATATATATATATATATATATATATATATATATATATATATATATATATATATATATATATATATTATATATATATATATATATATATATATATATATATATATATATATTATATATATATATATATATATATTATATTTATATACATATCTATATATTTATATATATATATTTATATATATATTTATATATATATATTTATATATTTATATTTATATATTTATATATATATATTTATATATTTATATATATAAGGGGGTAGGAGAGTTTCAGTGGGGGGAAATAAATGGGATTAAATCTGGAGTATCTGAGAGAGTTAGAGCAAAGGAAGGGGTAGCAGTAATGTTAAATGATCAGTTATGGAAGGAGAAAAGAGAATATGAATGTGTAAATTCAAGAATTATGTGGATTAAAGTAAAGGTTGGATGCGAGAAGTGGGTCATAATAAGCGTGTATGCACCTGGAGAAGAGAGGAATGCAGAGGAGAGAGAGAGATTTTGGGAGATGTTAAGTGCATGTATAGGAGCCTTTGAACCAAGTGAGAGAGTAATTGTGGTAGGGGACCTGAATGCTAAATTAGGAGAAACTTTTAGAGAGGGTGTGGTAGGTAAGTTTGGGGTGCCAGGTGTAAATGATAATGGGAGCCCTTTGATTGAACTTTGTATAGAAAGGGGTTTAGTTATAGGTAATACATATTTTAAGAAAAAGAGGATAAGTATACAAGATATGATGTAGGGCGAAATGACAGTAGTTTGTTGGATTATGTATTGGTAGATAAAAGACTGTTGAGTAGACTTCAGGATGTACATGTTTATAGAGGGGCCACAGATATATCAGATCACTTTCTAGTTGTAGCTACACTGAGAGTAAAAGGTAGATGGGATACAAGGAGAATAGAAGCATCAGGGAAGAGAGAGGTGAAGGTTTATAAACTAAAAGAGGAGGCAGTTAGGGTAAGATATAAACAGCTATTGGAGGATAGATGGGCTAATGAGAGCATAGGCAATGGGGTCGAAGAGGTATGGGGTAGGTTCAAAAATGTAGAGTTAGAGTGTTCAGCAGAAGTTTGTGGTTACAGGAAAGTGGGTGCAGGAGGAAAGAGGAGCGATTGGTGGAATGATGATGTAAAGAGAGTAGTAAGGATGAAAAAGTTAGCATATGAGAAGTTTTTACAAAGTAGAAGTGATGCAAGGAGGGAAGAGTATATGGAGAAAAAGAGAGAGGTTAAGAGAGTGGTGAAGCAATGTAAAAAGAGAGCAAATGAGAGAGTGGGTGAGATGTTATCAACAAATTTTGTTGAAAATAAGAAAAAGTTTTGGAGTGAGACTAACAAGTTAAGAAAGCCTAGAGAACAAATGGATTTGTCAGTTAAAAATAGGAGAGGAGAGTTATTAAATGGAGAGTTAGAGGTATTGGGAAGATGGAGGGAATATTTTGAGGAATTGTTAAATGTTGATGAAGATAGGGAAGCTGTGATTTCGTGTATAGGGCAAAGAGGAATAACATCTTGTAGGAGTGAGGACGAGCCAGTTGTGAGTGTGGGGGAAGTTCGTGAGGCAGTAGGTAAAATGAAAGGGGGTAAGGCAGCCGGGATTGATGGGATAAAGATAGAAATGTTAAAAGCAGGTGGGGATATAGTTTTGGAGTGGTTGGTGCAATTATTTAATAAATGTATGGAAGAGGGTAAGGTACCTAGGGATTGGCAGAGAGCATGCATAGTTCCTTTGTATAAAGGCAAAGGGGATAAAAGAGAGTGCAAAAATTATAGGGGGATAAGTCTGTTGAGTATACCTGGTAAAGTGTATGGTAGAGTTATAATTGAAAGAATTAAGAGTAAGACGGAGAATAGGATAGCAGATGAACAAGGAGGCTTTAGGAAAGGTAGGGGGTGTGTGGACCAGGTGTTTACAGTGAAACATATAAGTGAACAGTATTTAGATAAGGCTAAAGAGGTCTTTGTGGCATTTATGGATTTGGAAAAGGCGTATGACAGGGTGGATAGGGGGGCAATGTGGCAGATGTTGCAAGTGTATAGTGTAGGAGGTAGGTTACTGAAAGCAGTGAAGAGTTTTTACGAGGATAGTGAGGCTCAAGTTAGAGTATGTAGGAAAGAGGGAAATTTTTTCCCAGTAAAAGTAGGCCTTAGACAAGGATGTGTGATGTCACCGTGGTTGTTTAATATATTTATAGATGGGGTTGTAAGAGAAGTAAATGCGAGGGTCTTGGCAAGAGGCGTGGAGTTAAAAGATAAAGAATCACACACAAAGTGGGAGTTGTCACAGCTGCTCTTTGCTGATGACACTGTGCTCTTGGGAGATTCTGAAGAGAAGTTGCAGAGATTGGTGGATGAATTTGGTAGGGTGTGCAAAAGAAGAAAATTAAAGGTGAATACAGGAAAGAGTAAGGTTATGAGGATAACAAAAAGATTAGGTGATGAAAGATTGAATATCAGATTGGAGGAAGAGAGTATGGGGGAGGTGAATGTATTCAGATATTTGGGAGTGGACGTGTCAGCGGATGGGTCTATGAAAGATGAGGTGAATCATAGAATTGATGAGGGAAAAAGAGTGAGTGGTACACTTAGGAGTCTGTGGAGACAAAGAACTTTGTCCTTGGAGGCAAAGAGGGGAATGTATGAGAGTATAGTTTTACCAACGCTCTTATATGGGTGTGAAGCGTGGGTGATGAATGTTGCAGCGAGGAGAAGGCTGGAGGCAGTTGAGATGTCATGTCTGAGGGCAATGTGTGGTGTGAATATAATGCAGAGAATTCGTAGTTTGGAAGTTAGGAGGAGGTGCAGGATTACCAAAACTGTTGTCCACAGGGCTGAGGAAGGGTTGTTGAGGTGGTTCGGACATGTAGAGAGAATGGAGCGAAACAGAATGACTTCAAGAGTGTATCAGTCTGTAGTGGAAGGAAGGCGGGGTAGGGGTCGGCCTAGGAAAGGTTGGAGGGAGGGGGTAAAGGAGGTTTTGTGTGCGAGGGGCTTGGACTTCCAGCAGGCATGCGTGAGCGTGTTTGATAGGAGTGAATGGAGACAAATGGTTTTTAATACTTGACGTGCTGTTGGAGTGTGAGCAAAGTAACATTTATGAAGGGATTCAGGGAAACCGGCAGGGCGGACTTGAGTCCTGGAGATGGGAAGTACAGTGCCTGCACTCTGAAGGAGGGGTGTTAATGTTGCAGTTTAAAAACTGTAGTGTAAAGCACCCTTCTGGCAAGACAGTGATGGAGTGAATGATGGTGAAAGTTTTTCTTTTTCGGGCCACCCTGCCTTGGTGGGAATCGGCCAGTGTGATAATAAAAAAATAATAATATATATATATATATATATATATATATATATATATATATATATATATATATATATATATATATATATATATATATAATGAAAACAAAAAGATTAGGTGACGAAAGATTGGATATCAGATTGGAGGGAGAGAGTATGGAGGAGGTGAATGTATTCACATATTTGGGAGTGGACGTGTCAGCAGATGGGTCTATGAAAGATGAGGTGAATCATAGAATTGATGAGGTGAAAAGGGTGAGTGGTGCACTTAGGAGTCTGTGGAGACAAGGAAATTTGTCCTTGGAAGCAAAGAGGGGAATGTTTTAGAGTATACTTTTACCAACGCTCTTATATGGGTGTGAAGCATGGATGATGAATGTTGCAGTGAGGAGAAGGCTGGAGGCAGTGGAGATGTCATGTCTGAGGGCAATGTGTGGTGTGAATGTAATGCAGAGTTTGGAAGTTAGGAGGTGTAAGAAGGGTTGTTGAGGTGGTTCGGACATGTAGAGAGAATGGAACGAAACAGAATGACTTCGAGAGTGTATAAATCTGTAGTGGAGGGAAAGCGGGGTAGGGGTCGGCCTAGGAAAGGTTGGAGGGAGGGGGTAAAAGAAGTTTTGTGTGCGAGGGGCTTGGACTTCCAGCAAGCATGCGTGAGCGTATTTGATAGGAGTGAATGGAGACAAATGGTTTTTAATACTTGACGTGCTGTTGGAGTGTGAGCAAAGTAACATTTATGAATTGATTCAGGGAAACCGGCAGGCCGGACTTGAGTCCTGAAGATAGGAAGTAGTGTCTACATTCTGAAGGAGGGGTGTTAATGTTGCAGTTTTATAAACTGTAGTGTAAAGCACCCCTCTGGCAAGGCAGTGATGGATTGAATGATGATGAAAGTTTTTCTTTTACGGGCCATCCTACCAGGATGGCCATTCTCAGGATGGCTCCCACCAGGAGCCATCATGAGCGTAAAATAGTTAGAAAACACGAAAAAAATGCCAGGGTATTAGTTGTACGGAGGACCCAGCATCACAGGGCAACCTAATACTGAGAAGATCCAGTGAGGTAGAGTTCATCCTTCATCTTCTCCCTTCTGTCTATGCATCATCTTCTCGCTTCTATCTACCCACCATCTTCCATCCTCCCTTGAACTCTCCCAAAGTCTCTAAGAAGCTTTTCCCCACACTTTCTTCCATTAGGAGTTTTGTGCCGATCCGCCAGGAATCTGGTATCCCTTCTTTTGCCACTTAGGAGACCTGGGGAGTAACTAGGGTGAGGATGAGCATGGTAGAAAGTAACTGGATGGGTGATCCACCTAGTAGGGTATGCTGGCTAGCACTTGGATGGGTGACGTTGGGTGTCTAGGCCTTGTATATGATCCAAAGAATGACATCCCAGAATTCCACGTGCGGGCATTAGTCTCTCAGGTATTTGTTGTACAAGTTTACTTAATCGTTTGTCCCCACAGGCACTTCTCTCCTAGTTTTACCAAAAATTGCTTTCTACTTTTATTCGTTTCTTTGACGTATCAAAGTTCTTCATACAGGTATTCGTAACTCATATACTACAAAATTCGTCATACAGGTATTCATATCTGTTTTATATCAGAAAGTTCGTCCTATAGGTATACTTGTCCTTGGTAATTTCCCCTCTACTCCTATTCACACTATTCCTGGAAGAGACGCAGTATTAACAACTTCGCTTAAACAGATGCAATATTAACGGTGTTTCAAGAGTAGGCACATTAACGACATCACTGGAAAATACGTAATGTTTACGGTGTCAGTGGAAGGGTGTTGATGGAATGGACGCAAAATTAACAGCATCGCTAGAAGAGTAAATATCAAAATGTTGTCAAACACTGATATTCCCTGATATAGTGTCCTGTTTCCTGACAAACTTTACTTACCTAACCTAACCTACAGGAGTATACTAAAGAATAAAAAGTGTGCCAAAGGTATACAAGGGTATAGAAAAGTTTACAAAATGCACACACACAAAGTGAACGTCCCTTATAAAAGCAAAAACTATAAAAAACTCGTACATCATAAAAAACGCACACATCACAAAAAACGCGTACACTATAAAAAACCGCCCACGACACAAAAAACAAACAATAACAAAAGGCACACAACAGCGTATCGCCTGCTGCGATTCGTGATAAAGGAAACCCAGGATTTTACCCTGGGTGGCTGAGCGACCTATATTGCTGTGGTGGGGGAGGGGGAGCTATTGTTGGGGGGTAAGAGAGTAAGGGGTTGCTGGCGAGATGCCCCAGGGTGATGGTGGTAGAGGACGGGAATTTGTGGGGAAGGTGAGAGTGGTCTTGGTGGGGTGTAGTCCGACCTTATTGTGGGGCGAGAGCGTGTGGTATGTCATCAAGAAGAAACCCCCGGTCCACTCTGGGAGGCTGTCACACCCGCTGCCACATTCTATATGGTGGCAGGAGAGAGAGAGAGAAAGATAGATAGAGAGAGAATGAGGGGGAGAGAGAAATGGGGTTAGTGAGTACTGATTCCATAGACTGGTTATAAATGACCATAATTTTTAAAGGGGTGGACCGGTAAGCCAGCGGAAGGCCTCGGTCAGATGACCAAAAGCTCCAAAGG
>NC_091339.1:13366756-13374256 GCF_038502225.1 Cherax quadricarinatus | reverse complement strand
TGGTGGGATGGTGTGTGGGGAAGTAATATAGTGTGGAAGGATAGTGTGGGAAAAAGTACTAACGTGTAGTGTTGAGCACTAACGTTGTAGTTTGTTGATTGTGGGGAAGAATGTAAGAGACAGAAGGTGACAAGATGTGTACTATTTAAGATGAGGAATTATGGGAGGAAGTGTCACGTGGAAGATGTGTTAAGAATTAGAAGGAATGAAGAGGGATTACCTAATTATTATTGACTATCTCGAGCAAGTGGGAGGGCCCTTTAAGGTGAGCGCCTTGATGATGGTGAAGAGCTCATGATCCAAGGAATTAAACCTACCCTTCCCCTCCCTTCCTCGGATCACATCTAATTGTCTTTCATATTTAAACATGAATACAAATTGTTTGGCAACATACTAACCGAGAAAAAGAGAAGAAAGGGTCTTGCAGCAATCATAAGCAACGATCTCATAAGTACCAAACAATGGCTATCTGCCAACAGCGAAGCTAGCAGAATGCCGAATTTCATAGCCAGAAACCTCAAGCACAAAATACCAGACACCATACCCTTGTTAGACCTCATCTTGAATATGCTGTCTGGTTTTGGTCTCCAAGTTACCTAACGCACTCGTACCATGACTAATGAAAAAAGACACGAAACAGCACTTAACCTAATTTCTTCGTCTTAGGAAATGGAGACAACGAGGAAATCTCATTTAAACCTAAAGATATTGAATGGCTTTGATACACTCAAACACGAAGTACTATTGAAGTTCTGAATGAGTCAATAACCCGAAACAATGGAATGAAACTGCAAATTGAAGCTGTAGCATGAACGTATGTAAAGGCTTTTTTTTTTTTATGCGAACAGGATTATAGCAGAACGGAATAAACAACCCGCTAAGGTTGCAGTTATGAAAACACTGCAGTTATTCAAGAACCGGCTGGACACACAGTTTGAAAGTAGAAGATTCAACTGCAAGAATCGTATCCTAATGAGGCTACCTCTCGCAACCATTCACTAAGCCTACACTAAAAGCTGCACAGACTGTCATATGCATACAACAAATGGGGCAATCTGAAACCAACGGATTTCTGATGTTCATATAACTGCTGTATCAGGGCGATCATTTGACAAGATGGTAATCGATTAGTTGAGATAATCTCAGTAGAACTGTTGGTAACCAAAAGTAGAGCCATGGAATACACAGCTCTGTGAATGCCGGTGGAAAACGACGGGTAGTAAGATAGAAAACAGTACTAATTTAGTAGTGGTAGTTGTAGACCATATCTTCCACCCAGCTCCTTCTTTTCCCTAAATTCCACGCTATTTTTTTTTTTTAAGATGATATGACATATTCCCTCCCCCCCCCTTTTTTTTACGCCGGCAATGACTGGAGGGAGTGGAAGGTGGGAAGAGAGCCTTCTACCTTTCTGTCCTTGACCACATAATACATAGCTATTGCACGGTAGTTCTTTGCCTAGACAGCAGATAATCCCAGTTCGGACTTACAAGTCCTGATATCTTTCCCATGCACGTCATGTATTCCCATGAGCTGTAAGACCCCTGTGAGATTAACGCAATCCCATGAATACGACAACGATAATCCTGAATGTGCACTCTGTTGAATCTGAGATGTTCATTCAAGTTAAGGTTTTTCTCTCACTACTTTATCTCTTGCTGTCGTTCTTTTTGTTGTAAACACTGAATCTAAAAGCCTCTTCCTTCTGTCGATAATTGAAAGACAAGTGGTGCAAGGCGAACCTTTGTGACAAACTACGCTTCCCTCTGGGTACAGCTTTAACAAGTTATTTTAAAGATAAACCCAAGGTGAGACACAATCTATACTAAATAAAGATTTGCTCTGCACCAAGCGTCTTATTAGTATTCACGTCAGCAATACCTTCCATTCCCTACATCCAGGTACCCAAGTTTAAAATGAAGAGAGGAGGATCTCCCACTGCTCTTGTTGTCCCCATCTGGCAAGATATTTTCCTTATCGCCTTCCCCTCGTACTGCCTGTTCTATATTCTCTCTCTGGTTCACTTTCTTCTTGCAGTCTGCATACCACAGCAGATCTGTCCCAGGAGAGCCCTTCCACACAGCTCATGGCTTCTTCCCCATCTCCTGGCTCCACTGGATGTTTTTGTACTCATCCAGCTGTGTTTCTGGTTTATATCTACTATGTTATCTTCAGTGCTACTGATTATATATATATATATATATATATATATATATATATATATATATATATATATATATATATATATATATATATATATATATATATATATATATATATATATGTGTGTGTGTGTGTGTGTGTGTGTGTGTGTGTGTGTGTGTGTGTGTACTCACCTATTTGTGCTCAACTTGTTTTGCTTGCAGGGGTCGATTCACAGCTCCTGTCCCAGCCTCTTCACTTGCAGGTACTAGGTTACTCTTCCTACTCCATGAGCTTTATCATACCTCTTCTTAAAGCTATGTATGAATCCTGCCTCCACTACATCACTTCCCAGACTATTCCACTTATTGACAATTCTGTGACTGAAGAAATACTTCCTAACATTCCTGTGATTCATCCGAGTCTTCAACTTCCAACTGTGACCCCTTGTTGCTGTGTCCCATCTCTGGAACATCCTGTCTCTGTCCACCTTGTCGATTTCTCTCAGTGTTTTATATGTCATTATCATATCCCCCTTATCTCTCCTGTCATCCAGTGTCGTCAGGTCAATTTTCCTTAGCCTCTACTCGTGGGACATACCCCTTAGCTCCGGGACTAGTCTTGTTGCAAACCTTTGCACTTTCTCTAGTTTCCTTACGTGCGTGGTTAGGTGTGGATTCCAAACTGGTGCTGCATACTCAAATATGGGCCTAAAGTAAACGGTGTACAGGATCCTGAAAGATTCATTATTGAGATGTCAGAATGCTGTTCTTAGGTTTGCTAGGCGCCCATATGCTGCAGCATATGGGCGCCCTGTGTTGTACTCACCCCCCAAGATCCTGTTCCTTGAGTGAGGTTTGTAGTCTCTGGCCCCCTAGACTGTTATCCGTCTGCGGTCTTCTTTGCCCTTCTCAAATTTTCATGGCTTTGCACTTAGTGGGGTTGAACTCCAGGAGCCAGTTGCTGGCCCAGGCCTGCAGTCCTCGACCGGTTGATTTTTTTCTCATCAACTTCACATCATCTGCAAACAGGGACACATCTGAGTCTATTCCTCCCGTCATGTCGTTCACAAATACCAGAAACAGGACAGGTCATGGGACACCCCTGTGGAACCCCGCTCGTCACAGGCGCCCACTCTGACACGTCGTCTCGTACCATGACTAATGTCTGCCCAACAGATATTCCTTGAACCACTGCAGCGCTTTCCCTGTTATACCTGTTTTGTCCTCCAGCTTATGCACTAGTCTCTTGAGAGGAACTGTGTCAAAAGCCTTCTTACAGTCCAAGAAAACGCAGTCTACCCACCCCTTTCTCTCTCTTGTCTTACTGCTGTCACCCTGTCACAGAATTCCAGTAGGTTTGTGATACAGGATTTCCCATCCCTGAAACCATGCTGGTTGTCGTTGATATTAAAATATTTATATATAAAATATTTTAATACAGTACTCCGTAATACAAGCTCATTTGTTTTCTAGGTGCTGCACCACTCTTCTCCTGACAATCTTCTCAATGACTTTGCATAATATACATGTTAGTGATACTGGTCTGTAGTTTAATGCTTCGTGTCTGTCTCTTTTTTTTTTTTTTTTAAATGGGGACTACATTTGCTGTCTTCCATACCTCTGGTAGTCGCCCTGTTTCTATAGATGTGTTGAAGATTGTTGTTAGTGGTACACATAGCGCCTCTGTTCCCTCTCTCAGGACCCATGGAGGGATGTTATCCGGCTCCATCGCCTTTGAGGTATCTAGCTTGCTTAGCAGCCTCTTCACTTCTTGCTCGGTTGTATGTATTGTGTGAAACACTTGAAGGTGTACCCCACCTCACCGTCTTTCTGGAGCTCCTTCTGTCTCCTCTGTGAACACTTCTTTGAATCTCATGTTGAGCTCATATACTTCACGGCCTGATTACCTGGTCCTTGTGTGTGTGTGTGTGTGTGTGTGTGTGTGTGTGTGTGTGTGTGTGTGTATGTGTGTGTGTGTGTGTGTGTGTGTGTGTGTGTGTGTGTGTGTGTGTGCGTGTGTGTGTGTGTGTGTGTGTGTGTGTGTGTGTGTGTGTGTGTGTGTGTGTGTGTGTATCTGTGTGTGGTTGTGTATGGTTTAGTGTGTGTTGTTGTGTGTGTGGTTGTGTGTATATGGCTGTGTGTGTGTGGTTGCGTGTGTGGGTGTGGTTGTGTGTGTGTATACAAGCCCATCTAATGATTTACTTTCAGAAACGCAAAAAAATACAAAGTAAAGGTTACAACGTCGCGATATAACGGTTTACAAAATGCCATGTAACAACCTTCTCAAGTTCCTTTGGACCTGTTAGGTCTTCCACCTCACCTAAGACGCCAAGGCGATATATAATAGGCGAAGCGGATGAAATGAGGACGAGGAGGTGAAAGTGAGTAAGAAGCTAAGAGGAGCAAATGAAGACATAATGTATAATCTAAGAAAGAAGAAGAAAAGGAAAGGCCTGAGAAGAGAGTAGGAGGAAACGAGAAAGAACAAGGAAGAAAAAGCATAAACAGAGGAGGAAAAAGCGATGAGACTATGAATATTACGGAGTACAACACATGAAGACAAAGTACAACCTAATTAGGAGACAGGAAGGCAATGAATAACCTAGAAAGGAGGAGCAGAAAGAAAGAAGACAGTGTATATCTTGTAAAGAAGCTTGGGTAAACTTGCAAGAAGGGCCACGTAGTCTTCCAAGAGCTTAATAATCAAAATTCGTTGAGATGACCAGTCGTGCTAGAGTTTTCAATTGGGCAGCCAATCTAAATTATATTTTTACATAAACATTCACGAGACATTTTTCTTCTCTATTTCGCCTGTTTATTTTGTTCTGTCTCTGACTATTTGACTCTCTCTCTCTCTCTCTCTCTCTTCGCCTGTTTATTTTGTTCTGTCTCTGACTATTTGACTCTCTCTCTCTCTCTCTCTCTCTCTCTCTCTCTCTCTCTCCTTTTCTCCCTCCCACACACGCCGACAAGTACCGTTGACAACAAGTAACATCACAAACAAATCAGTGTACCAGAGATGCTAATAATCTCTCATATATCACTATTTTTAAAGAATTTCTTTGCAACACAATGGTAGAGAATACTGACTTCACATTCCTGAAAAATATTTACTTTTTTTAACACTTATCTTGCGTTGAGAGTTGCTTGTGATGTTGTTGGTTGTCAACGAAAATGCGACAGAAAATTAGCGTTTTCTGTTTTTGTTAAAATTTAGTACTAAATTTAAGCGGTGATTTAGCATTGTTATAGTAATGATTTACACACACACACACACGCACGCGGGCGTGTGTGTGTGTGTGTGTGTGTGTGTGTGTGTTTCATCCCTTTGTATTCGAAGGAGTCGATATTTTTTTTTAGTATCCTCACCAATATGCTCTGTGTTTTCCTTATTGCTGTCGCAAATCTGGTTCTCATTTTGTGCACCGCCTTATTTTTCATTTCTGTTTCCCACTATGCGTATCCCCCCCCCTCGATCCTCATGTAATTACCTCTCATCTAGCTTCATGTTTCCTACATAGAATTGAGATTGTATGTGCTAATTTTTAAGGTAATAGGTGATAATACATAGGTGATGTGATTGAAGGTGTTGTAGTAATTGGTGGTATGTGATAGTGGGATGTGACCAGTGGCAGATGGTAGGTGGTGAATTCAGAATGTGAGAATTAGCAGAATATTTCTTGCTGGCCGTTTTCGTCTTTGGCGTAAACTAGCGTACAAGGAAAACACTGAGTATTGTCCCTTCTCTTGTCCAGTGATGCTCTTGTTGTCTCTACCACTCTGAGAGTCACAACTGTGATGACATTTTCTGGTTTAGGTTTGGTTAGGGTTGGTATCGTTAGTTAGGTTAGGTATCATTTAACACCGAGACACGCTCAGTATTCTGCGCGACCTAAATATATCTCCCAAAATAACAATATCCATATGAAATTACTGCTTATTCTTTGAGGTAGGTAAGTTGTGTGTATTAAAAAATACGAAGTAATGACTGAACTCAACCGAGTACTCGTAGGCAACTATTTTTGACGTCTGCTTCGAAATTTATTTATATAATATTTGTCTAGAAAAATATCAGATATTTAATAAGCTAGAATGGCCATATAGGAAATAGGAATTATGTTGTGGGAACAAAAGCTAACTATGTTTCTATGTCACATTCTATCACAGAAGATGGGATTCATACAAGAGGTAATGAAATCTGTCAGCCTGAGCTGGGGGACTTCAGCGGGGCGATGAGGATATCGTCAAGTATTCCACACTGGTTCAATAGCTACGGAAACTTTAAGGTTTCATTCCAGTAGAACTGAAGTTAGGTAAGAGGACGTGTGCTTGGTGGCTGGGTAAGGGAAGGGTAACGAGTGGAAACTGTGTAGTGTATTGTAGCATAGTGCAGCGTAGCGTAGTGTAGTGTAGTGTAGTGAAGTGTAATGTAGTGTGTGATTGTGTGTTGATGCTCCATCCTGATTAATTAGAGAGAACTGTTGCAGAACTTGAGCTAAGAAAGAAACGGAGCGCACAGTACAAATATTAATTTTCCATACTCCAACATCGCAGTTCTTGTGCAGGTCTCACCATTTGGAAAAGTTTTTGTCAAGAGATGATTATCATTTTTAGTGGCTATGCTCATTTAACTACCTCTCTTTATCTACCGTGTGAAAATAAAAATGAGAAATTCTCACACAAATATATTTTTTTGTAAACAATTAGATGTAAAACTGTAATTCACTGAAAGGAAACTGCCAATCTCTGCCTTTCGACACACTCTTGACCGATCGGCTGCACAGCCTCGGTAGAAAAGGTTGGTTTGCATCATCAGCTGATCTGTCAGGTCTCGTTAATCCTGGATTCACCTCGATTCTCATGCAATCAAAACTTACATATTTAAATAAATAAAATTTAAATCTATATTTGAAAAAGAATTTGAAAAGAGGACGATGCGTTCAAGTCTTGGGAGTGGAGCAAATAGTATGGTCTCTTGCTAGACCCATCATCGCTACTCAACTGAGAACCGTACACCCCCTCAGCACTATTAAACTGATTGAAATTGTCAGGAATTAGTGTGATGAGAGGTGTGTGTGTTAAAGTACAACCAGAGTGGCATTTAACTTTGTCACACACACAGATATATTATATATATATATATATATATATATATATATATATATATATATATATATATATATATATATATATATATATATATATATATCCAGTACAATTGCTAACATTTGGCTCATAAATCGTCACTGACCTGAGGTGAAATATGCATTTGTCCTGTGCTTCACCAGCTGAGAGGTCTATCGTGCTCAGAGGGGACATG
This sequence comes from Cherax quadricarinatus, assembly GCF_038502225.1. NCBI lineage: Eukaryota > Metazoa > Arthropoda > Malacostraca > Decapoda > Parastacidae > Cherax > Cherax quadricarinatus. Next base: position 13,366,792 of record NC_091339.1, on the reverse strand, counting down.
AAAATGTCAACAGGATGATAAACGATTTTTAGCACG
>NC_091339.1:13354256-13364256 GCF_038502225.1 Cherax quadricarinatus | reverse complement strand
TCCCCGCAGTATCTTGTATGTCGTTATCATGTCTCCCCTGACCCTTCTGTCCTCCAGTGTCGTCAGTCCGATTTCCCTTAACCTTTCCTCGTACGACATTCCCTTGAGCTCTGGGACTAGCCTTGTTGCAAACCTTTGTACTTTCTCTAACTTCTTGACGTGCTTGACCAGGTGTGGGTTCCAGACTGGTGCTGCATACTCCAGTATGGGCCTAACATACACAGTGTACAGTGTCTTGAATGATTCCTTATTAAGGTATCGGAACGCTATTCTCAGGTTTGCCAGGCGCCCGTATGCTGCAGCGGTTATTTGGTTGATGTGTGCCTCCGGTGATGTGCTCGGTGTTATGGTCACCCCAAGGTCTTTCTCCCTGAGTGAGGTCTGTAGTCTTTGTCCACCTAGCCTATACTCTGTCTGCAGTCTTCTTTGCCCCTCCCTAATCTTCATGACTTTGCATTTGGCTGGATTGAATTCGAGAAGCCAGTTGCTGGACCACATGTCCAGCCTGTCCAGGTCTCTTTGCAGTCCTGCCTCATCCTCGTCCGATTTAATTCTTCTCATCAACTTCACATCATCTGCGAACAGGGACACTTCAGAGTCTATTCCTTCCATCATGTCGTTCACATATATCAAAAATAGCACTGGTCCTAGAACTGACTCCTGTGGGACCCCGCTCGTAACAGGCGCCCACTGTGATACCTTTTCACGTACCATGACTCGTTGCTGCCTCCCTGTCAGGTATTCCCTTATCCATTGCAGTGCCCTCCCTTTTACGTGCGCCTGATCCTCCAGCTTCTGCACTAATCTCTTGTGGGGAACTTTGTCAAAGGCCTTCCTGCAGTCTAGGAAAACGCAATCTACCCACCCCTCTCTCTCGTGTCTTACTTCTGTTACCTTGTCATAAAACTCCAGGAGGTTTGTGATACAAGATTTGCTGGTTTTCATTTATAATCTGGTTCCTTTCCAGGTGTTCGACCACTCTCCTCCTGATAATCTTCTCCATGACTTTGCACACAATACATGTCAGAGACACAGGTCTGTAGTTTAGTGCCTCGTTTCTGTTTCCTTTCTTAAATATGGGGACTACATTAGCTGTCTTCCATTTCTCAGGTAGTTGCCCAGTTTCAAGGGATGTGTTGAAGATTGTGGTTAGAGGCACGCACAGCATCTCTGCTCCTTCTCTAAGGACCCATGGGGAGATGATGTCCGGTCCCATCGCCTTTGAGGTGTCAAGGTCACTTAAGAGCTTCTTCACCTCCTCCTCAGTTGTTCGTATGTTATCCAACACTTGTTGGTATATTCCCTCTTGATGTTCCCTTCTGTGCTGTCTTCCCACAGCCCTTCCTGTCTCTACTGTAAAAACTTCCTTAAATCTCCTGTTCAGCTCCTCACATACCTCCTGATCATTTCTTGTGAGTTCTCCACCTTCTGTCCTTAATCTGATCACCTGGTCTTTGACTGTTGTCTTCCTCCTGATGTGGCTATACAACCGTTTCGGGTCAGTCTTGATTCTCGATGCTATGTCATTTTCATACTGTCGCTGGGCCTCCCTCCTTACCTGTGCGTACTCATTCCTGGCTCTGCGACTGATCTCCCTATTTTCGTGTGTTCTCTGCCTTCTGTACTTTTTCCATTCTCTATTGCACTTTGTTTTTGCCTCCTTACACCGTCGGGTAAACCAGGGGCTCGTTCTGGTCTTCCCGTTGTTACTGTTGCCCTTGGGAATAAACCTTTCCACTGCCTCCTTGTATTTTGTTGTTACATATTCCATCATTTCATTTACTGGCTTTCCTGCCAGTTCTCTGTCCCACTGGACCTCCCGCAGGAAGTTCTTCAACCCTATGTAGTCCCCTCTTTTATAGTCAGGCTTTTCCCATTCAACTCCTGTGTGTGTGTGTGTGTGTGTGTGTGTGTGTGTGTGCGTACGCACGTTCGTGCGCCATCGCTGCGGATCTCTGGTGGCCGCAACACGTTTCGTTCGTTATGATTCTGATTTGCCCAACACAGTTCTCTCTTTCTAATGCTGTGGTTCCAACACCTTTCTCCCTCTACTCAGTATGAATTCAAGAAGAGGTACACATCATATTTTGTGGTTCCCGTTACAGTGAATGTATAATATTCACAGCTTATTCTGCTATATTTTACGATCTATCAGACCATGCAAACAACATGTTAATTTGATGAGTTATCCCTCTATGGTCATTTTAAGTGCTGAAAAATACGCTTAAACTTATTCGTTTTCTGTCAGCACCTCGATGATTTTCTCATTGTACTTAAGGATTTACGAGAGAAACTATCAAAGTACTTCAAAGCTGTGTTGGCGTTGGTTGTAAAGCTTACACTTTTCAATAAAACGGGCAACTTAGATTCTTATCACCCTCTCAAAGGCTTTTATGATGCAGGATGTTAGTGCCAGAGCTCTGTATTTTTTTGCTTTATATCTGATGCTTCCTTTGTGCCATGGTATAATGAGAGCAGTTTGGAGGGTATCTGTTCATACTGTGAAGAAAGAACTTATTCTTTCTTCACGGTACATGGTGATACATCTGACATTTCAATATTAACGTCTCAGTGTTGAGTGCATGAATATACTGCCTTTTCTTCATTCATGTTTGGAGAATATACGTTGCATGAATATGTTGCCTTTTCTTCATTCATGTTTGGAGAATATACGTTGCATGAATATGTTGCCTTTTCTTCATTCATGTTTGGAGAATATACGTTGCATGAATATGTTGCCTTTTCTTCATTCATGTTTGGAGAATATACGTTGCATGAATATGTTGCCTTTTCTTCATTCATGTTTGGAGAATATACGTTGCATGAATATGTTGCCTTTTCTTCATTCATGTTTGGAGAATATACGTTGCATGAATATGTTGCCTTTTCTTCATTCATGTTTGGAGAATATACGTTGCATGAATATGTTGCCTTTTCTTCATTCATGTTTGGAGAATATACGTTGCATGAATATGTTGCCTTTTCTTCATTCATGTTTGGAGAATATACGTTGCATGAATATGTTGCCTTTTCTTCATTCATGTTTGGAGAATATACGTTGCATGAATATGTTGCCTTTTCTTCATTCATGTTTGGAGAATATACATTGCATGAATGTGCTGCCTTTTCCTCTTTCATGTTTGGAGAATATACGTTGCATGAACATGCTGCCTTTTCTTCTTTCAGGTTTGGAGAATATACGTTAATATCCGATATTTAACTCACAGGCTTAACCTAGTTCATGAACGAAACAGTCAGTCTTCTCCTCTCCAGTTAACCAGATTGTTAAAAGAGGGTTCACAGTGTTATTTCATGATGTAACTCATTCCTCTGTTATCCTCAGCCTTTGTATCTCCGAATGTTCAGTTACGGGAATAACACAACAGTTTTTTTTATTCCGATTTACGCATATATTACAAGTATTTTATGGTTCTCCTACTTCTCGAATGAATTTTTATACCTGCTTCATTGCTTTCGATTGGTATGAGTGTTTATACTCAATATAAGTAATTTCCGCGTAAGCTTGCTTGCTATTTTAAGAACAAGTGAGTCACTTCAGTAATATTACATCTACTTATTTTATTTTACTATACAGTCTCCTGTGGTCTCTTTTTATTTATGTTCATTTTAACCCTTTTCAAGGGGACGTATTAAATTAAAAAGGCACTCCTCTGTAATAAGTTTTCCATGCGCTGGTAAGCTTCAAGAGTCAAGGCTGCTTATCAGGATGTGTTGGAGAGCTTACTCACACTCGATGTTTCTCTTGGGTATCAGCTTATGACTTGATTCTAGTTTTTCCTTCAGTGAAGATGCAATTCGATTAGGTTATATCGTGAGATCTCTGATTACTTCCTCATTTTTGGGTCAACGAGGATGATGAAGACGAAGACAGAAATTGCTAAAAAATAAAAGCTTTTAGTAAAGATAGCTTCTCAGAGACGTTATCCTGATGTTTGTTCTGCTACTTAAGTTTTTTTTATGCTCGTTGGTAACCTGCCATTTCATTCAACGAAAACGTTTATTTAAGCTCTCAAGAGCTTATGATTTTTCTTATATCATGTTTTTTTTTATCTACTATCTTTAGCCTGAAATTTGCTGTGTCGAAATATCATAGAAGGATAAAATTGGCTATAGCATTTTCTCGATAGTTAATTCAGTATTCAGTAGTCCTCTGTTCAGTGGATTCGTCAGCTGGTGCTGCCTGTGGTTAGTATACGTAAATAAATACCAGATTATTATGTGATTTAATTCCTTGTGCCCTTACCAAATTATTCAATACTTTTAGTTTATGTGCAAATTGCCTGTTGATAAATGAGAGACGTGCAACATCTGGGCATCTTTATTTATCACCTTGTCGATTTTCTAAACCATTTATACGATTTCGTGAGTTATATATTTCCAATTTTCTCCGTTTGTCTTCCACTGTCTCACCTGTGACATATGTCTGTTACCGGTTTCGTGATTTCTTCCACCCTCACAGCCTGGACTAAATTACGTCTTCCTTGTTGACTGCTTAGTCAATCAGGCTGTTGCTCCTAGCGTTACGTAAATTAACTTGATCTAAGACACACTTTATATAATTTCTGGTATAGAAAATGATAAAAAAACTGAAACGCATACAAAAAGATTTTCCATTATAGAGGACAGATTGCATATATGATGGATACATAGACTGTATATATGAAGGATACATAGGCTGTATATATGATGGATACATAGGCTGTATATGATGGATACGTAGGCTGTGTATATGATGGATACATAGACTGTTTACATGATGGATACATACACTGTATACATGATGGATACATAGGCTGTATATATGATGGATACAAAGCTCTGTGACTTGATATAGTTCTATAAAGAGCGAAACGTTGTTACAATAAGAGGTTCCTTTGGTCTGTACTGAACGACTTCTATAAATATGAACTTCTACAAACATGATCGAAAAAGAGAATTGATGTCTGAATACCGGTACCGAAACAATGCACTAAATACTCGCAATTAGGAGAGGAATCTTATAATGACGTTTCTGCCGTCCTGGACAGGTCCAGGACAGACCGAAGCGTCGCCATAAGGTTCTTCTCCTAATCTGAGTAAATGGTTTCGAAAAACAGACGAGATGATAAATAAGACACTTGCACAACACTTGGGACTGATTACCTCACACTCCTCTTTCGCTGCATTGGACTGACGAAGCCACTGATTGGCGAAACGCTTCCAGAATAAAGATTACCAAGTGTCTTGTTCCTCTCTCTCTAAGTGCTGTTTTTTTTGGGGGGGGGGAGGGAGAAAATACTCAAAAGAAAAAAAATATATATTGGAAATTCCGGCGCGAGGTTGCATTAACTGGCTGACATTAGAAACCTAAAATTAACGAAAAGCCGCTGCGTGTTTACCTGGAGTTTACCTGGAGAGACTTCCGGGGGTCAACGCTCCCGCGGCTCGGTCTGAGACCAGGCCTCATGGTAGACCAGGGTCTGATCAACCAGGCTGTTACTACTGTGTCTGTGCAATTCTCAAGTAGAGAAGAACACGCTATTCATGATTTTTTGACAGGGAAAATAAGTGATATATTAAGCTCCAGATCTTACTGCCACGCTCTTTCCCACACTCTGGAAGGTGTTATGTGTCAGTGATTGTTCTGGAACTCTGAGTTTCAGTGTCGTGAGGATTTTCTAATGTTAAGTTTGATTTTTTTTTACGGTCGAATAAGTATTTTTATAATGCAGGTGAATATGGTGAGAAGATATGACTGGTCCTTGGTAATGTTTATCTGTATACTTGTTTGTCTCTCTATTTGCCTGCTTGTAAGTTTGCCTGCCCGCCTGTCTGTCTGCTTGGATGTCTGTCTGCCTACCTGCCCAACTGCCTGCCTGCCTTCTTATCTGTTGGCATGCCTCTCTACATGCCTGTACGCTTTTCTGCATGTCTGCTGAATGCCTTCCTGCCTTTTAGCACGCGTGTCTGTCTACTTGCCTGTTTACCCGAATTTCTACCTGCCTGCCTTTCAACCCGAAATGTCTACCAGCCTGCCTAGCAGCCTACTTCCCTTCGTGCCAGACCGCCTGCCTGCCTGCCTGCCAGCCTGGTCTTGCCCTCGTGACTTGGGCTTGGATATTTTCTATTTGTTCACTACGCAGTTCCATTAGGGAGGTGTCAGCCACCCCAGACAAGTCTTATGGCCACTGCCCTTCTTCGTTTCTCTATCGTTACCTGTTTTCTCTGCATTTATATTCAATTTTGTTTTGCCATTTCTGTTAATACAATTATACAGATTCTCCTTCCGGTTTCATATATTTGTCCAAGCGATTTTGCATTTTACAAATGATCAATGTTCATATATATATATATATATATATATATATATATATATATATATATATATATATATATATATATATATATATAAAAATTTGTGTATTCAACAATTTCGCAAAAATAATTCTGAACCTAACGCAAAAAAATATATTTAATTGTGTTTAATATTAAATTATTGTAAACTTATCTAAAATATATTTAGTTGGATTAGGTTAAATTAAATTGCGCTTGTTATAATAAGGTTAGGTAAGTTTTCAAAGGTTCTTTTGGTAAAAATTATAAATTTTTACATTAACATACACGAAAAAATATATATCTTTAAAAGTATAAGAGAAAATTTTTGAAGTAATTGACCAATTTTACCTATTTGGCACAATATTAAATATATATAAAATGTATTAAAATTATAAGGATGAATAACACTGTATAAGGCCTGCTGTCCTTCACATTCCGGTGGCAGCCCTTGTTCAGGGTGTGTTACAGTGGTGTGTTACAGTGGTGTGTTACAGTGGTGTTACAGTGGTGTGTTACTATGGTGTGTTACAGTGGTGTGTTACAGTGGTGTGTTACAATGGTGTGTTACAGTGGTGTGTTACAGTGGTGTATTACAGTGGTGTGTTACTGTGGTGTGTTACTTTGGTGTGTTACTGTGGTGTGTTACTGTGGTGTGTTACAGTGGTGTGTTACAGTGGTGTGTTACAGTGGTGTGTTACTATGGTGTATTACAGTGGTGTGTTACAGTGGTGTATTACAGTGGTGTGTTACAGTGGTGTATTACTATGGTGTGTTACAGTGGTGTGTTACAGTGGTGTGTTACTATGGTGTGTTACAGTGGTGTGTTACAGTGGTGTGTTACTATGGTGTGTTACAGTGGTGTGTTACAGTGGTGTGTTACAGTGGTGTGTTACAGTGGTGTGTTACTCTGGTGTATTACAGTGGTGTGTTACAGTGGTGTGTTACTATGGTGTGTTACAGTGGAGTGTTACAGTGGTGTGTTCCTGTGGTGTGTTCCTGTGGTGTGTTATTGTGGTGTGTTGCTATGGTGTGTTACTGTGGTGTGTTGTTGTGGTGTGTTACTGTGGTGTGTTACAGTGGTGTGTTACAGTGGTGTGTTACTGTGGTGTATTGCTGTGGTGTGTTACAGTGGTGTGTTACTGTGGTGTGTTACAGTGGTGTGTTACTGTGATGTGTTACTGTGGTGTGTTACAGTGGCGTGTTACTGTTGTGTGTTACAGTGGTGTGTTACAGTGGTGTGTTACAGTGGTGTGTTACTGTGGTGTGTTACTGTGTTGTGTTACTGTGGTGTGTTATAGTGGTGTGTTACTGTGGTGTGTTACTGTGGTGTGTTACTGTGGTGTGTTACTGTGGTGTGTTACTGTGGTGTGTTATAGTGGTGTGTTACTGTGGTGTGTTACAGTGGTGTGTTACAGTGGTGTGTTACAGTGGTGTGTTACCGTGGTGTGTTACTGTGGTGTGTTACAGTGGTGTGTTACTGTGGTGTGTTACTGTGGTGTGTTACTGTGGTGTGTTACTGTGGTGTGTTATAGTGGTGTGTTACTGTGGTGTGTTACTGTGGTGTGTTACTGTGGTGTGTTACTGTGGTGTGTTACTGTGGTGTGTTATAGTGGTGTGTTACTGTGGTGTGTTACTGTGGTGTGTTATAGTGGTGTGTTACTGTGGTGTGTTACTGTGGTGTGTTACTGTGGTGTGTTACTGTGGTGTGTTACTGTGGTGTGTTATAGTGGTGTGTTACTGTGGTGTGTTACAGTGGTGTGTTACAGTGGTGTGTTACAGTGGTGTGTTACCGTGGTGTGTTACTGTGGTGTGTTACAGTGGTGTGTTACTGTGGTGTGTTACTGTGGTGTGTTACTGTGGTGTGTTACTGTGGTGTGTTATAGTGGTGTGTTACTGTGGTGTGTTACTGTGGTGTGTTACTGTGGTGTGTTATAGTGGTGTGTTACTGTGGTGTGTTACTGTGGTGTGGTACTGTGGTGTGTTATAGTGGTGTGTTACTGTGGTGTGTTACTGTGGTGTGTTACTGTGGTGTGTTACTGTGGTGTGTTATAGTGGTGTGTTACTGTGGTGTGTTACTGTGGTGTGTTACTGTGGTGTGTTATAGTGGTGTGTTACTGTGGTGTGTTACTGTGGTGTGTTATAGTGGTGTGTTACTGTGGTGTGTTACTGTGGTGTGTTACTGTGGTGTGTTATAGTGGTGTGTTACTGTGGTGTGTTACTGTGGTGTGTTACTGTGGTGTGTTACTGTGGTGTGTTATAGTGGTGTGTTACTGTGGTGTGTTACTGTGGTGTGTTACTGTGGTGTGTTACTGTGGTGTGTTACTGTGGTGTGTTATAGTGGTGTGTTACTGTGGTGTGTTACTGTGGTGTGTTACTGTGGTGTGTTATAGTGGTGTGTTACTGTGGTGTGTTACTGTGGTGTGTTACTGTGGTGTGTTACTGTGGTGTGTTACTGTGGTGTGTTATAGTGGTGTGTTACTGTGGTGTGTTACTGTGGTGTGTTACTGTGGTGTGTTACTGTGGTGTGTTATAGTGGTGTGTTACTGTGGTGTGTTACTGTGGTGTGTTACTGTGGTGTGTTACTGTGGTGTGTTACTGTGGTGTGTTACTGTGGTGTGTTACTGTGGTGTGTTACTGTGGTGTGTTATAGTGGTGTGTTACTGTGGTGTGTTACTGTGGTGTGTTACTGTGGTGTGTTACTGTGGTGTGTTACTGTGGTGTGTTACTGTGGTGTGTTACTGTGGTGTGTTACAGTGGTGTGTTACTGTGGTGTGTTACTGTGGTGTGTTACTGTGGTGTGTTACTGTGGTGTGTTACTGTGGTGTGTTACTGTGGTGTGTTACTGTGGTGTGTTACTGTGGTGTGTTACTGTGGTGTGTTACAGTGGTGTGTTACTGTGGTGTGTTACTGTGGTGTGTTACTGTGGTGTGTTACTGTGGTGTGTTACTGTGGTGTGTTACTGTGGTGTGTTACTGTGGTGTGTTACTGTGGTGTGTTACTGTGGTGTGTTACTGTGGTGTGTTACACGGCTGCTGTTTGGATGTTTGATCAAACTCGGTGCATATTTGGTTATCACATCTCTTTTGACTTTTCCTTTTGAGATGTTGAAGCTTGGTATAGTTTCAATGGATATCATTTCAAGTGATTTCCGTTTGCATTTGACTTTCAACTTGTGAATGGCGTTCAACGCCATCCCAGTTCATTGTATGGAGTGAATTCTTAAACTGCTTGAAAAATGCAGAGCTTTCTTGGCCGTACAAAATTAAGTACTTGTGTTCAATAACATTAAACTTGTCATAGAGATTAGACCCGTTTTTCCTGTGGACGCTAAATCACAGGAACCATCCAATTAGTATCGCTGCGGAGGGGCTCTTGTTAGAACCAAAATATTCTGGTAATCTCAAATCTATTGAACTTGTGGAACGGCCCACAGGACAAGAATCTTTCCAGTCAAAGCTGAACAATAGTCGCCCCACCACATTCTCACTGCCTATAGAAAGTGCATAGTATCAATCACGCAAAATTTGTAATGAAAGCTCCACAAGCTTTTTCTTTTCATTCTGGATAAAGACATTAATTAGTTCCGACTGATCAATTTTAACTGCGTTGACGTCTCGCTTCTCAACATCCTTATGAATATAAACCAGATTTTAAATTCTCTACT
>NC_091339.1:13309256-13344256 GCF_038502225.1 Cherax quadricarinatus | reverse complement strand
TGTAAATATTATGCAGAAAATTCGGAGTGTGGAAATTAGGAGAAGGTGTGGAGTTAATAAAAGCATTAGTCAGAGGGCAGAAGAGGGATTGTTGAGGTGGTTTGGTCATTTAGAGAGAATGGATCAAAGTAGAATGACATGGAAAGCATATAAATCTATAGGGGATGGAAGGAGGGGTAGGGGTCGTCCTCGAAAGGGTTGGAAAGAGGGGGTAAAGGAGGTTTTGGGGGCGAGGGGCTTGGACTTCCAGCAAGCGTTCATGAGCGTGTTAGATATTAGTGAATTGAGACGAATGATACTTGGGACCTGACGATCTGTTGGAGTGTGAGCAGGGTAATATTTAGTGAAGGGATTCAGGGAAACCGGTTTTCATATAGTCGGACTTGAGTCCTGGAAATGGGAAGTACAATGCCTGCAGTTTAAAGGAGGGGTTTGGGATATTGGCAGTTTGGAGGGAGATGTTGTGTATCTTTATACGTATATGCTTCTAAACTGTTGTATTCTGAGCACCTCTGCAAAAACAGTGATAATGTGTGAGTGTGGTGAAAGTGTTGAATGATGATGAAAGTATTTTCTTTTTTGGGATTTTCTTTCTTTTTTGGGTCACCCTGCCTCGGTGGGAGACGGCCGACTTGTTGAAATATATATATATATATATATATATATATATATATATATATATATATATATATATATATATATATATATATATATATATATATATATATATATATACGTCGTGTCGAATAGGTAAAACTGGCCACTTATCAAGAACTAGTTTAAAATTAAGTTCTTCCTAAAACTTTCTCTTATGCATTTAAAGATATATATATTTTTTTCATTTATGTTAATGTAGAAATTAATAATTTTGTATAAAAAGAACCTTAGAAAACTTACCTAACCTTATTATAACAGCGCAATTTAATTTAGCCTAATGCAACTAAATATATTTTAGATAAGCTTACAAAAATGTAATAAAAAAAAAGCTCAGTGAAATTTATACTTTTTTTTTTCGTTAGGCTCAGAGTGTTTTTTTTTTTTGCGAAATTAATGCATGCAAAAATTTTCACTTGTCTTATTCGACAAGAAGAGAGTTATTATTTAAGCCAAAATTGCAAGTTTTCTCTATTCGGCACGACATATATATGCCACGAACGAGTGGTATTTAATCAATAACAACACTGCGACTAACCGGGGGATCGAATCAGTGTTGTTTTAGCCCGCCTCATGATGAGCGAAAATTCACGACGCTCTAACCCACTGGACCATACAATCCTACAAAGATCACGCACCCAGCAGAGCAAGGTGCTGTACCGTGATCCGAGGATAACCCCCCATTAATCGGTAAATAATAACGATAAATTAATCATTAAAACACGTGTGTATCACCCTTCACTGGAGATGTTTCACCAGCTACATTACTACTACATGACTGCACTGGAAAACAATCACTGGGTGGAGAAACGTGTCCACCTGTAGAGATAATTAGGTCTTACCCATGTTTTACTCATCAGTATTTCTCTCTTCAGAGCAAATTATTCGTTAGATTTAATTTCGCTGTAAACAGAGCGAATATATAGTCTGTCTACTATATTTTTCAGCAAGTCTGGTCTCTAACAAAAGTAGTGTTACTGGACCGAAATGTTGAGTGCTTATTTGGGAAAGACAGGTTGGAAAAGATAGTCGACGTTTCTGTCGAATGTCTACAAGAAACTCGTCACCGTTTCAGGTATAATGCATCCTTGGCATTGCAACTGGATCCCAAGATGACTTCATTCCTCCGAGTGTTTCTGCACTGAGGATGCCGTACCGTTGTTTCCTAAGTTTGGAATGAAATGTCTCATCTGTTGGCAAAGGAGAATGAAAAAAAATTCTTATTGGAGATCGACAGGAGTCGTTTCCTTTAACACAAACAGTCCTGTTTAGCACAGACTACAGCAGTTTTAACACAGGTTACCAGTAACTGTCTTCATTAAAAACTAGCAGTCGACCTTTTGTTTTATATCCAGCTTAGCTGCGAATCTGTTAACACAGACCAAAAAGAGTACTATTCAGTAGAGACTAACAACAGTTCTCTTTCACAGAGATTAACAGCTCTCCGGTTTATCAGAAAGAAATATGCAGTTCCCATGTCGAAATGTCGTAAAAAAAAAAGGTAAAACGATATTGCTTTTAATTGTAAATATTTTTTAGCAGGATTCCTTGCGATATTTAAAAAACTTTTTAAAATATTTATGACTGAAATATAAGTTGAAGAAATTTACTATATTTTGTCAGTACCAAGTGCATATACCTGCTCATTAATAATAATGATAATAATAATAAAATAATAATAATAATAATAATAATAATAATAATAATAATAATACTAATATTATTATTATTATTATTATTATTATTATTATTATTATTATTATTATTATTATTATTATAGAGCGCTAAACATATACGGATCATTACAGTCCTTGGGAAAGTGGAAGCAATCTGGTCTGATCCGAGGAAGAGGAAGGTAGGTAATGTTTTTCGGATCGAGAGTCTTCAAGCATCAACGAACGCCCACTTGAAGCTTATTGTCGTGATGGTTTAAATACCAGGGAATTTTTGATTGTTTTTTTTCATCTCTGCTTTCAGCTGACCTGCCTTTCCCACCCCAACCAAAACTGTTCAATTACAATACAATAATTCTTAAAGGTGAGGCTGTTTTTCTATACGCGACGATATAACAAGGAAGCAGCACAGGGACTGAGGAAGACTGACGCTCAAGTCCCGACGTTGGTATTTTAGTGTCAGTGTAGCTTTTGCTCAGTGGTGAGACACAGTAATAAATTTACGGTGGCTTAGTGAGATAGATTGCTTCATGCAACCTCGTTATGTATCTGGACTATATGTAGGAATTTAGTCCTCTCATACTAGAGGACTGCTATAATGTCTGTTTCTTGCCATGAAAGCTGAAACCACATATACCAAGAATACTATATATGCATAAAAATACTCGGAATATCAAATTATCAAATTAAAAAGAAAAAAGGAAACCCTCAAATTATGTATATAAAAACTCACATAATCAATTAGATTTAACGCTTATTAACAGGACATCTAATTTTTAAAGGGGGTGGACTGGTAAGCTAGCGGAAGGCCACGGTCGGATGACCAAAAACTCCAGTGGCGGGTCATCATATGACTAAGACCAGGGTCAGGAAACACTTGTCCTGTTTCCCGGGAACTTTATCTGACCTAGGTCATTAAGGTCATTAAGCAAATTCTTAGTATAAAATTATTTTTATTACGTCTGGAAAAGTACTAAACATGTAAGGGCCAAATAGAGTGGTAATAGAGAGATAATAAATTTTGATGCAAGGAATGTAATAGTAGCTCCATGAACATTAAAATGGTATAGAATACCGACAGATTGTTAGGTAAGACACATATGCAACAGTTAGGTATCTTTATTTCGAAATAAAGATACCTAACTGTTGCATATGTGTCTTACTTAACAATCTGTCGGTATTCTATACCATTTTAATGTTCATTCTGTCAGACACTGCAACACAAGGGTATCTTGGTACAGACCATCAACTTCGACAACCTCTACTAGTGAGAACGGCTGTGTTTGAGAGGGACCTGCCCTCCCAAAGCAACCTACGTCTCACCTCCTGGCACTATATAAGGCCCCATTCTGTCACTTCTACTTCATATTGTTTCACACAACGGAACAATGCTCTTCTCCAGACTGAGGGACTGACCACCTCAAAACTTTAAGGGTGATGGACTGATTACATCGTCTTCAAGTATCTTCTGCTTCTATCAACTTTTCTGTACTCGACTGAAGAAGCCTACTGTGTAGGCGAAACGTTTCGAAATAAAGATACCTAACTGTTGCATATGTGTCTTACCTAACAATAGTAGCTCCAATTACTTGGATGATTAAGATCCCCTTACCATCAAGACACTTCCCTTGAAGATCCTTAGTGTAAAAGAACCGAATGCTAGAGTATTAGGAAGATAACTGCCATGAAAAATTGTGAATCTGATTTAAGATGTGATCTGCTATTGTTGATATTTGCTGACGACACTTCTTGTGGAGGCTTCAGAAAAGAAGTTGCACAAGTTACGTAGAGGAGTTTGGAAGAGTGTTCACGAGGAAGAAGTTGAAATTGAATAAAGAAGAGACCAAATGAAAGTCTAAGAAATGAAAAACTGGAGGTCAGATAAGGAGAGGTATGGAGGAACTGATTATTTTAAAGGTATTCTTGTGTTTATTACCGCAGATAGATTTATGATAAATGTGAATTACAGAATATATAGGGAAAAGAACGAATTATGAGATCTAAAGAGTCTGTGGTAAGAAATAAGTTTGTCAACTGATGCAAAAAAATGCGGTGAGAAGGAGGCTGAAGGTAGTGAAAGTAGATCTGAGATCAATGAGTAATATGGCTGTTATGCAAAGGATAGAAAAAAATGAAAACTATCTGAGATGACATGAAATGTCATCTCAGGTGTGGTTGCTGAGATAGTTTGATCATACAGAAAAGATTGAGCAAAACAGGAAGTTCAAGAGGGTATATGAATGTCTGGTGGATGGAAAAAAGAGGAATAGACAACGTCCCAGGAAGAGCTGAAAAGAGAATGTTAATATGGTTTTGAGATTATTATAATTATGGGGAGCGCTAAACCTGTAGGATTATACAGTGCATGTGTAGGGGGGGGGGTTAAGAATGGAAGGTATTCAGGCTCAAACCAGGAAACCCGAGCACAGATCCAATTCCCAAGATGAGGAGCCCCTCACGATCGTCATGAACCTCCCTTGAGGGGAATGGTTCTGAGAGGTAAGAACATATTCCTTCAACAGGCATGTGTAAACATTACAGATCCAAATGAAGTTTGTTTTTTTTTTGAGTTAAGTTTTCTGTGAGTATGACTATGTCTATGATGGGGTCAATGGAAACGGGTGTTGGAAAGATTTGAGTTTTGGATGTGGGAAGTACAGTGCCTGCACTTTGCAAGTCTGGCTGGGGATGTTGCTCTTCGGTGGGTCAGTGGACTGTCACACCCTTGCTCGTATTGAAGGAGAACTAGTGATCAAGCAGTAATAAACATATCCTGGTCTGGGTTTACCCTGCGTTAATGGAAAACATGAAATATATTTAAAACTATTTCTTATTTCCCATGATGGATTTAATGTAAAAAACAAGTGACAGAAAATGTTACAGATAAATAATAGATTAATTATAAAACAGGAAATGGTACGAGTTAACTGTTAGCATAACGAATAGTCATTTAAAAACAGTTGATCTGAGTATGAACAGATAGATAACCCTTGTTTTGATTACCAGTAGCAACTATACTGCCAAGTTTTTTGTAGACATAACCGTTGACTTTGGGGCGAATTATCGTGTTAAAAATAAGTTGTCCTTCAAAGAAATTAAAGTTTGAAATTGACGCATTAGGACCGATTCGACAATGAACCGCTTCGTATGCAAACCATTAACAGCGGTGTCATTAGCTTGATTTTTACTAAAATTTGAGAAAAAAAAATGAGCACAATCACCGTATAATCCCTACTCAGGGATCCATCTCAACGCAGAGAAATATACAGAATATAGGTCAGGTTACATGAACTGATCTTCTTGTTGTGTCTGACTTCTTAATAACTGCATGCTTCTCTAGACTCGTGATGGCTCAGACCTCCACTCACCCTCTGACAGGGTAAAATTCGGCACTATTTTTTCTTCTGCAGCTGCAATTTGTGAGATGGAATCCATTATTTTTCTCCTGCTACAGTTCGGTTGATGGATTATTTCATGATCTCCGTTCTAGTCGGTATTGCGACTCTTGCTTTGGATATAAGGATATATGTTGAGTTAGCTTCAGCCTATTCTAGAGACTTTTTTGTGATCATCCTCCATAATATTAATTTAACCACTATTCTGCTGTATATGTATATATATATATATATATATATATATATATATATATATATATATATATATATATATATATATATATATATATATATATATAAATATATATATATATATATATATATATATATATATATATATATATATATATATATATATATATATATATATATATATATATGTCGTGCCGAATAGGCAGAGCTTGCGATCTTGGCTTAAATAGCAACGCTCATCTTGCCATATAGGACTAGTGAAAATTTGTGTATGCAATAATTTCGCCAAAATCATTCTGAACCTAACGAAAAAAATGTATTTCACTGTGTTTGTTTAGTATTAAATTATTATAAACAAATCTAAAATATATTTAGTTGGGTTAGGCTAAAATAAATTGTTATTGTTATAATAAGGTTAGGTAAGTTTTCTAAGATTCTTTTGGAGCAAAATAAATTTTTTATATATTAACATTACTGAAAAAAAATATATCTTTAAACGTATAAGAAAATTTTTTAGAAAGGATTTAATTTTAAATGAGTTCTTGCTAATTGGCCAGTTTTACATATTCGGCACGACATATATATATATATATATATTAACCCACATAGGGACAGAAACTTGGGAGATTAATTGATCTACATATATCGACCCCCTTCTGGGATCCTCTTCATCTATTGAAGAGGGTTACAAAAAGGAGTTCGAAATATACAGATAAATTAATCAATTAATAAGAAACACTGCAGAAGGCCTACAGGACCATATAAAGCAGGTCCTTATCAAAACCCACCCCTTCCCAAAGCTACCCAAGAATTAACTCCCATACTCATGACACCAATCAAACCCAGCCCCTCCCACTCATCTATTTGTCCAATCTCTGAAGCTACCCAGGGTCCTAGGCTCGATTACCCTACTTGAGTTCCTTTAGGAGTGTCCGAAACTTTTTAGGAGCGATAAAAAAGGAAAATTGAAAAATTATGGGAAAGAAAATGTTTTCTTAACGAAAATTCGTGCATAAATCTGGCAACATGTTGATGTAATTAGCTTGTTTCTATCAAATTTTTAAGTATGATTTTCCAAAACTGTAATGTTTTTGTTCTTGCTGTCATCAAAAAGACATGATAGCAATCCGTGTTTTTTTTCCTCCCAAATTTAAGATTTTTATGATTGTTTAATTTTAAATGCACTACAGTGCAACTTCTCTGAGAGCTCTTTTCAAATTCAGGGAGTGATAACAGCTCAATCGTCTGTGCGCTTTGAACACGAGTTGAAGTGTGCGACATACTGAAATGGGGCGCGCCGTGACCATAGAGTTTTACAGGAAACATATGTATAACTCAGGAATAAGTTATTGATATTATTTTCCATTTTTGACGAAAAATATTAATAGGAATGTCACGATTTTTGCGCACGTTATTGAGTAATGATGGTTCTACTAGCATGTAAAGGAGATTTGGGATATTTGTTACCGCTTTGTTCTTATTGATTTTTGTCCCCAAAAAAAAATCCTTAAAAAAAATAATAAACTTCAGCCTTTTTTATTATGCAATCTATTGACATTTTCGCTCAAAAATTGGTTAGAACCAAGATTATCTATCCCTTATTTTTCATCTGATGTCAACTAGAGCATTGTACATCTTACCAGTTTTGTAGAAAAGGGAGAGTTGTATGCCATATTGAATAGGGCACTATTTATTTTTTTATCTTCCTTTTAAGGCAAAAAGTCAATACAAACACAGTGCGTAGGCTTCAAATGCTGCTTAAATCACTGTAAAAACTTCATTGAATTTGGACCAAAAATAAAAATAAATTATTTCTTTAGCACGCTCTTTTTGAGATTGGACAAATAGATGAGTGGGAGGGGCTGGGTTTGATTGGTGTCATGAGTACGGAAGTTAATTCTCGGGTAGCTTTGGGAAGGGGTGGCTTTTGATAAGGACTTGCCTTGTATGGGCCAGGAGGCCCATAACTTCTGAGTATCTCATCCAGTTGCCTGCACCTATCAGCACTGATGACTTGATAATGTTAATGCTAGTTCTGAGAAGCTTCAGATTTAATGTGCTGTTTTAATTTAATATACTGGTCTCTCTGGCGTAACAAGACAATGTTTCTTCGGTTTCCCTTCAAAACTGATGTTGCCTTCTGGAAGGTTTTGATTAGTTTAGGTCTATGGATGTCCTAATCTATTGTTTTTTTATTATTATTATGGGGGTTATGGTGAGCAGCAACCTTAAACCAAGACAGCAATGCCTAAGCGTACGTAATAAGGCAAATAGATTACTGGGATTTATATCAAGAAGTGTAAGCAACAGAAGTCCAGAGGTCATACTGCATCTTTATACATCATTAGTAAGGCCTCACCTAGATTATGCAGCTTAGTTCTGGTCTCCATATTACAGAATGGACATAAATTCATTAGAAAACATTCAGCGTAGGATGACTAAATTAATACATAGCATTAGAAATCTTCCTTATGAAGAAAGATTGAAGACTCTTAAGTTACATTCACTTGTTAGACGAAGAATGAGGGGAGACCTGATCGAAGTGTATAAGTGGAAGACAGGTATTAATAAAGGGGATATTAATAAGGTCTTGAGGATGTCTCTCCAAGAGAGAACCCGCAGTAATGAATTTAAATTAGATAAGTTTAGATTTAGAAAGGACATAGGAAAGTATTGGTTTGGAAATAGGGTAGTTGATGAGTGGAACAGTCTACCTAGTTGGGTTATTGAGGCTGGGACTTTGGGTAGTTTTAAATTTAGGTTGGATAAGTACATGAGTGGGAGGGGTTGGATTTGAGTGGGACTTTCACATCAGAGCTTATTTCTTGGGTGGCATTGAAAATTGGGTTGGGCAAATGTTTTGTTAGTGGGATGAATTGTAAAGGATTTGCCTAGTATGGGCCAACGGGCCTCCTGCAGTGTTCCTCCTTTCTTATGTTCTTATGAAATTGGGGTATTACTGTCCATGTGATATCTAACAAATACCAATCATTATTCACTTAAGTTCTTAAACTTAACTATTTTGGGAATTTATGCCACACTCTGCACTAATCTTTTCACGTAGTGGCCTGGAGTTTTACAGTGCGGGGATACTTTTCTCGGATTGCAAACCTACCAAAATACGTCTAGGTCTATGTACTCTATAACTTGATACCTGTCAAAATACATCTCCCTTGATGGCATATTCGAATAACTTCCAATTTCTACAGTGAACGAGTATAGCTTAATTTCTTTATAAAATTATTAAACTGAGAGGTAAATATTCCAGTAATAATAAAATAAATCTTCTTATTTTTGCATACTAAGGCAAAATTGTGCGGCAGCCACCTCCTGGAACACACTTTTGATGGTTCACTTAGGGTAATTGGATCACAAGAGCAGCCCCGCGGAGGGTCAGTCATCATGACTTACCTATCAAACACTGATAGCACCGCCTCTTAAGTATTTGAATGAGGCACTAAACTTTGAAGCTTTGTTGCTTGCTAGCTTCTCTGCTTGATTCTTCTCTTCTACCAGTTTCCTCTCCTACTGTTCCTTCTCCTCTACTTAATCCTCCTACTTCCTTTTCTCTTTCCCTTTTCTTGTTTTAATACCTCCTCTTCCTAATTTCTTTCACTTCCCCTTCACCCCTTCATCATCCTACTCACCCTTTCCTTTCTTTTATTGTTACATTCCCTTCTCCCTCTCTTCCTCCACGCTGGTATTTACATTCCTTCTGGAGCGTTTAGTTAAATACTAAATATTAGTATATTTTTGTATGTATTATTTACATTTACAAGCATTTGAATATACGTAAATTCAGTCATTAATTTAGTCCAAAAATTTTGCATGTACTCCATAGGAAAACCTAAACAAAATATATTTTGAAAAAACATTAATAGAAGTAAAATTATTAAATAATAATGATAATAATGATAATAATAATAATAATAATAATAATAATAATAATGTTATTATTATTATTATTATTATTATTATTATTATTATTATTATTATTATTATTATTATTATTATTAAACAAATTAAAGGAAATCTCATCGAAGTACGTATACAATCCAAGTTATTATGTCACCACTAGAGCAAAGAGTAAGTTGAGGAAAGCAATTATATCATCATCAAAATTAACTTATTATTTATGAAGATATGATCAAAGTTACACGTCAGCTGTGCATCCCTCAGAGCAACCAACTCTGTCTTTCGCCAGTGTGACCAACCAGTCTTCAATTTTCTTGCTCACCTGGACTCTGACTTTTTCACTGTCAGTGGAGTCAGTGGGGGTACTGCCTCTCCCTTTTTTGTGTTGACGGGGAAGGCAAATGAGGTTATCAGCTCTAGGAAAATCTCTTAAGGATTTAATTATCATTGAGTCAAGTCCCTCTACTAAACAGGCAGTAAGTTGACACTGACTTATTAATGATCTAAGAGAAACGTGGTTTATGAGACAACGTTTCGCTCATAGGTGAGATTTAGAGAGACATGCTTTGAAAAAATATCTCATCTCTATATCCCAGGAGAGAGACAAATATATCTCATTCATATACACTTTGCCTGATACCATAAGAATTACTTACTGTGTTTTTCTTATTCTGACACAAGAACAATGTAACTATTGTGTTACAAGTAATATGTTGACAGTCTCTTGATACAGACTGTTTCCAAAAACTTAAAAAAAAAAATATTATAAATGCATTGCATTTGTAAAAAATAAACTGAAATTTTGTATTTTTTTTTATGAAAGCATTTTAACAAAAAAACGTAATATTATCATATTAATTGATGGTTTATTGGTAAATGATACAATAAATTACGATTTTGGCCTAGCCGGGATATTCACTATTCGCTATCCATGGGGATAGTGAATCCCATGTGGATAATTGGCTAGAATTATTACCCCCGTAAACCATACGTAACATAAAGAGCGTCTAATATGCCAGGAACAAGAACCTAGCAAACACCTTTCTTCTGTATTCAGTTACGAAAATATAAAAGAAGAAAATGTTGAGGTGTTTGAATGTACGTGGGTATAGTAAATATAATAAGAAAGAATTGATTGTTATGAACTAAGAGAAACAGGATGTTCAAGCACTAAGTGAAACAAAGCTGAAAAGGGTGAATGTCAATAGGGAGGGATAAATGGGATTAGGTCGGGTGTATCTGAGGAAGTCAGAGCCAGGAAAGGAGTAGCGGTAATATTACTTATTAAGTGTATGAATTCAGAAATTGTGGGTTAGAATAAAGGTAAGATGTGAGGAGGGGGTTATAGTAAATGTGTATGTAATTGGAGGGCGAGAGGTATGCAGAAGAAGGAGAAATTTTGAGAGGTGTTAAGTAAATCCTAAGAATAATTTTTGTTGAGGACCCAAATGTTAAAATGGGTGTGAGAGTTGTAGATGGTGTAGTAGGTAAGTTTGCAGTGCCAAGGGTAAATGAAAACTGTGGCCTCGTAATTAAGTTATGTATAGATAAGTATAGGAGATATTCTTAACAAGGGCTATATGAAAACTTACGAATTTGGTAAAGAAACGTTCAGCTCTTTATTGCAGAAATTTGACACACATCAGAAGAATTCAACGTTGTCATTGTATCTCCCATGCAAACGCTATTACCGTTATTATCATACTTAATTCCAGGTATTTCAGTTAATTCTAGCTAACTCCAGCTCCAGATAATTCCAGTTAATTCCCAGCAATTTCATTTTATCTCCAAATATCATAAAATGGTAGCAAACTAAAAATATAGGTTTTCAGAACCCAGAAGTACTTTCTTCGATCAGTCTAATTGTCTGTCAAAATATTTCTTGTTTTCAAAATGAGTCTTTGTTTCTATATATTAATTCCCTCCTGCTTATTACTAACACTATTATTTCTACGACTACTTCTCAACTTCTTTCTTCCTCTCTTTTCCCGTCCCTGTCCCCTTCTCCTTAATATACTGGTTCCCTCATCTTTGTGTCTTAGGTCCAAGTCGGACCGCAACATCGTCGTAAGCTCCTCTCTCCTAAGTGCGGGTTATTTGTGTATTGTTCCAGTCATGGTATTGTTCCCTTCTTCTTCTTTATATATTAATTTCCCTTTGGGATTTAGTATATTGATATGGAATAGTGCCCATCAAGATTAATATACGGAAAAGAAGACCTCTGGATATACAATGGATATTCATTTCCAGTGGAACACCTTTGAAAATAAATATCTGGGAATGCAGCTCGTCCTGCCTCCCTACGTTAAGTACGTACAGGCATAGCGTACTCGTATTTTCCAGCTTAAAAAATGCTGGCAAACGTAACCACAGTAGTTATGTAATTTGTTTATGAGCAGTTAACTATCCGTAAATAGGAATTTTTGTTTTACCTAACCTAATTTTACTGAACGAAATCTAGCCTAACCTAAAAATGTATATAAATTATTTCTGCAAACTGGGAGAGCGTTAGCAAATTGCTGCTAAGTAATGAACGGTGTAAAGTGAGAAGTTCGAAAATGAAACAGAGAGGATGTAGGAACACCAGTGAGAATGTGGATAAAGTAAAGAAAAATACGGAGAGAGAGAGAGAGAGAGAAAGAGAGAGAGAGAGAGAGAGAGAGAGAGAGAGAGAGAGAGAGAGAGAGACAGAGAGAGACAGAGAGACAGAGACACACAGACAGATGGACAGACAGATGGACAGGCAGACAGACAGATGGACAGACAGACAGATGTAACAGAACAAATGTCAGAAGGAGCTGCATGAAAAAGTTATAGAGGGATAAAAGAAAAGCGAGGAAGCAAAGGGAAGTGGAAGGGAGAGAATAGTGTGGAAATATGAGCAGAAACGAGGGAAAGAGAACAAGAAAAGAGCTCAATAAGGTTACGTAGGCGAGTGGCGAGGGAGACAAAATAAAGCGCAGAAGAAAGATAAAACTTAGTTTAGACGTCTGTGTTTTCTGGTTATACGAATTAATACAAATATTTCTCAATTGAGCAATATTCATGCAAGGAAGGATTTCAACTGAATTTAATGTTGCAGAAAGGATGAACAATTATGTGAGCGATGATCCTTGCCAACAATTTTCATTGTCAAATATTGCATTCGAGAGATCTTCATTGTACTGTATGTTGCCCGAAAGGCTGAATAGTGTTATTTAATGGTACATCAGAATAATTTATAATTCGAACAGAGAGTCACAGAGTTCGTTTAGAAAGGTCACCGCCATATCTGATTTTATAATTTACACTAATTATAAGTAATTAAGTGGATTCTTTAATGCTTAAGAATCGGAAATGAGCAAATTAGTTTATTATACTTGAGATTAAAATAAGTAGATGATACCAAGAATTCAAATTGTGTATAGGGTTTCGAAAAGTTAGTTAAATGTAATTTATATGATCTTCAAGCTGACTATATATATATATATATATATATATATATATATATATATATATATATATATATATATATATATATATATATATATATATATATATATATATATATATATATATATATATATATATATATATATATATATATATATATATATATATATTATATATATATATATATATATATATATATATATATATATATATATATATATATATATATATATATATATATATATATATATATATATATATATATATATATATATATATATATATATATATATGTATGGGGTGGTAAGGGAAGTGGAATATTCCAACGGCTTCAGGAAGAAATCCAAATATTCTTCCTTGAAGCCTTTTTATCCACTTCTCCGAGGCTATGGTCCCACAATTTATATATATATATATATATATATATATATATATATATATATATATATATATATATATATATATATATATATATATATATATCGTGCCGAATAGGCAGAACTTGCGATCTTGGCTTATATAGCAACGTTCATCTTGCCATATAGGACAAGCGAAAATTTGTGTATGGAATAATTTCGCCAAAATCATTCTGAACCTAACGAAAAAAATATATTTCACTGTGTTTGATTAGTATTAAATTATTGTAAACAAATCTAAAATATATATAGTTGGGTTAAGCTAAAATAAATTGCGCTTGTTATAAAAGGTTAGGTAAGTTTTCTAAGTTCCTTTTGGTGCAAAATTAAAAATTTTTACATCAACATTATTGAAAAAAATATAAAAAATATAAAAGTATAAGATAAATTTTTAGAAAGGACTTAATTTTAAATGAGTTCTTGCTATATGGCCAGTTTTACCTATTAGGCACGACATTATATATATATATATATATATATATATATATATATATATATATATATATATATATATATATATATATATATATATAATATATATATATATATATATATATATATATATATATATATATATATATATATATATATATATATATATATATATATATATATATATATATATCAAAAGATGGGGTGGTAGGGGAAGTAGAATTTTCAAACGGCTTCAGGAAGAAATCCAAATATTTTTCCTTGAAGCCTTTTTATCCACTTCTCCGAGGCCATGGGTCCCACAATTTACACCAGAGGCGGACCCCATCTTATATATATATATATATATATATATATATATATATATATATATATATATATATATATATATATATATATATTTATATATATATATATATATATATATATATATATATATATATATATATATATATATATATATATATATATATATATATATATATATATTATAGTGTTCACGGCAGAGTAAGTTTTTTCAGTGCCATCACGGCAATGAAACTCAGACTAAAAGATCACATAATTTCTGCTAAAGACTTCAGAAATGTAGCAAAGACGTGAATAGGTTATATTTAAGAGTTTTAAAGACTTTATATTGAACAGTTGAAGCCTGAACTTAATTACAAAAAATCGGTAGTTGGATTTTTGCCCCACGAAATGGTTGTCTTCCTCGTGCAGGGTTTTCATATTTATTCTACCTAGTTTGGTCCTTTTACACAGTTTACACAGGTTCTCAGTACATGTGTAAACGAGAGGATCGAACCCGTGTTGTTTTAGACCGCCTCACTGCGAGCGAAAATTCACGATGCTCTAACCCACCGGACCATACAATCCTTCACGAATCACGTACCCAGTGTTGTTATTGATTATATACTACTCGTTTGTGGTTACAATACTACACATACTGCTTGTGGAGGCTAGTACACCAAACGGGAAGTAGAATGAAATTAGTTCTGAGGCATATACACCATCGTAAGTCCTCGGATCACGGTATAACACCTAGCTCTGCTGGGTGCGTGATTCTTGTAGGACTGTATAGTCCAGTGGGTTAGAGCGTCGTGAATTTTCGTTCACCATGAGGCGGGCTAACACAACACCGGTTCGATCTCCCGGCTAGTTGCAGTGTTATTATTAAATACCACTCATTCGTGGTTACAATACTATATATATATATATATATATATATATATATATATATATATATATATATATATATATATATATATATATATATATATCTCACGGACAAATGACAGGATTACAAGAGAGACAAAGATATAATTAAAGAGAAAGAAGGACAGAGAGACAGCCGAACAAACATGGAAAGAAGCATAGAAACAGAAAAGTAAACGAAAGGTCTGACAAAAAAAAAGAAAACATACGTTCACAAAGAAATTTGATAATTAATGCAAAATACAAATATTTTCTGTTAGGGAAAAAATTTTGTGTGGCAATTACGGTAAATTGGTGAAAAAGTTTTGCGATAAATTCTGAAATGATTGTGTACGGAATCTTCAATATATATGTCGTTAAAATACAATAATAACACTCTTAATATTAATATCCACAGTTTTCTTGCTCAGTCCTTTAATTTTATTTTTTGTTACATATTATTTTTTTTTTCTGACATGTGAGATAATAAAAATTTTGATTATTTTAACTTTTCAGTGATAAAATTTTGAAAGTTAATTCAGCAAAAAATATTAAAATGGTAATTGGGAAAATGTTGACGTGCTTTGATTAGATTAAAATTAATTTATGTGAACCTGAAGAAGACTCGATCCTCCGTCCGCTATGAGTGAAAAAGACATGTTACTTAATTACACTCACGTAAAGAAATATTCCTTTGTTGTATAGCCTTTAGTATTTTCCCACGATTATCATCGCATTTCATAACTGTAATTAAATAAGGTATAGACCTTGTGCTCAGATCAAATACTGAATCAGTAAGCGTAACCATTTAACTTCCAGTGTGTGTGTGTGTGTGTGTGTGTGTGTGTGTGTGTGTACTCACCTATTTGTACTCACGTACTTGTGGTTGCAGGGGTCGAGTCTTAGCTCCTGGCCCCGCCTCTTCACTGGCCCCTATTGAGTCACTGTTCCTGCTCCATGAGCTTCATCATTCCTCTTCTTAAAGCCTGCCTCCACTACGTCACTTTCCAGACTATTCCACTTCCTGACAATTCTGTGACTGAAGAAATACTTCCCAAGGTCCCTGTGATTCATCTGAGTCTTAAACTAACAACTGTGACCCCTTGTTGCTGTTTCCCATCTCTGGAACATCGTGTCTTTGTCCACCTTGTCGATTCCTCTCAGTATTTTAAATGTCGTTATCCTAACCCCCCTATCTCTCCTGTCTTCCAGTGTCGTTAAGTCGATTTCCCTTAACCTCTCCTCATAGAACATACCCCTTAGTTCCGGGACTAGTCTTGTTGCAAACCTTTGCATTTTGTCTAGTTTCCTCACATTCTTGGCTAGGTGAGGGTTCCAAACTGGAGCTGCATGTGTGTGTGTGTGTGTGTGTGGGTGTGTGTGTGTGTGTGTGTGTGTGTGTGTGTGTGTGTGTGTGTGTGTGTGTGTGTGTGTGTGTGTGTGTAACAATATTCGAAGCTAGTCTTTATGGTGTAAGTGCATAAGCATTATTCATCAGTGGCTAAAGAGCGAGGCAGATAGAGAGATGGGGAGAAAAAAAAGGTGGAAAGGGAGATATAAAAGGAAGGGAAAATCCAAGAAACGAAGTGTCAATTTAATCACTTAAAACGTTGGAGAGGAGAGTTACAGAGATAAATGGAGAGAAAAGGAGAGAGAGAGGGAGAGAGAGAGACAGAGAGAGAGAGAGAGAGAGAGAGAGAGAGAGAGAGAGAGAGAGAGAGAGAGAGAGAGAGAGAGAGAGAGAGAGAGAAAGTCCAGCGGAAAGGCAACTTAGAAAGGGTGATACACAATTCACTTCACTTCACTTCACTTCACTGAAATAATATAACAACAAATTAATAAGTTGACAGCATTTTGTTAAACAGAACTTTCGTCCACCAGTGACTCAGTCCGTCCAACAGGTGAACTGTTCGACTCCCTCGTGGACAAAACATATTCTCAATAAATTGCAATAACTTGCTCAGTGGGTCTTATTTGTATACCACTAAGATAAAGCAGCTGTGGTCCCATATATGGCCATAGGCTACCTTACCTTCACGTGACCTTAACACACTATCATAGGCGTCTCAGCTATAGTGCCGACACCACTGAACAGGTCAACTTATGATAAAGACCTTGTCAAGTGATTATCCCCGACAAACTGACCAATAACAACAAATACCCCATGATCCATATCATGACTATCCGCTCAGAAGACTTAGTTACAGTCTTGCTACTTCAGATTTTATGTAGATAGTTCAAATTATAAATTGATTTATACTGTTATGAATACTATTACTACTACTTCTGTTATCACCACCACCATTACCAATACTATTTCTCTCCTATTGTTATCATCTCAGTGCCTTGTTGCCATCTGTTCAACCTGAGGTAGTTCCTGAGCATCAGCATTCAATTCTCTTCAGCCAGCCCTTGCGCAGAATCTAGTTGTATCTGATATTTGTAATACAAAATATTTGAACCAACAGTTTCAGTGGGCAAAAAACAACATTTGTCTTGGCCCTAATACCTCGAAATTTATTCCACTATTTGGCCTTATTGATTCTTTTTGCAGTTCAAATAGTTCCTGTTTTCATAAACTCTGTTTAGTATTTTCAACGTTATGTATATTCATCATGTGGTTTGTTTCTATGTGAAGGTAGTTGGTCTACTCTGTACCTTGTCCAGGCTTTCTTTGTCATTTATTTGAGGACCATAAGCAGACAGCATATTCAAGACGAGGTTCAGCAAGTTTGATAAAAAGTTTACAGTTTTTTGTATTTAGAAAGCAGTAAATGAGGCAACTAAAGGTAAATAAACATGAATGCACACATTTAGGACACCCGTATAGAAACCTTTTCAGTGTTTGTTTCTACACCATATTAACTAAATTTATGTATGTGCATATATATCTATATATATATATATATATATATATATATATATATATATATATATATATATATATATACGAAAGGAATTCGAAAGAGCAGGCGAAATATACACACTGATCTCTGGCCGAAGGAGACTCGAACCTACGAACCTTAGAACAGGTACGCAGTGCTATACCAATCTACCCACACTGGGCAATACCTTGGAGTGTAGCTTGCGCTACACGTTGATCAAAGGCAGCCAGCTTTCAGGGAAAAGGCTTGCAGCTTTTCATCTCATCCCCTGCATGCATCAGCCTTACTAGAGATTTTTAACAGTGTTTGTGTGTATTTCGCCTGCTCTTGCGAATTCCTTGCATTGTTAAAATCTCTAGTAAGGCTGATGCATGCAGGGGATGAGATGAAAAGCTGTAAGCCTTTTTCCTGAAAGTTGGCTGCCTTGGATTAACGGCTAGCGCATGTGGGCGCCAAGGTATAGTCCAGTGTGCTGGGAATGGTAAAGCACTGCGTACCTTGTTCCAAGGTTCGTAGGTTCGAGTCTCCTTCGGCCAGAGATCAGTGTTTGTGTATATTTCGCCTGCTCTTGCGAATTCCTTGCATATATATATATATATATATATATATATATATATATATATATATATATATATATATATATATATATATATATATATATATGTAGTAGGTTGGTAGACAGCAACCACCCAGGGAAGTACTACCGTCCTGCCAGATGACTGTGAAACAAAAACCTGTAACTGTTTTGCATGATGGTAGGATTGCTGGTTTCTTTTTCTGTCTCATAAACACGCTAAGATAACAGGGATATCTTGCTACTCCTACTTACACTTTGGTCACACTTCACAGACACGCACATGCATATATATATATACATACATCTAGGTTTTTCTCCTTTTTCTAAATAGCTCTTGTTCTTTTTTATTTCTTCTATTGTCCATGGGGAAGTGGAAAAGAATCTTTCCTCCGTAAGCCATGCGTGTCGTATGAGGCGACTAAAATGCCGGGAGCAATGGGCTAGTAACCCCTTCTCCTGTATACAATTACTAAAAAAGAGAAGAAGAAAAACTTTATAAAACTGGGTTGCTTAAATGTGCGTGGATGTAGTGCGGATGACAAGAAACAGATGATTGCTGATGTTATGAATGAAAAGAAGTTGGATGTCCTGGCCCTAAGCGAAACAAAGCTGAAGGGGGTAGGAGAGTTTCAGTGGGGGGAAATAAATGGGATTAAATCTGGAGTATCTGAGAGAGTTAGAGCAAAGGAAGGGGTAGCAGTAATGTTAAATGATCAGTTATGGAAGGAGAAAAGAGAATATGAATGTGTAAATTCAAGAATTATGTGGATTAAAGTAAAGGTTGGATGCGAGAAGTGGGTCATAATAAGCGTGTATGCACCTGGAGAAGAGAGGAATGCAGAGGAGAGAGAGAGATTTTGGGAGATGTTAAGTGAATGTATAGGAGCCTTTGAACCAAGTGAGAGAGTAATTGTGGTAGGGGACTTGAATGCTAAAGTAGGAGAAACTTTTAGAGAGGGTGTGGTAGGTAAGTTGGGGTGCCAGGTGTAAATGATAATGGGAGCCCTTTGATTGAACTTTGTATAGAAAGGGGTTTAGTTATAGGTAATACATATTTTAAGAAAAAGAGGATAAATAAGTATACACGATATGATGTAGGGCGAAATGACAGTAGTTTGTTGGATTATGTATTGGTAGATAAAAGACTGTTGAGTAGACTTCAGGATGTACATGTTTATAGAGGGGCCACAGATATATCAGATCACTTTCTAGTTGTAGCTACACTGAGAGTAAAAGGTAGATGGGATACAAGGAGAATAGAAGCATCAGGGAAGAGAGAGGTGAAGGTTTATAAACTAAAAGAGGAGGCAGTTAGGGTAAGATATAAACAGCTATTGGAGGATAGATGGGCTAATGAGAGCATAGGCAATGGGGTCGAAGAGGTATGGGGTAGGTTTAAAAATGTAGTGTTAGAGTGTTCAGCAGAAGTTTGTGGTTACAGGAAAGTGGGTGCAGGAGGGAAGAGGAGCGATTGGTGGAATGATGATGTAAAGAGAGTAGTAAGGGAGAAAAAGTTAGCATATGAGAAGTTTTTACAAAGTAGAAGTGATGCAAGGAGGGAAGAGTATATGGAGAAAAAGAGAGAAGTTAAGAGAGTGGTGAAGCAATGTAAAAAGAGAGCAAATGAGAGAGTGGGTGAGATGTTATCAACAAATTTTGTTGAAAATAAGAAAAAGTTTTGGAGTGAGATTAACAAGTTAAGAAAGCCTAGAGAACAAATGGATTTGTCAGTTAAAAATAGGAGAGGAGAGTTATTAAATGGAGAGTTAGAGGTATTGGGAAGATGGAAGGAATATTTTGAGGAATTGTTAAATGTTGATGAAGATAGGGAAGCTGTGATTTCGTGTATAGGGCAAGGAGGAATAACATCTTGTAGGAGTGAGGAAGAGCCAGTTGTGAGTGTGGGGGAAGTTCGTGAGGCAGTAGGTAAAATGAAAGGGGGTAAGGCAGCCGGGATTGATGGGATAAAGATAGAAATGTTAAAAGCAGGTGGGGATATAGTTTTGGAGTGGTTGGTGCAATTATTTAATAAATGTATGGAAGAGGGTAAGGTACCTAGGGATTGGCAGAGAGCATGCATAGTTCCTTTGTATAAAGGCAAAGGGGATAAAAGAGAGTGCAAAAATTATAGGGGGATAAGTCTGTTGAGTGTACCTGGTAAAGTGTATGGTAGAGTTATAATTGAAAGAATTAAGAGTAAGACGGAGAATAGGATAGCAGATGAACAAGGAGGCTTTAGGAAAGGTAGGGGGTGTGTGGACCAGGTGTTTACAGTGAAACATATAAGTGAACAGTATTTAGATAAGGCTAAAGAGGTCTTTGTGGCATTTATGGATTTGGAAAAGGCGTATGACAGGGTGGATAGGGGGGCAATGTGGCAGATGTTGCAAGTGTATGGTGTAGGAGGTAGGTTACTGAAAGCAGTGAAGAGTTTTTATGAGGATAGTGAGGCTCAAGTTAGAGTATGTAGGAAAGAGGGAAATTTTTTCCCAGTAAAAGTAGGCCTTAGACAAGGATGTGTGATGTCACCGTGGTTGTTTAATATATTTATAGATGGGGTTGTAAGAGAAGTAAATGCGAGGGTCTTGGCAAGAGGCGTGGAGTTAAAAGATAAAGAATCACACACAAAGTGGGAGTTGTCACAGCTGCTCTTTGCTGATGACACTGTGCTCTTGGGAGATTCTGAAGAGAAGTTGCAGAGATTGGTGGATGAATTTGGTAGGGTGTGCAAAAGAAGAAAATTAAAGGTGAATACAGGAAAGAGTAAGGTTATGAGGATAACAAAAAGATTAGGTGATGAAAGATTGAATATCAGATTGGAGGGAGAGAGTATGGAGGAGGTGAACGTATTCAGATATTTGGGAGTGGACGTGTCAGCGGATGGGTCTATGAAAGATGAGGTGAATCATAGAATTGATGAGGGAAAAAGAGTGAGTGGTGCACTTAGGAGTCTGTGGAGACAAAGAACTTTGTCCTTGGAGGCAAAGAGGGGAATGTATGAGAGTATAGTTTTACCAACGCTCTTATATGGGTGTGAAGCGTGGGTGATGAATGTTGCAGCGAGGAGAAGGCTGGAGGCAGTGGAGATGTCATGTCTGAGGGCAATGTGTGGTGTGAATATAATGCAGAGAATTCGTAGTTTGGAAGTTAGGAGGAGGTGCGGGATTACCAAAACTGTTGTCCAGAGGGCTGAGGAAGGGTTGTTGAGGTGGTTCGGACATGTAGAGAGAATGGAGCGAAACAGAATGACTTCAAGAGTGTATCAGTCTGTAGTGGAAGGAAGGCGGGGTAGGGGTCGGCCTAGGAAGGGTTGGAGGGAGGGGGTAAAGGAGGTTTTGTGTGCGAGGGGCTTGGACTTCCAGCAGGCATGCGTGAGCGTGTTTGATAGGAGTGAATGGAGACAAATGGTTTTTAATACTTGACGTGCTGTTGGAGTGTGAGCAAAGTAACATTTATGAAGGGATTCAGGGAAACCGGCAGGGCGGACTTGAGTCCTGGAGATGGGAAGTACAGTGCCTGCACTCTGAAGGAGGGGTGTTAATGTTGCAGTTTAAAAACTGTAGTGTAAAGCACCCTTCTGGCAAGACAGTGATGGAGTGAATGATGGTGAAAGTTTTTCTTTTTCGGGCCACCCTGCCTTGGTGGGAATCGGCCGGTGTGATAATAAAATAAAATATATATATATATATATATATATATATATATATATATATATATATATATATATATATATATGCAATAAGATCACAGTAAACAGGTGATTTCAAAATATGCAAAACAACCACTCTGAAAGAATAGAGAAATTCCAAGCGCTTTCGTGACTACTCACATTATCAAGGAACTATGATAGTTCCTTGATAATGTGAGTAGTCACGAAAGCGCTTGGAATTTCTCTATTCTTTCAGAGTGGTTGTTTTGCATATATATATATATATATATATATATATATATATATATATATATATATATATATATATATATATATATATATATATATATATATATATATATAATCTCAGAAAGCTCCAAGGCAACAAGTTCGAGGGGAGAGAAAGTGCCACCGGAACGACTAAGGAAGCCCACTTTACCCACATGAACTATACTGACAATCTGCAAGCCAATGCTGAGCTGGAGGAATGTGCATTGCAATGCCACAGCCAGACTGACACTAGCAACCACTTGGCTGATAGTTTCCCCTCTGCTACAACGACCAGTAACAGTCCTGTCCAGTCACATACCTATGGTCTGAGACCCAGGACAGCAGTACATTTCTGTGACTTTGACATACCTGTTGACTTGTCCTAATCCTATGCTGACTACAGTAACTACCATCTTGCTGAAATGGGCATCAATGATCATGCACTGTATAGTTAGTCCTTATAGCGGAGTTAAGGTGGACTATACGTATATATATATATATATATATATAATTGTTGTTCTAAAGGCATCCGTTGTATTGTTATAATATTTTCCTTGTGAATAATGTAACTGCAAGTTTGTTGCACGTAGCTTGTCCTACACGGTCTGTACCATAGGCCAGGGGAGCACTGCCCTGGCCTGTCACATTTTACACCCTAGGAAATGCTACTGCCAGTCATTATTTACAGATGTGTGGATGGTCTAGTGTTTCTTGATGTTCAGACAAGCCTGATGTCCGGTGCAGCCCTGTGAACAACCTGTCTATAAGAAGATTTATGCTCCAATGCTGTTCTGACGTCCCATTGCCTCATCATCCTCGATGTGGACGAGGACGCCATTTTCTCTTCCACACGACATGTGGAAGAGTTTTTGAGGCCCGTTAGAATCATTTATCATTATGTAGGGGTAAGCCAATGCCAGTCCCACGGGTGAATTTAATTTTTTTCTGTCCTGTCCACCTTTGTTGTCGTGTAGAGACGATCCGAGGTGCGTGGCCGAGCAAAACGTAGACAGTAAGCTTACATGCCTAGATCTCTTATTCCCCACTAGAGCGAGTTGTTGTAGGCCTAATTCCTAATGCTGACTCCAGAGGTCAGGCATCGAGGAAGGCTCAGGTTGTCATGCCCCTCTCTCACTCTTTGACCATCGGCCTTTCAGTTAGCATCTCCCCTCCCGGACTGGTTTCGGCTCACCTCACTCTGCCCACTGTGAACCCGCATCTCTTCAATAAAAACAAAGCTAGCCTACGGCAGTATACTTCATCCTTCCTCCTAGCTACCCGGCAAGTTACCAGACTACCCAAAACCCATTTAAAACATATCTACTAATGTCATAACGGTCAGGCCACCTAATGGTGGCCTGGTGGCCCGGTGGCCCGGTAGCCAAAGCTCTTGCTTCACACGGCGAATGTCTGGGTTCGATTCCCAGCCAGGGTAGAAATATTGGGCTTGTTTCTTTACACCTGTAAAATGGGTACCTGGGTGTTAGTCGACTGGTGTGGGTAGCATCCTGGGACACTAACCTAATTTGCCCGAAATGATCAGCATAACAAGAGGCTTTCTATATAGTAGTATGTCATTGATGTCAGCTAGGACTGTATACCTTGTACATATACTTGTAGTAAATAAATATATTATATTAAACTGCTCAATACAGAACCTTGCTAACACATCCTATGTAATGTAATAGTAACTGTATTCATAGGATAATGGAAAGAAAACAGGAAGAAAATAGTAAACAGCAGATTATGTAAGAATCTGGAATAAGATACACAGAAGAGCAAAGGGTATGTGAAAGAAAGGCAGTAAAGAGAGAGTACGTGTGAGAGATGGAATAATTCAGAGGGAAACAGAAGAAGCGAGTGGGTGTGAGGGAGAGAAGTGAGGAGAGGACGACATTATTAAGAGTGCAACTGAGGGAGAGGGAGAATCGAAATGAGGGAGTGGAAATGATAGGGTGGGAGTGAGAGTGACCGAGAGTGCGCCAAACACACACTCATACACTCATATTCATTCACACACTCATACACTCATATTCATTCACACACTCATGCACATATACACACACACAAACAGGAGTTATGGTTCTGCCCCTGCAACCATATATGAGTACACGCACACTAGCGAAAAGACGGGGCCAGGAGCTGTGACTTGACCCCTGCAACCACAAATAGGGTAGCACACACACACACACACACACACACACACACACACACACACACACACACACAGGGACTGTTCAAGAGGGAACAGTTGAAAGCTAAAAAACACAAATAAGTGACAGGGATATTAAGGAATATTTCTTAAGCAAGCCTCAAAATATTCAGGAAATGGAAAGACCAAGCCATCGAAATGGCGAAGGCAGGATCCAAGCATAGCTTCAAGAAGAGGTATGATATGGCTCACGCAGCCAAGAGAGGGGAAACCCAGTCAGTCATAGTTAGCTGAGAGGTGCGGCCAGGAGCTGAGACTTGATCCCTTAAACCACATAGAGCTGAGTACGTACAGGTGAGTACATGCGCACACGCGTGCACGCGCGCACACGCACACACACACACACACCCACACACACACACACACACACACACACACACACACACACACACACACACACACACACACACACACATGTCTCCCCTGCGGCAGCAGCTACACCAGCACCAGCAACCGGTCTGTCAGTATGTAAGCTGCGGCCGTGCTGGTGAGACTCCCCTTCGTCGCTCGCTCTAAGGGGCGTCCATCACCTCCCTTTCCCTTTGCTGGCTCCCTCCAGTGTTTGGTTCCTCCTCTGAATGTCTCCCCCGGGGGTGATACCGGAGATATTTTCCTTCGACCATCAATAACATCTCGCTGCTTTGCTAAGTTTAAAACAGAATTTTCCGCGAGGTTAAGTTTTTCATTTTTTGAACGTTCGGTAAAACTTTGAAAACTTTCGATTGTACATACAAAACCAGAGGGTCGATAATTCAGTTCCTTCATAACTAATACGTTTAATATACGAGATACTTCAGTGAGAGAAAAATATTTTGTGATATACCAGGAAATACATATATAAATTTAAAAGTTTATTGCTTGCAACTTTCGGCCCGCTAAGTAAATTTGCATAACATTAGTACTTGCGGACCAATTTTTAATGTAGCAAATTCGTGCAGCTGTTCCCTATCTCCAAGTGATCTTCCAGCATTTGATTAATGATAAGCTGTGAGTAATGAAGAAGACTCTTGAATCTTAAGATGGAGCCAGGTTGGACCAGCTTAGTCTCGCGAGACATGTTTAAAGCCCGAGTTCGGTTGGATGATTTATTGGGTTTATAATCTGTCTACTACATGGTGGTTATTAAGGCTTTATATCGCCTGTATACCATCAGCCAAGAATATTTTCACCCTTAATACTGAGATTTACGCAAGCTCCAAATGTGTATGTACATGCTGAGATATATATACGCCTACAAGTGTATTTAGATTACTTCTTTCAGTGTTTTACACGCCAGAAGAAATATTCTCAGAATATTTACAAAGTGCCGTAGCTCGATTTTTGTGTCGTGTTTTGTAGGAGTGTCTCTGATGACTGAAGAGAAAATGCTACAGTAAAAATGCTACAGTATAAATGCTACAGTAAAAAAGATACAGTAATTCTTGTCATCTTGACCTAGTGAATGCACTTTATTTCGTAATAGAGAATGATTTTTATCATGCTCTTGCTGTCGTAAAACAAAAATATAAAAACTTCCATATCTTGAGTATACTAAATGTTGAAAATTTGCGTACATTCAAATCTTTCGAATCTTAGAAAACACAATAGACAGCCCTCTGATTCTGATACTTAAGTTGTAGAATCATTATGGAAAATTAAATATATCTTAAACCAAAAAACAAAACAAAAAAACTTCCGTACCTTATGTATACTAGAAGTTGAAAATCTGTATACATTCAAATCCTTTCCGAATCTTAGAAAATACAATAGACGGTTCTTCGATTCTAATGCTTAAGGTATAGAACTATTATGAAAAATTAAAGATCTTTTATACAGAGGCAAAATGATGTCAGTGAAGGTAGTGTTAATATCCTGACCTCGTCAGGCGAGAGTCTATCGAGTGGTGAACCAGTGAGGTATGAAGAGACCAGAGAGAGGTGTGCCAAGCGTTCACCTCGGCTGTGAACGAGGCGTTCACCTGTACGGTTCAGGTGTGAACGCTCCGCAAATCATGCTCTTCCATCGTCCCCTCGTTGTAGTGACCTTTCTTCTCGTTGCCATGGCAACCGTACATTCACAGGAGGACGAAGGTGAGTAAAAAAAAAAAAGACTGTCCATGTTAAGCATTTACCAGCATAGTTGATTATGATACTAAATGAAAAGTCACTTCATTTTTCCCGCAATAGTACATTCAGAACCTAAATTAGAATCGTTTACAAAAAAAAAAAGGGTCGAAATGTATAAGAGTTTTATTGGGGAGGAGTCTAAGCGAAATTCTTTTTAGTGAATTTTGGATGTATAGATGTAATACCGAAAGGTTTGTGGGAATAAAAACAATATACAGATCAAACATTTATTGGGGGCAACGTTTCGCTCCACGTGCAAAACGAGCTTTTGTCGGGACGTTTCTCTTTTATGATCTTCATACCGCGTCATCATACCAATACTCAACTGAAACATATATTTAATTCTTGCATATTTAACTGAAAATTTAAGTGGCAATTCATGTGGTAATTTATCTACAAAAATAAGTGATACTTAAAGTGGCGATATAAATGGCATTTTAAGTGGTAAATGAACTGGTGATTTAAGTGGTAAATGAAGTGGTAATTTAACTAGCATAATGAGTGCTAATTTAAGTGATAATAGTAATATAACAAAAGTATATAATTATCTTTAAGGACATTTAGATGAAAATGATTACATTTGTTGTATGATTGGAGAGATTACATTGCAATTGATGCTATGAGATGCAATTATTAGTATAATATGAAGGGATTGCCATGCAATTGTTGGTATGAGGGATTACCATGCAGTTGTTGGTATAATGGGATGGATTACCATGCAATGGTTGGTATAATGGGAGGGATTACCATGCAGTTGTTGGTATGAGGGATTACCATGCAGTTGTTGGTATAATGGGATGGATTACCATGCAATGGTTGGTATAATGGGAGGGATTACCATGCAGTTGTTGGTATGAGGGATTACCATGCAGTTGTTGGTATGAGGGATTACCATGCAGTTGTTGATATGAGGGATTACCATGCAATGGTTGGTATAATGGGAGGGATTACCATGCAATTGTTGGTATAACTGGAGGAATTATCATGGAATTGTTGGTATGAGAGATTACCATGCAGTTGTTGTATGAGGGATTACCATGCAATGGTTGGTATAATGGGGGATTACCATGCAGTTGTTGGTATGAGGGATTACCATGCAGTTGTTGGTATGAGGGATTACCATGCAGTTGTTGATATGAGGGATTACCATGCAATGGTTGGTATAATGGGAGGGATTACCATGCAATTGTTGGTATAACGGGAGGAATTATCATGGAATTGTTGGTATGAGAGATTACCATGCAGTTGTTGTATGAGGGATTACCATGCAATGGTTGGTATAATGGGGGGATTACCATGCAGTTTTTGGTATGAGGTATTACCATGCAGTTGTTGGTATGAGGGATTACCATGCAGTTTTTGGTATGAGGTATTACCATGCAATTGGTGGAATGATGGGAGAGTTTACTATGTAATTCATTGAATAACGGAAGGGATTATCACGCAGTTGGAATAACTGGAGAAATTACTATGCAAATGCTATAATGGGAGGTAGTTGCAATGCAATTGTGGTGTAATGGGAGGAATTACTCTGTAATTCATGGAATAATGCAAGGGATTACCACGAAGTTTGAATAACGGGAGGTATTACCATGAAATTGTTGGTATAATAATATGGATTACCACGCAATAATTGGAATAATGGGAGGGATACCATGTAGGTATAGATATAATGGGAGAGGTTACCATGCAATTATTGATATCAAGGATGGGACAACCATGCTATTGTTGGTATAACAAGAGGGATTACTATCCGCGTATTTTTAAATTAGAACGAATTGCCATTTTATTTGTTTTAAGTCATGCAGAATATTTTTACTAGTACGTATATATATATATATATATATATATATATATATATATATATATATATATATATATATATATATATATATATATATATATATATATATATATATATATATATGCAAAACAACCACTCTGAAAGAATAAGAAATTCCAAGCGCTTTCGTGACTACTCACATTATCAAGGAACTATAGTTCCTTGATAATGTGAGTAGTCACGAAAGCGCTTGGAATTTCTTATTCTTTCAGAGTGGTTGTTTTGCATATTCTGAAATCACCTGTTTACTGTGATCTTATTGCATATATATATATATATATATATATATATATATATATATATATATATATATATAT
Organism: Cherax quadricarinatus; assembly: GCF_038502225.1. Classification (NCBI taxonomy): domain Eukaryota; kingdom Metazoa; phylum Arthropoda; class Malacostraca; order Decapoda; family Parastacidae; genus Cherax; species Cherax quadricarinatus. Next base: position 13,315,098 of record NC_091339.1, on the reverse strand, counting down.
ATATATATATATATATATATATATATATATATATATATTCATTTATTCAACCTTTTAAGAGTAACTCTGAAAAAAGTAACATTTGCTTCGTTTTAGCTGGTCCTGGGAACGAATTTAAGTGGTGAATCTCTTACGATATTTGGTTTATGCATTAAATGGATAATCCAAATATATTTATCGATAAATATGTAGTCAATGCAGAAAAACAGCCCTGGAGATGCACTCAGTTTTTATTATTGTGCGTTGTTACTTTACTAACATTGAAGATAGTTCCAATCAAAAGAAAAGACGTAGTATTTAAAATAATAAAGTTCAAGAAGGATAATGCTATATTATCCTCTTATTTAAATATTACTACACACGTAAATAGCTTATAAAATAAGTTTTGGAAATATAAGTTCATTACTCAAATCATGTCCTAGAATTATAGTGCTAGTTTTACTTATCTCTACTAGAATTTTTTTTTTTTGATATCTTGAAAGCATTTATCTATACTAGAGCTGTGTATGTGGAAGTTAAACGACACATCTCAAGACTGATTATTATTATTATTATTATAATCAAGGGGAAGCGCTAAACCCGGAGGATTATACAGCGCCTGGGGGGGGGGGGTTGTGGAAGGCATTCAGGCTTAATTCGGGGAACTGGAGCACAGATCCAATTCCCTAAATCAAGAGCCCCTCACCAACATCAAGGAACCTTCCTTGAGGGGATCTCAAGACTGAGATGCGTCGTTTAACTTCCACAAACACAACTGAGCATCCGATGAACGCAGATTTGAAGCTACTTAAGATTTATTTTAGAAAATTGGACGAAGCCGTTGTAAATATATAACCATAGTAATGTAATGGTATATTTGTAAATCAATGAAGAAAATTTTAAATTTCCATTAAAAACTAAATATTATAAAAATGACGATTTACTGAGATTTTTCTTTAGCTATAACAAACCTTTCATCCATTGCAATATTGTCTGCAGGCTGCATTTTTTTATCAAAAGCCTTATGGCAAGTCCTGTGTCCTCAATTTTGGATTACTGCTATATAGAGCATTTTAAATCGACAAAAAATTCTCCATATTAAACCAAATGGTATTGTGTGTCTTGAGGTGGTATACTGAAATTATTTCTACGATTTCTACGAGACTCATAAATTTGGTTATAATTATCATGTTCAAAGCTAAATATGAGGATAATATAGCATTATCTTTCTTGAACTTATTTATTATTTTAAATACTACGTCTTTTCTTTTGATTGGAACTATCTTCAATGATAGTAAAGTAACAATGCACAATAATAAAAACTGAGTGCATCTCCAGGGTTGTTTTCCTGCACTGACTACATATTTGTCGATAAATATATTTGGATTAGCCGTTTAATGCATAAACCAAATATCTTAAGAGATTGGCCACTTAAATTCGTTCCCAAGACCAGCTAAAACGAAGTAAATGTTACTTTTCTCAGAACTGTTTTTAAAAGGTTGAATAAATGACACTTAGATGCACCAGATACCTGCATTACGTATCCCTCGACTGGATATTTAAGAGGCTGCCTGATTTTTTTCTTTTTTCTTCCACCCACTTTTTTTTATTTCATTTCGCTCATAACTCGACAACTTTTTACCCAAACGGCATCATATTTACAACATTTGTGTACGTTAACGAGGACTAAAGTCTACAAGGAATTGGAAAGTTCACGTGCCCTATGACTAAAGTTGTTGATCTCATTCCCAGCATCCTGGAATGACTCTAAGAACGACCAAAACTCTCAGTGGCGTTGCTTCAGTCGCTCAGGAAAGGTGCCATAAATACGACGACTGCGAAGAGGGAAATTTTAATATGTAAGGTCAGATTTTACCATTTTAAATGTAAATATAGCGTGAAATATTTATTTCCATTAAACAACGTTAAATAATTTTTAGTTTACCTCTTCTGAGCGACTTTAATATTTAAAGGCTGATGCGTCTTAGGGCCAGGATAGTAACCATTCAAGTTTCGTTTACGTCCTGGCAAATTAGTTGCTGTAGTAAAATAATAAACAAAATCTTTAAATCCTTGGAATCCGTGACATAACTGGAGAATGACTCATCTGATCGACTTCAAATTTTCACTTATGTGGTTTTCTGAACACAAAGCTCAGGCTGTTGTGTGGCATCAGTCCCAATTTGGAAATTTTTACTGAAAAGTTAGTGATACTCATTTTTAATTAATGACTAAACAATGCTTCTCCTCATTTGTTTTAAAATATTATTGACGAAGAATACTGTAAGAAGAATGATATATAAGTTTAGCTGGCGTAAATGCAAATTTTAAACTTTACTGAAGTACATAGTTAATAAAACTGGAATCGTTGGAATCAGATCAATGAATTAGATCAATTACTGGGGAATGTCTATTCTGATCAGCTTCAAACTTTTACCATTAGTGGACTTTTTTTCAATTTGCCAGTTTCATTAAGTAAATTGTTTTCCATGTAATAATTAGTGAATGCTTCTTCCAATAAACTTCAAACCTTTAATTCTGGTGTATCTTAACAGGAAGAATTTTTCTATTAATTTTAGGCTGCGTAGGGGCCATTTTGCTATTTTTTACCAGTTTTATCAAATTGGATTTTTTCAACAAATCAAAATAAAAAAAATCATTGCAGGATTGTGGAGAATTTTAAAAGGAATCTAAATCAGAAAAGTAAACCGGAAAAAAATAATTCTGCGATTTTATGGATTTTTTTAAGTATAATAAGGGGAGAGTTTCCAATTTTCGAAGCGTTCTCAGCAACACTTTCGTTTTCTTTCTCACTTTTTCGCTCTCTTTATTAGAGAAAGCCTTAATTTGACTGGCTTCAAATTTTCAACGCTTTTCTAATGCATCTTGGGCAAGATTCACGGGATTAATTGCCTGCTTGAGTGCCTTATACACAACACTACATAGGTCATTTCCTGATTTTTATTTATGTCTGATAGGCGGAGACAGTGTTTGGATGCCATTTTGTCACTTGCAATCTCGAAATGGCTTTATTAATTTATTTTGCCTTGCTGGTGAGGGGCTCTTAACTCAAGGAATTGGATTTATTTTCGTTTTTCTTCGATCGAATGTGAATGCTTTCTATTCTACAGGCACTCTGTAACCCCTACGGGTTTACTCTTTCCTCTGATCAAAATATAACAACTGTAACCTGTAACCTGCATCAGTCATCAATAACTGATGTATCGTATAAAATGGATGGATCGTTTCGTGGGTTTAAGCTGTGTAGAGATTTTTTTTTTTTTTTTTTTTTTTTTTTGGGGGGGGGGGGATTCTGTGCAATAGTTGAAAAATGCATTTTCTGGTCAGCTTAAACTCTAGTAGTGATGTGTTTTCCTCTTGATGCTGTTTACATTATGTGTCAATTTTATTAATCGAATTAGTTTTCCTGAAATAACCGAAGAATGTCTCTTTTGACCAGAAATAAATCAGTGTTTGACTTTATTTGGTTATAATAGGTTAAATCAACATAATTTCCTTATATGTGTCTATAACATGTGTGTACCTTGTTAAAAATTTGCTTGTTATTTACACAAAACTTACATTAAATTGTACACTCAAGCTATTAGTAATTTTGGTCTCTTTTATAGGTTTTAATTAGATTTGGGCTATGTCAAATTTTAATTTATTATTATTATTGAAGAAATATGGATATTAGTTTTCACATAATGACTTGTGAATTCCTCTTCTGATTCCCTTCAACGCTAATATTTAACTGCGTTATCGACTTATGGCGAACTCTGTACAGTTTCAGTTACGTGTATTGAGACACTGGGGACTCTGGTTATGGAATACGAAGATACTTCCTGGGATCATTGAGGCACAGGGAACAGGGAACAGGGATTATGGAATACGAGGATACCTTTATCGGATGTCGCAGAAACGGAAATAAGTCTAGTTAACGACAATGGTTCACCAACACAGTGGGTCATATTAAGTCAGGTATCCACTCTATCTAGGTGGCATTTGCTCCACTTTCTCAGTATTTACGTACCATCCCAGTTACAATATTGAGAGAAACTTAAAAAAAAAATAATTTAAATTCTATAATGAGGAATTTAACTCAAAGTGTGAAAAGGTTACCATATTTAATATTGATTCTGAATATTCAAATAATGCAGGTAATAATCCTATTAACGCCAATAAAAACATTACAAATCACCAAAATAAACATGTCATTAAAACTCTCTTTTTTCATGTGCAAGGGACAAATAATAGTACTGATAAGTAGAGATCAGGATCAGTTCATCTCATAAACTGACTCTGCTAATGAAAAATAATAAAATCTGCTACACCAGAAGTAGCTTAGTGGTAACGCCTTCACCTCGCAAGAGAAGAACTTGGGTTCAGCCCTGGGAGGGTGGAAACGATTGGGCGACTCCCATTACACCTGCTGCCCTTATTCACTTTACAGTAAATAGATTAGATTAAATGGTTATAATCATGACGAAAAGCTCCAGCGGCGAGTCATGAGGCCAGAGTCAGGAAACACTTGTCCTTTTTCCTGATAAATCTTACCTAAGTAAAAAGGTTCCTGGGTGTTATCTACTTTTGCGAGTCACATTCTGGGGGAAGTAATTGTATAAATCGAATGGGATGAAGCTTTGAAATGAGCCGACGAAGGATAAGAGATCTCAGCCTGTGAATTCCACGGTGTAAACACAGAAGCGAAACACAAACATTCGCAAGCCGAAAAGAAAGACAGCAAATACCTGACTCAGTCACCAGGGTTACTGAGAAGGATCCTCGGAACACTGAAACACTGAAACCCTGAGACACTAAAACAATGAACCACTGCAACACTGAAACACTGAAACTCTTAAACACTGAAACACTGTAACATTGAAACACTGACAATTAGAAAGCGATTATTAGGTCATTTGGTCACTAAGAGGATCACAAGCCAATCTTCTAGAAAGAAAGAGGCTAGACGTTGGTGCTAAGTAGATTCAAGTCTCGGGTACAACCTGTGTAACCCGATTCCCGCGACTTGATCCTCCACAGCTTATACCAGCCCACCTGCAGTAAGCTCTCTGTGACATGTTTCTTCCTGATAAGCGAATGCACCCTACTTTTATCTGTTGTGAAGCTAACTTAAAGTGACTAAGTAACTGCTCTCTGTCTGTCCCTCTCCCTATATATATATATATATATATATATATATATATATATATATATATATATATATATATATATATATATATATATATATATATACGTGTGTGTTTGTGTGTGTGCGTGTGTGTGTGTGTGTGTGTGTGTGTGTGTGTGTGTGTGTGTGTGTGTGTGTGTGTGTGTGTGTGTGTGTGTGTGTGTGTGTGTGTGTGTGTGTGTAAAACAACCACTGTGAAAGAAAAGAAAAATTCCAAGTGCTTTCGTGACTTTTCACATTATCAAGGAACTGCAAATAGTTCCTTGCTAATATTAGAAGTCACGAAAGCGATAGGAATTTCGATTTTCTCTCACAGTTGTTGTTTTGTATATTGTGATATCACCCGTCTACTATGATTTTATTATATATATATATATATATATATATATATATATATATATATATATATATATATATATATATATATATATATATATATATATATATATATATATTTATATATATATATATATATATATATATATATATATATATATATATATATATATATATATATATATATATATATATATATATGATAGAGTGGGTAGGGGAGCAATATAGCAGACGTTGCAAGTGTATGGAATAGGTAGTAAGTTACTGGATGCTGTAAATAGTTTTTATGAAGATAGTGAGGCTCAGGTTACGGTGTGTAGGAGAGAGGGAGACTAC
>NC_091339.1:13296756-13304256 GCF_038502225.1 Cherax quadricarinatus | reverse complement strand
TTTAATTCCTATGATGCTGAATGGTGTATCTCAGGGATAAGATATTTTGTCCGTATCTTGGGGATTAAATTTTCTTTGATATTAGTGTTTTAAACTAGCTGAGTTATTAACCCAGTAAAACATGACATCCCATAAAACACACGTATCAGAGCAAATTCTTTTTTTCTAGTTGTCGTTTTGTCCTAAATGCTGCTCTATCAAGATCAAAGACTTAATAAAGCATTATTACATTAGTCGTCATGTGGAAGATCTTGGATATCTCCGACGTTCACAGACGAACACTATCGATCGCAACACACACACACATGTAGCCAGACGGTAAAACAATTATTCACAAGACAATGACCATTATCGTGTCTGCAGTAACATTCGGTCTCATGAGATTCAAAGCTAATGGGAAGCTTGCTAAGTATGGTGAGGCAGCGTGTCCATCATACCAACATTACACGGAGGATGGTGCTACTTACACCTTCCACTGAGTGATCAACTCGGGTTACCTCTTCACATAAGAGGATAATAAGAGTAACAATGTTGGATTCAAAAGCGTTCTATTGACAGTAATAAAAATAAGACATGAGTGAAGAACAAGGTTTTATTGTGGCGGTGTATCGATTTGAATACAACTTTATATGTTGTTTTGATAAGATGGTTTTCTGCATCTGTTTCTTTTCTCCATTGATAACGTTGTTCTCCTGGGAAGAAGATGCATGAAACTTTGTTACCAGATTGTGCACCATGAGAAATATTTAGGGCAGCTTTCTCAAATTCAGTTCTCATCAGGATGCAATATTAAATCGCATCTAATTTCATTTTATTATCTTATTTGAAGTAAAAATATACCTATGACAAAAAATTTACAATATATTTTTTAACGTCTAATTCGTTTTAAAAGTGCATTTGTGTGATGCACAAATCGATGCTTCATTTGTTTTTGTCCGTCAGACCAACGACACAGGAGTAGTCAGTCACCATCAGGAAACTGTCTTGTAGAGAACCAACTGTGATGTCATGGACTGCACTGAGCACATTTCCTTGACTCTCATGACAGTGTGACAGGAAATACTCTTTAATTCGTCAGAAAAACATCGGACTGAGTCGCCTGTATATCTCAACTTCGTTTTGATGTAACGTGAACTGAAATAAAACCAGTAAAAAGGCATGTGCAGAGCAAGCCTTTATTTACTGGTGATATTTCACTCTAATTAGAGCTCGATTGATTTAATAAGCTCTACTTAGAGAGATACGTCGAGAGGAAATTAGGTTTCATTATATTAATGGCATACATTATCGAGAAGTTGATGAATAAGACACATGTGCAAGATACCCCGTTGCTGCACATGCATCTTATTCATGTAAATAAAGACGTGCTAAGTGCAAAAATATTCTTTTTTTACCATATTTACCGGCCAAGTCTTACCATCCAACAAAGAAAACTTCTTAGACAGCATATCTGGCGAAGAAAAATGTGATTAAAATCATAATAACTATTAAGGCAACACCAGGCCATTATCTCAAGACGTCTAGAAGGACGCTCGTCCTATAGTACAGAGCGGAGGGAGGCCATATAACAGTCACTTTTTGATAATATGGAATAAAACAGGAGAAAATTTTGCCAGTACAGATACTCAAAAACTGCACACGTCTTATTTGTCATTGTCACTGAAACAAGGTGGACGAGGCCTTTATTTAGTCAGGATTAAAGCGCGGAGGGAGGACTGCAAAACATGCTAGGGTATTTTAGCACAAAATTTGCAACCGATTCTCTCACCAGGCGTTATACATACCCACTTTTCCTTAGCCATTATTTTGCCAGACGGATCTATGTTGAAAAATGGTCTGGTGAAACCGAGATGTGGGAAAGACACTTATGTAGAGTTCAAAACATTTATTAGAGGAAGTCACTCGGGGCGAAACGTTTCCTCTAATGTCCTATACTGTGCATAAGTGTTTTTTCTCCACACGTATCTATGTTGCTTTAAGTAATATGCTTTCTTATGATTAAACGTGAGCGTTTAGAGGTTGATGTGACGTAACATAACTCGACCAAACATAACTTGTCATAACATAACCTATCTTCAAGTAAACCAACCAAAAACAGCCTGACCGAACCTAAATTAATTTAACCTAATAAATAAAATGAAAATTGGTTTAGAGGAAAAACTAGAAGCTATATAAAAATGACGCTGAGTAACGGGCCAATAAACTGACGTAGCAGTTCAGGAGCACCTTCAGAATGGGTTACAATCTGGCACCATATCTTAAAAATCTCCAGCGTGGTGACAAATGGATCTTCCAGCGAGACAGCGACACGTCACACACACAAACTTGGAAGATCACATGGTTGAGGTATCAGAAGTAATAGGATATGATTGGCCAGTACTTTTAGAGATTTTTTTTAGTAAACGGAAAATATAGAGGGAAGAGGCTTCTTCCGCTTCTAGAACAAGAACTGACGAAGCCGCTCGTGGCGGAGCAGGATTCATTCTACATAAAGGAGCTGGAGAGTTTCTACATGGAGGAGCTGGAGAGGTTATGCATCATAAAGCTACGGAACTGCGTCTTTTCCGTATCAAATCAGAGGAAAGAGGAAGACAGGTAAGTGCTGTTAGCGGAGATTTAAATCTAAAAAATCGCGTATTATATTACATAAAGCTATGAAGTTCTTACACACAGACACAGGTAAACATACACACACAGACACAGACACACACAGACACACACACACACACACACACACACACATATTGCAATGGATCAGAGAATATCTAACAGGGAGGCAACAGCGAGTCATGGTCCGTAATGAGGTATCACAGTGGGCGCCGGTGACGAGCGGGGTTCCACAGGGGTCAGTCCTGGGACCAGTGCTATTCTTGGTATATGTGAATGACATGACGGAAGGGATAGACTCAGAAGTGTCCCTGTTTGCAGATGATGTGAAGTTAATGAGGAGAAATCAGACGCTGGACCTGACAGGTCTACAAAGAGACCTGGACAGGCTGGATGTGTGGTCCAGCAACTGGCTCCTAGAATTTAACCCCGCCAAATGCAAAGTCAAGCAAAGGAGCCCAAAGGCTGCAAACCTCACTCAAGGAGAAAGACCTAGGAGTGAGTATAATACCAAGTACATCGCCAGAAGCACACATTAACCAGATAACTGCTGCGGCAAATGGGCGCCTGGCAAACCTGAGAATAGCGTACGTCAGGCCCATACTGGAGAACGCAGCACCAGTTTGGAACCCACATCTGGTCAAACACGTCAAGAAATTAGAGAAAGTGCTTAGATTTGCAACAAGGCTAGTTCCAGAGCTAAGGGGAATGTCCTATGAAGAATCGGTCTGACGACACTGAAGGACAGGAGGGTCAGGGGAGACATGATAACGACATACAAAATACTGCGTGGAATAGACAAGGTGGACAGAGACAGGAAGTTCCAGAGATGGGACACAGAAACAAGGGGTCACAATTGGAAGCTGAAGACTCAGATGAGTCAAAGGGATGTTAGGAAGTATTTCTTCAGTCACAGAGTTGTTAGGAAGTGGAACAGTCTGGCAAGTGATGTAGTCGAGGCAGGAACTATACATAGTTTTAAGACGAAGTATGATAAAGCTCATGGAGCAGGGAGAGGGAGGACCCAGTAGCGGTCAGTGAAGAGGCGGGGCCAGGAGTTGAGTCTCGACCCCTGCAACCACAATTAGGTGAGTACACACACAGGAAGGCCACAACGAGTCATGGTACGTGACGAGGTGTCAGAGTGGGCGCCTGTGAAGAGCGTGATCTACAAGGGTCAGTCCTAGAACCAGTGCTGTTTTTGGTATATGTGAATGTCATGACGGAAGGGATAGACTCAGAAGTGTCCCTGTGTGCAGATGATGTGAAGTTAATGAGGAGAATTAAATCGGATGAGGATCAGGCAGGACTACAAAGAGACCTGGACAGGCTGCCAAGCCTGGTCCAGCAGCTGGTTCCTCGAATTTAACCTTAACGAATGCAAAGTCATGAAGATCGGGGAAGGGCAAAGAAGACCGTAGACAGAATATAGGCTAGGTGGCCAAAGACTGCAAACCTCACTCAAGGAAAATGATCTTGGGGTGAGTATTATAACGAGCACATCTCCTGAGGTGCACATCAACCAGATAACTGCTGCGGGATATGGCCGCCTGGTAAACCTAAGAATAGCGCTCCGATACCTCAGTATGGAATCGTTCAAGACTGTACACCGTCTACGTCAGGCCCATATTGGAGTACTCAGCACCAGTTTGGAGACAACACCTGGTCAAGCACGTCAAAAAATCAGAGAAAGTGCTTAGATTTGCAACAAGACTAGTCCCAGAGCTTAGGGGAATGCCCTACGAAGAAAGGTTAAGGGAAATTGGCCTGACAACACTGGAGGACAGGAGGGTCAGGGGTGACATGATAACGACATGTAAAATATTGCGCGGAATTGAGAAGGTGGACAGAGACAGTATGTTACAGAGATAGGACGCGGAAACAAGGGGTCGCAATTGGAAGCGGAAGAATCAGACGAGTCACAAGGATGTTAGGAAGTAAACCACACCCCGAGCGGGGATAGAACCCGCGATCAGAGAGTCTCAAAACTCCAGACCGTCGCGTTAGCCACTGGACCAGCTAGCCACAATAAGATTCCTCCAACTAGGTATATTTTTTTATTTCTACACCATAGGAAGATTAGCATAGGCACCACTGTGACCACAAATGCAAGTGGTCACAGTGGTGCCTATGCTAACCTTCCTATGGTGTAGAAATATACCTAGTTGGACGAATCTTATTGTGGCTAGCTGGTCTAGTGGCTAACGCGACGGTCTGGAGTTTTGAGACTCTGATCGCGGGTTCCATCCCCGCCCGTGGTATGGTTTGTTTGCAATCGTGTCATTACGATTTCGTGAGTCATGTGAGGAAGTATTTCTTCAGTCATAGAGTTGCCAGGAAGTGGAATAGTCTAGTAAGTGATGTAGTGGAGGCAAGAACCATACAAAGGTTTAAGACGAGATATGACTAAGCTCAAGGAGCAGGGAGAGAGAGGACCTAGTAGCGATCAGTGAAGAGGCGGGGCCAGGAGATGAGTCTCGATCCCTGCAACCACAATTAGATGAGTACAAATAGGTGAGTGCACACACACACACACACACACACTTCCAACACATTCCAATTATGTTCCGGCATTTAAGCACTTAATCAAATTTTAATAACAGGACATCGTGGTATAAATAACTTTGAAGACTGCTTTACATGACAAAAAAATGTCTTAAATTCCGTTTAATCTCTGTCTTATTCCGGCTAAAATAAAAGTCGTTTTCGTTTAAATAGAACCAATATCGGTTTAAATAGCTTCTGGTTAAAAGAAAAATGTTTTCTGAGGCAAAATTAGCTCCGTCTGATCTATTATTTATTTCTCTTTAACAAGAAATCATAAGAAATTGGGTTTCATTTCAAGTTGTTAAATTCGCCATTAATTCTAGTAGCTAGGGTTAATTTAGATAGACTATTTGTAAATTGTGTGTATGTGTGTGTGTGTGTGTGTGTGTGTGCGTGTGTGTGTACTCACTTAATTGTACTCACCTAATTGTGGTTGCAGGGGTCAAGACTCAGCTCCTGGCCCCGCCTCTTCACTGATCGCTACTAGGTCCTCTCTCTCTGCTTCCTGAGCTTTATCATACCTCTTCTTAAAACTATGTATGGTTCCTGCCTCCACTACTTCACTTGCTAGGCTATTCCACTTCCTGACAACTCTATGACTAAAGAAATACTTGTGTGTGTGTATGTGTGTGTGTGTGAATTACACTTACTTTTCCGTACGTCGTTGTAACGTCTCCCTTATTCCTGTTCGATAATGTCATCAGGTTTTGCTTTAGTTTCTCTTCATAGGTCACTCTCCTTAGTTCTGAGCCTAATTTCGCTGCAAACCTTAGCACTCTTTTCCAGTGTCTTGACATGCTTAATCAGATGTGAGTTTTATTCTGGCACTGCATAATCCAAGGCGAATCTGACTTATGCTACAATGGGTATTCAGGTGATGTTTGCCGCAGGTATTATACTGACTCAGGAGTCCAGGAGACCTTTTCCTCGAGTGAGGTTGGCACTATTTATCTTCTGAGTCCGTACTCTGTGTTTATATTTCTTTTCCCTTCCTTGCAAGAGTTGAATATCAATAATCACTTTTCAGACCAATGTTGCAGCTTGTCGAGATCAACATGTAGACTTTCCTCTTTTCTCTCTCTCCAGCTTTTGTTTCCATATTTTTCACATTATCTGCAAACATGAATACAAGATCCTTCTCTTCCCGCATGCCAATCACGTACCCTGGAAACAGTACCCTGACAGTACTTACTGATCCCCTAAAAGGGAACACTGGTTATAAATGACCATAATTTTTAAAGGGGTGGACCGGTAAGCCAGCGGAAGGCCTCGGTCAGATGACCAAAAGCTCCAAAGGCGGGTCATCATCTGACTAAGACCCGCGTCAGGAAACATTTGTCCTGTTTCCTGACGAACCTTACCTAACCTAACCTAACTGATCCCTTTAGAACCCCGCTAACCAAACATGTACATTCTAATGCCTCTCCTCGGACAATTACTTTTTGCTTTCCTGTTTTTCCTGCCAGCTCCTTCAGTTTTTGTGCCGATCTCTTGTGCTGCACTGTGTCAGATCCCACACATCTCTCCTCTATTATATTTTTTGTCACCTTGTTGTAGAATTCTGGCAGGTTTATGAGAGAGGATTTACCATCCCTAAGACCGATCTGGTTCTTGTTTATGGATCCGATCCTCTCCAGGTGCTCCACCACTCTTCTGATTATCTTCTCCATTACCTTACATAACAGGGTAATAAGTGTGTGTGTGAGTGTGTGTGTGTGTGAGAGAGAGAGAGAAAGAGAAATAGATAAAGAGAAATAGAGAAAGAGAGAGAGAGGGTGTGAGAGACTGTACTCACCTAATTGTTTTTGCAGGGGTCGAGACTCAGCTCCTGGCCCCGCCTCTTCACTGATCGCTACTAGGTCCTCTCTCTCCCTGCTCTCTCGTCTTAAAGCTATGTATGGTTCCTGCCTCCACTACATCACTTGTTAGGCTATTCCACTTCCTGACGACTCTATGACTGAACAAATACTTCCTAACAGCCCTCTGACTCGTCTGAGTCGTCAGCTTCCAATTGTGACCCCTTGTTTCTGTGTTCCCTCTGTGGAACAACCTGTCTCTGTCTACCTTATCTATTCCACACAGTATTTTATATGCCGTTATCATGTCTCCCCTAACCCGCCTGTGTGTGTGTGAGAGAGAGAGAGAATATGTACTCACCTATTTGTGATTGCAGGGGTCGAGTCATACCTCCTGGCCCCGCCAGGAGTGTGTGTGTGTGTGTGTGTGTGTGTGTGTGTGCTCACCTAATTGTGGTTGCAGGGGTCGAGACTCAGCTCCTGGCCCCGCCTCTTCACTGATCGCTACTAGGTCCTCTCTCTCTCTGCTTCCTGAGCTTTATCATACCTC
>NC_091339.1:13246756-13291756 GCF_038502225.1 Cherax quadricarinatus | reverse complement strand
GGTTGGTAGACAGCAACCACCCAGGGAAGTACTACCGTCCTGCCAGATGACTGTGAAACAGAAACCTGTAACTGTTTTGCATGAAGGTAGGATTGCTGGTTTCTTTATCTGTCTCATAAACACGCTAGATAACAGGGATATCTTGCTACTCCAACTTACACTTTAGTCACACTTCACAGACACGCACATGCATATATATATACATACATCTAGGTTTTTCCCCTTTTCTAAATAGCTCTTGTTCTTCTTTATTTCTTCTATTGTCCATGGGGAAGTGGAAAAGAATCTTTCCTCCGTAAGCCATGCGTGTCGTATGAGGCGACTAAAATGCCGGGAGCGATGGGCTAGTAACCCCTTCTCCTGTAGACATTTACTAAAAAAGAGAAGAAGAAAAACTTTATAAAACTGGGATGCTTGAATGTGCGTGGATGTAGTGCGGATGACAAGAAACAGATGATTGCTGATGTTATGAATGAAAAGAAGTTGGATGTCCTGGCCCTAAGCGAAACAAAGCTGAAGGGGGTAGGGGAGTTTCGGTGGGGGGAAATAAATGGGATTAAATCTGGAGTATCTGAGAGAGTTAGAGCAAAGGAAGGGGTAGCAGTAATGTTGAAGGATCAGTTATGGAAGGAGAAAAGAGAATATGAATGTGTAAATTCAAGAATTATGTGGATTAAAGTAAAGGTCGGATGTGAAAAGTGGGTCATAATAAGCGTGTATGTACCTGGAGAAGAGAGGAATGTAGAGGAGAGAGAGAGATTTTGGGAGATGTTAAGTGAATGTATAGGAGCCTTTGAACCAAGTGAGAGAGTAATTGTGGTAGGGGATCTGAATGCTAAATTAGGAGAAACTTTTAGAGAGGGTGTGGTAGGTAAGTTTGGGGTGCCAGGTGTAAATGATAACGGGAGCCCTTAGATTGAACTTTGTATAGAAAGGGGTTTAGTTATAGGTAATACATATTTTAAGAAAAAGAGGATAAATAAGTATACAAGATATGATGTAGGGCGAAATGACAGTAGCTTGTTGGATTATGTATTGGTAGATAAAAGATTGTTGAGTAGACTTCAGGATGTACATGTTTATAGAGGGGCCACAGATATATCACATCACTTTCTAGTTGTAGCTACACTGAGAGTAAAAGGTAGATGGGGTACAAGGAGAATAGAAGCATCAGGGAAGAGAGAGGTGAAGGTTTATAAACTAAAAGAGGAGGCAGTTAGGGTAAGATATAAACAGCTATTGGAGGATAGATGGGCAAATGAGAGCATAGGCAATGGGGTGGAAGAGGTATAGGGTAGGTTTAAAAATGTAGTGTTAGAGTGTTCAGCAGAAGTTTGTGGTTACAGGAAAGTGGGTGCAGGAGGGAAGAGGAGCGATTGGTGGAATGATGATGTAAAGAGAGCAGTAAGGGAGAAAAAGTTAGCATATGAGAAGTTTTTACAAAGTAGAAGTGATGCAAGGAGGGAAGAGTATATGGAGAAAAAGAGAGAGGCTAAGAGAGTGGTGAAACAATGTAAAAAGAGAGCAAATGAGAGAGTGAGTGAGATGTTATCAACAAATTTTGTTGAAAATAAAAAAAAGTTTTGGAGTGAGATTAACAAGTTAAGGAAGCCTAGAGAACAAATGGATTTGTCAGTTAAAAATAGGAGAGGAGAGTTATTAAATGGAGAGTTAGAGGTATTGGGAAGATGGAGGGAATATTTTGAGGAATTGTTAAATGTTGATGAAGATAGGGAAGCTGTGATTTCGTGTATAGGGCAAGGAGGAATAACATCTTGTAGGAGTGAGGAAGAGCCAGTTGTGAGTGTGGGGGAAGTTCGTGAGGCAGTAGGTAAAATGAAAGGGGGTAAGGCAGCCGGGATTGATGGGATAAAGATAGAAATGTTAATAGCAGGTGGGGATATAGTTTTGGAGTGGTTGGTGCAATTATTTAATAAATGTATGGAAGAGGGTAAGGTACCTAGGGATTGGCAGAGAGCATGCATAGTTCCTTTGTATAAAGGCAAAGGGGACAAAAGAGAGTGTAAAAATTATAGGGGGATAAGTCTGTTGAGTATACCTGGTAAAGTGTATGGTAGAGTTATTATTGAAAGAATTAAGAGTAAGACGGAGAATAGGATAGCAGATGAACAAGGAGGCTTTAGGAAAGGTAGGGGGTGTGTGGACCAGGTGTTTACAGTGAAACATATAAGTGAACAGTATTTAGATAAGGCATTTATGGATTTGGAAAAGGCGTATGACAGGGTGGATAGGGGGCAATGTGGCAGATGTTGCAGGTGTATGGTGTAGGAGGTAGGTTACTGAAAGCAGTGAAGAGTTTTTACGAGGATAGTGAGGCTCAAGTTAGAGTATGTAGGAAAGAGGGAAATTATTTCCCAGTAAAAGTAGGCCTTAGATAAGGATGTGTGATGTCACCATGGTTGTTTAATATATTTATAGATGGGGTTGTAAGAGAAGTAAATGCGAGGGTCTTGGCAAAAGGCGTGGAGTTAAAAGATACAGAATCACACATAAAGTGGGAGTTGTCACAGTTGCTCTTTGCTGATGACACTGTGCTCTTGGGAGATTCTGAAGAGAAGTTGCAGAGATTGGTGGATGAATTTGGTAGGGTGTGCAAAAGAAGAAAATTTAAAGTGAATACAGGAAAGAGTAAGAGTATGAGGATAACAAAAAGATTAGGTGATGAAAGATTGGATATCAGATTGGAGGGAGAGTGTATGGAGGAGGTGAATGTATTCAGATATTTGGGAGTGGACGTGTCAGCGAATGGGTCTATGAAAGATGAGGTGAATCATAGAATTGATGAGGGGAAAAGGATGAGTGGTGCACTTAGGAGTCTATGGAGACAAGGAACTTTGTCCTTGGAGGCAAAGAGGGGAATGTATGAGAGTATAGTTTTACCAACGCTCTTATATGGGTGTGAAGCATGGGTGATGAATGTTGCAGCGAGGAGAAGGCTGGAGGCAGTGGAGATGTCATGTCTGAGGGCAATGTGTGGTGTGAATATAATGCAGAGAATTCGTAGTTTGGAAGTTAGGAGGAGGTGCGGGATTACCAAAACTGTTGTCCAGAGGGCTGAGGAAGGGTTGTTGAGGTGGTTCGGACATGTAGAGAGAATGGAGTGAAACAGAGTGACTTCAAGAGCGTATCAGTCTGTAGTGGAAGGAAGGCGGGGTAGGGGTCGGCCTAGGAAAGGTTGGAGGGAGGGGGTAAAGGAAGTTTTGTGTGCGAGGGGCTTGGACTTCCAGCAGGCATGCGTGAGCGTGTTTGATATGAGTGAATGGAGACAAATGGTTTTTAATACTTGACGTGCTGTTGGAGTGTGAGCAAAGTAACATTTATGAAGGGGTTCAGGGAAACCGGCAGGCCGGACTTGAGTCCTGGAGATGGGAAGTACAGTGCCTGCACTCTGAAGGAGGGGTGTTAATGTTGCAGTTTAAAAACTGTAGTGTAAAGCACCCTTCTGGCAAGACAGTGATGGAGTGAATGATGGTGAAAGTTTTTCTTTTTCGGGCCACCCTGCCTTGGTGGGAATCGGCCAGTGCGATAATAAAAAAAAATAATGTATATTTATATATATATATATATATATATATATATATATATATATATATATATATATATATATATATATATATATATATATATATATATATATACAATTACTGAAAACAGGTCACCAAAAGCAAATCTCTGCTCTTGCAATTGTTAGTTTGTTAGTTTGTTATCACTAGAGGACGTAGATCAATACCTTATGGTGGGTCAATGGTTGTCTATGACCCACTTCCACTACTGGACTCCTCCCCCTTGTAGATACATAACTGCTCTCAAAAACTTCGCCAATGATCCTTCCATTCATATTACTACTACAGACGAAGGTGGTCGGGTGGTCATCAAAGATTCACCAAACTGCGGTTTGAAAATGAGCAGATTGCTGAAAGACAGAGAAATATACAAACCTGCTGATATACCTGTCTCTCAGCAACGTGCTAAACAATTTCTACACGATATATGCTCATTCCTGGAAACACCCGAATAAAGAGAAACGCTATCTTTACGAATAAACCCGACTCAATCATAGAGTTTACCTAAAACACACAAATCTGAGACTCGTATGACCAAACACCTCGGGTTGAGGTAGTGTGCCACATCAACTGAAGGTGATACAAGCTAAACATCTCTCACAGTTAATAGAAACCATCAGCAAGGCACACTGTAAACACTCTGAAAAGAGTGTCTTTTGTTCACCGGTGTCTGAGTTGAGATTAATAAGCTGTGTGAAACAAAGAACAGGATTGACTGTTTAAAAATGATGTAATAAAAAGAAGAGAACGCAATTGGAAACTAAACACAAATATGTCAGATAATATTTTATCAACTTAAAGGTAAAGTGGTTAGAATGAATTAATTGAGTTGAACTAAATGCCATACCTGAGTCGTGAGTTAAAATCCGGCATCAAAAGCTGGAGCTCATTCCCTTAAAACCCAAACAGGTAACTGTACACATTGTTTTAACGACACCGAGAGGATACACGAGGCAGGAGACTTGTCAAACCGATTATATGAAGTTAAAGAGACGTGGCCCGGAAGTGCGACTGTATCCCCTGGTCACAAATAATTTTTTTTTCGACAGCATCAATTTCTCAGACAACTTATATTTTTAACTCAATAAACGCATTCTAGCTTTAGATTCCAACCAGGAACTGTGTCCACCAGTATTTATTTTGTACAACAATGGTGCAATATAGCCACAAATATGTGAATATGACAATGTGAGGTTAATGACATTTACTGAGGCATAACCTGCATACTGTATTATTCACATACCTCTCTGTATATTTCTACCAATGATATGTAGTAACTGTCTCGGACTCTCTTGTATTGTTGCAGACGACCTTCACTTCACGTCTTAGTATCAGTTAATGAAGGAGTACTTTACTGAAGTGCTTGATAAAAAGAGAGACATAAATGAAGTGTAGATTCCTTATAGCTTTTTCAACTGCTTGAACGGTTATGCTGCCAAAAAAATACCACAAATCCTGGCATGTATGTCAGGCTCCGAAACGTATTTTTTTTTATATAAAAAAATAAACATAGAAGTCGAGAAATACAATGGATGGTAATTTTTAAAAATAAAATACATAGTAAACTGATCCTTTTATTATAAGTGGTCCGTATTTCCAGAGGTAATAATCAGTATTTGAACTTGCATTTATTAAGAAGTTTGTCTAAAAAAGAATATTAAAAACGTACATAAGTACATTAGTGTCGCTGGGCCCGGTAAATGAGTATAAATTTGAGTTTAAAGCGGCTGGAATTATTGGTGGTGATGGTGGCTGAAGGGGCGATGCTGGTAATTGTGATGGAGTTGGCTTTTATAGTGGTGGTGATTCATGGAGAGGACTGGAAGAAGGGATGTGGCGGTGATAGTGGTGGCAGCTATGATTTTTGTAGTGTTTGTGGTGGTGGTAGTGATTGAGGTGGGGGTTGTGGTGGTTTTAGCAGCAGCAGCAGAAACAGTAGTAGTAGTAGTAGCAGTAGTACAGTAGTAGTAGCATTACTACTACTACTAGAAGTATAGTAGTAGTAGTAGTAGTAGTAGCAGCAGCAGCACCAGTAATAACAGTAGTAGTAATGTTTGGCAGACTTGTGCATGTTACATACAGATGTTGACAGAGAGACAGGAGCGAGAGACACTACTTGACCTAGCGTGATTGCCTGACAGATTCGCTATAGTTAACAGATTCAAATCTGTACATCAGACGTCAATATCTGACGTGTGTTGTCAGCTGTCTTCTGACCCTGACTTCCTGATGAGCCTCTCCTTTAGGTATTCGTGTATGTATGTGTATGTATGTATATATGTGTGTGTGTGTGTTTGTGTGTGTGTGTGTGTGTGTGTGTGTGTGTGTGTGTGTGTGTGTGTGTGTGTGTGTGTGTGTGTGTGTGTGTGTATTAAATATATAATATATATATTTTTTCTCAACAAACCGGCCGTATCTCACTGAGGCAGGGTGGCCCAAAAAGAAAAAACGAAAGTTTCTCTTTTTAAATTTAGTAATTTATAAAGAAGAAGGGGTTACTAGCCCTTTGCTTCTGGCATTTTAGTCGCCTCTTACAACACGCATAGCATACGGAGGAAGAATTATGTTCCACTTCCCCATGGAGATAAGAGGAAATAAACAAGAACAAGAACTAGTAAGAAAATAGAAGAAAACAAAGAGGGGTGTGTATATATATGCTTGTAGATGTAGGTCACACTTCACATGTGAAGTGTGACCTAAGTGTAAGTAGAAGTAGCAAGACGTACCTGAAACCTTGCATGTTTATGAGACAGAAAAATTGACACTAGTAAAACAATTACAGGCTTTCGCTTAACACTCACTTGGCAGGACGGTAGTACCTCCCTGGGCGGTTGCTATCTACCAACCTACTACATAGATATATATATATATATATATATATATATATATATATATATATATATATATATATATATATATATATATATATATATATATATATATATATATATATATATATATGTATATATATATATGTTGTGCCGAATATGTAAAACTGGTCAATTAGCAAGAACTCATTTAAAATTAAGTCCGTTCTAAAATTTTCTCTTATAGGTTTAAAGATATATTTTTTTCATTAATGTTAATGTAAAAAAATTTAATTTTGCACCAAAAAATATCTTAGAAAACTTACCTAACCTTATTATAACAAGAACAATTTATTTTAGCCTAACCCAACTAAATATATTTTAGATTTGTTTACAGTAATTTAATACTAAACAAACACAGTGAAATATATTTTTTTCGTTAGGTTCAGAATGATTTTGGCGAAATTATTGCATACACAAATTTTCACTTGTCCTATATGGCAAGATGAGCGTTGCTATTTAAGCCAAGATCGCAAGTTCTGCCTATTCGGCAAGACATGAATATATATATATATATATATATATATATATATATATATATATATATATATATATATATATATATATATATTTATATTTATATTGTCAAATAGGTAAAATTGGCGAATTAACAAGAACTCTTTTAAAATTAAGTTCTTTCTAATATTTTCTCTTATACGTTTATCATTTATGTTAATGTAAAAATTAATAATTTTTTACCAAAAGAACCTTAGAAAACTTACCTAACCTTATTATAACAAGCGCAGTTTAATTTAGCCTAATCCAACTAAATATATTTTAGATAAATTTACAATAATTTAATAATAAACAAACACAATGAAATATATTTTTTCGATAGGTTCAGAATGGTTTTTACGAAAATAGTTCATACACAAATTTTCGCTTGCCTTCTTCGTCAAGAAGAGAGTTACTATTTAAGCCCAAATTGCAAGTTTTACCCATTCTGCATGACATATATATATATATATATATATATATATATATATATATATATATATATATATATATATATATATATATATATATATATATATATATATATATATATATATATATATATATATATATATATATATATATATATATATATATATATATATATATATTATATATATATATATATATATATATATATATATATATATATATATATATATATATATATATATATATATATGTATATTGTATACCATTCAAGTCTTTTTCTACTCGGTCATATTCTTTTCCCTCGATTATTTTTCGCATGAATTTCTCTCGTTCTTTTCCTGCATTTTTTTTAATGATTTTCCTATGGTTGTATCCCAAGGTCTTTCTACATGGTGATTTTTCATGGTCCTTTTTGCATGGTGTTTTCCCACAATCTTTTTCTAGGTCTTTCCCACGCTCTTTTTTTGGGATTTTCCAATTTATTTTCCTACGGTCTTACCTATGGCCTTTACTCACGGTCTCCCCCACACGCTTTCCCAGAATGATGGTGAAATGTAGATGAATGATATTTTAATGATATAGTGGAATGATAATTTTATGATAATGTGGAATGATAATGAGAAAGTGAACTGATAAAGTAGAAAGTGAAATTGTATTTTGAAATAAAGTAGAAAAATATAGCGGAATGATACTGTCGAATGATGCAGTGGAATGACAGAGCGGAATAATAGTTAAATGATTCGGTAGAATGA
Source organism: Cherax quadricarinatus (assembly GCF_038502225.1). Lineage (NCBI taxonomy): Eukaryota > Metazoa > Arthropoda > Malacostraca > Decapoda > Parastacidae > Cherax > Cherax quadricarinatus. The sequence goes on along the minus strand of NC_091339.1, from coordinate 13,283,626 downwards.
CAATGAAATAATACTGTGGAATGATACAGCTGAATGATGCAATGGAATATTATGGTGGAATTATAGTGGAATACAATGGAATAATACAAAGGCATGATACAGCAGAAAGACACAGTGGAATAATACAATGGAATGATACAGTGGAAAGATACAATGGTCACCGGTCGTCTTACCATTAATCTGTCTAATAAATTATTATTCCTCACCTGTTCTTGCTTGCTTAATTCTTTCATCTTCTCACCTCTCCTCACCCACCTCCCTCGTCCTCTCCTCACTTCCCTTCAGTCTCCTCTTCTGCCCTTGGGGGACACAAAAGGTCCGAAGTGTTTTTGTATTTACCGTATCTCTCTCTCTCTCTCTCTCTCTCTCTCCTTGTGCCATCCAGAATATGTCTAGAATCTTCCAGCTCAAACCCACATACAACAAAATAATATGTCGGACCGAAACGTCGTCGTAAGCTTCTGTCTTTTATGTGCAGGTTATTTGTGTATCGTTCCAGTCACGGTATTGTGCCTTTTTGTTATTTAATATGTTACTTACTGCAAATTTCGACGTTTCAGAGCGGGTTTAAGTATTTACTGAGATATCTCATTTTTTTAACGAAAATACAAATATTATCACAATTATAATCAAAACTGTTGCTACAATTGCTTTTATAGGAAAAACAGCTAAACGAAGCAACAATATACTAGCAAGTGTCCCTCAACCGCGACTGAATGCAAACAGAAACTGAGAGGATACAAAGATGCAAGGGGCAAGACAGAGAGAGAGAAGGCTAGAGACAGGCAGGGGCACCAGTTGGAAGGAGCAGCAAACACAACCCTCACAGAAAGAAGTAGGATGTAACCCACCTAGCATAAACCTAGAGCCCACTCACACTCTCTCAGTAGCCATCAAGAACGAACCCAGGGTTACAGTTCGAAAACCACCATCATCCACACAGCCACCTAACACTCACCCACTTACCCAACACACAACCAGCCTCCCACTGCTCAACCACCCAGCACCCACAGTTTTCCTTCTCCATTCACTCCCTTCACACTCATTCAGTGGTTTTAGCATAAAGAACTGAGGGCTGTGCTGAATGCTAGTGTCACAGTGAACTTATCTCCGCCGGTAATCCTCTTTAAGACGTGTGATAGAACATTTTCCAAACTACAGTATATTTTGTGTTAGACAAGCTGCAAAAGGAACTTTATTGGGCCAACGTTTAACACTACACAGAGATCTTTATAGTGCGAAACGTTGCTGGAATACAAAACTGAAACATGTGTATTCACAACAGTTGACAGTTGTGAAGGTAAATTTAAGACTCCTCGTAGAACATCCATTAGTAGAGGTCCCTAGGTCCCTTGATAACACTGACGGGCTCTTGATTCAAGAAATTTTCCCTTCTTTAGATCAACCTTGATTGCCTCTGATTTCTTAGACGCCGTATAACCTACATAATAATAATAATAATAATAATAATAATAATAATAATAATAATAATAATAATAATAATAATCTCCCCTAACGCCACTAAGAGCTATGAAGGGCGGATTTAATGTCATCTTGGTTGGCTCTCACCCACTAATCTCTTGATCGTACTATTAATCCGACTGAAAATAAACTTATCTCTTCCCTCCCGGAACATTTTACGAACTGTTTTGGAGACAACACTCGATGATATGTGACCGCGATGACTTGTCACGACTTCGAAATCCACTGATCGTATTCTCCAACAGGTCTGGTGACGGGAAATGAGACCTGACAAAGACGGATTCCTCTATACCGCACCCGATTTTTCTACACGAGAAGTCCTAAATCCGTTTGAGTCATTCAACAGAGGGATTGGTGGAGACTCGATCCTCCGTTCACTGATCTCCTATGCAACCTGAGGGCTGTGACTGGCATAATGTTGTCGGGTTATAAATGAAGAATATCAGCAATTTGACAAACGCCCTACAACCTAACACATTGTCGGCAATGTATCTCAGGTCCAGGGATTCATTGGCTTGTTATGATTCAGTGTTCGGGTTTTTTATGTAATTCCCAACAGGGTTTATTGATGTTTATAATGACACACAAAAGCAAATTTGCACGCTGGTTCAAGCATATTTATTGACATGCATTCTATATCAGATACATTTCTTTAGACACACCCACACAATATATATATATATATATATATATATATATATATATATATATATATATATATATATATATATATATATATATATATATATATATATGTCATGCCGAATAGGCAGAACTTGCCATCTTGGCTTAAATAGCAACGCTCATCTTGCCATATAGGACAAATGAAAATTTGTGTATGCAATAATTTCGCCAAAATCATTCTGAACCTATCGAAAAAAAATATATTTCACTGTGTTTGTTTAGTATTAAATTATTGTAAACAAATCTAAAATATATTTAGTTGAGTTAGGCTAAAATAAATTGTTCTTGTTATAACAAGGTTAGGTAAGTTTTCTAAGATTCTTTTGGTGCAAAATTATAAATTTTTACATCAACATTAATGAAAAAAATATATCTTTAAACGTATAAGAGAAAATTTTAGAAAGGACTTAATTTTAATGAGTTCTTGTTAATTGACCAGTTTTACATATTCGGCACGACACACACACACACACACACACACACACACACACACACACACATATATATATATATATATATATATATATATATATATATATATATATATATATATATATATATATAGAGAGAGAGAGAGAGAGAGAGAGAGAGAGAGAGAGAGAGAGAGAGAGAGAGAGAAACATGCGCAGACAAACACAAAAATAAACAGTGAAAGCACATGAGAATACATGCGAGAGGGAGATAGTAGAGGACTTGGAAGTTCACTACAAGGCAATATCCCTAGATCTATCTGGATTAAAAACTATCCTGGATTATCTAAGTGAATGAGTTAGAGAGACAGACAGAGAGACAGAAGCTTTACAATCTCCCGTACTCAGAAAAAATAGAAACGGGAGAGATGAGATGAGTAAATGAGGTTAAGAAAATTAGGAAAATCGTTTAAAGTACAGGAAGTGGGAAGGAAATGATATAAATTGCAGTTTTGGAGGATCGGCAAATACTGCTCAATCATGCTTGTTTGGTGCCACGGGTTTCACGAAACAGAATGGTAGGATAAAACGTAAATCAGAAGAAAATACTGATGTTGCAATTTTCACAGAAAACAGAGAAAAATGAAAGATCACAAACACAGAGGAAAGAACAGAAGCAGCGAGGGGAGAACAGAAACACAGAGGAAGGAACAGAAACATCGAGGGAAGAACAGAAATAAAAAATACAGAGGAAAGAACAGAAGCAGCGAGGGGAGAACAGAGGCACAGTTGGAAGAACAAACACACACACACACACACACACACACACACACACACACACACACACACACACACACACACACACACACACACACACGAAAGAAAAGAAATAAACAAGAATTCGTAAACAAGACAGATAAGCAGAGACGTTCACACAGTTTCGTCATATTTTAAAATTTAATAACAATGTGCTTTAAAAATCACAATATTGACGCTCTATTTTGTAGAACTACAGAAATTATCGTAAATTTTAATTAGATTAACTCTTTGAACTGCATTGAAAAAGTACAGGAGGATGAAGGATGGAGGATGGAGGATGAAGGATGGAGGATGAAGGATGGAGGATGGAGGATGGAGGATGGAGGATGGAGGATGGAGGAAGGGATATGAGGGAAGGAGGATGGAGGATAGAGGAAGGGATATGAGGGAAGGAGGATGGAGGTTGGAGGAAAGGATATGAGGAAAGGAGGATGGAGGATAGAGGAAGGGATATGAGGGAAGGAGGATGGAAGATGGAGGAAGGGATATGAGGAAAGGAGGATGGACGATGGACGATGGAGGAAGGGATATAAGGAAAGGAGGATGGAGGATGGGGGAAGGGATGTGAGGGAAGTAGGATGGAGGAAGGGATATGAGGAAAGGAGGATGGAGGATAGAGGAAGGGATATGAGGGAAGGAGGATGGAAGATGGAGGAAGGGATATGAGGAAAGGAGGATGGAGGAAGGGATGTGAGGGAAGGAGGATGGACGATGGAGGAAAGGATATGAGGAAAGGAGGATGGAGGATAGAGGAAGGGATATGAGGGAAGGAGGATGGAGGATGGAGGAAAGGATATGAGGAAAGGAGGATGGAGGATAGAGGAAGGGATATGAGGGAAGGAGGATGGAAGATGGAGGAAGGGATATGAGGAAAGGAGGATGGACGATGGACGATGGAGGAAGGGATATAAGGAAAGGAGGATGGAGGATGGGGGAAGGGATGTGAGGGAAGGAGGATGGAGGATGGAGGAAGGGATATGAGGAAAGGAGGATGGAGGATAGAGGAAGGGATATGAGGGAAGGAGGATGGAAGATGGAGGAAGGGATATGAGGAAAGGAGGATGGAGGAAGGGATGTGAGGGAAGGAGGATGGACGATGGAGGAAGGGATATGAGGAAAGGAGGATGGAGGATAGAGGAAGGGATATGAGGGAAGGAGGATGGAGGATGGAGGAAAGGATATGAGGAAAGGAGGATGGAGGATAGAGGAAGGGATATGAGGGAAGGAGGATGGAAGATGGAGGAAGGGATATGAGGAAAGGAGGATGGACGATGGACGATGGAGGAAGGGATATAAGGAAAGGAGGATGGAGGATGGGGGAAGGGATGTGAGGGAAGGAGGATGGAGGATGGAGGAAGGGATATGAGGAAAGGAGGATGGAGGATAGAGGAAGGGATATGAGGGAAGGAGGATGGAAGATGGAGGAAGGGATATGAGGAAAGGAGGATGGAGGAAGGGATGTGAGGGAAGGAGGATGGACGATGGAGGAAGGGATATGAGGAAAGGAGGATGGAGGATAGAGGAAGGGATATGAGGGAAGGAGGATGGAAGATGGAGGAAGGGATATGAGAAAAGGAGGATGGACGATGGACGATGGTTGAAGGGATATGAGGAAAGGAGGATGGAGGATGGGGGAAGGGATGTGAGGGAAGGAGGATGGAGGATGGAGGAAGGGATATGAGGGAAGGAGGATGGAGGATGGAGGAAGGGATATGAGGGAAGGAGGTTGGAGGATGAGGTATGGAGGATGGGGTATCTGGGAAGGGGAATGGAGGATGGGGTATGCAGGAAAAGGATGGAGAATGGGGGATGAAGGATGGGGTATGAGAGAAGGGGGATGGGAATGGAGGAAGGAGGATGGAGAAAGGGGATGTAGGACAGGGGATGGAGGATAGGGATGAAAGATAGAGGATATGGGATGCTCTCTACTGAGATGACAGATGGATGGAGAATCCTAAATCCATTTCCAACTTTCCCCACCGTCACCCCAACTTCCCCCACCGTCACCCCAACTTCCCCCCACCGTCACCCCACCTTCCCCCACCGTCACCCAAACTTCCCCCCACCGTCACCCCAACTTCCCCCTCCCTTACCCTACCTTTCCCTTCTCATATCCCTCCTTTCCCCCAGTTCCCACCCATCCCCATTCCCACCCCACTACCTCTAACCTAAAGCCTATCCTCCAATACGCATGTCAAACTCTTACCTCTCCCACATTCTCTCCCTCCCCACAATATCCATCCCAACCCCTACATAACCCCAACACAGCCACATCAACTCGACCAGTTGAATTTGTGGACAATAAGCTCCAGCTCTTGCGTCCGTCGCTCAATTGTCGTTTAGAGAACGTCATTTCTGTCGTATACGCTTTTAAATTCAAACATTGACAAAAACAGAGTGGCACGAGCAGATGCGGTCTAGGTAAGTGGACGGAGATTCGAGCCTTCACCTGGAATGACTAGCATGGGTTTTCCTCTTCACTAAATTTCCGAACTCTTGAGACCTGTCTCAAAATAAAAGAAAAATATCCGAATTTAAAATACAAAACGATGGTCCAGCTTTAAAAGCAACGGCTGCAACAGTTTACCGTTTTCTCTTTAACTCTAAAGAATTCCCGTTGAAAAATCCCGTAAAAAGTAAAATCCAGGGAAAAAAGTTCAGGTGGATGGGTAAAACAATCGGAAAAGTTAAGCGAACGATAAAACACTTGACCTTCCGAATTTCTCGACACAATTTGGAGCCACAAAAATCATCGTTCGCCTCCGTGCATTCAACGTTTCTCAGTGGATTGCGATGTTGTGTCGTATCTTTATGGTCAGCAAGAGGGAAAAGGTTAGGTAAGACACATATGCAACAGTTAGGTATCTTTATTTCGAAATATTCTCGAAATAAAGATACCTAACTGTTGCATATGTGTCTTACCTAACAGTCGAAATAAAGATACCTAACTGTTGCATATGTGTCTTACCTAACAATCTGTCGGTATTTTATACCATTTTAATGTTCAAGAGGGAAAAGGTAATGCTGAGAGCTGTTTCATACATCGAAATTCTGTGATATTTCCTAGCTAGAGAAATATTTCTTCATAGTTCTGATGGGTGGTGATAAGTGGGAAAAGCTATTTAAATCAACTCAGAATAGTTATCAAAAAATGAGAGTGTAAAGAAGGTTTGTCAATCAATTAGAATTCAACCCTATAAAACGTTCTGTAGTTAAAAAAGAAATGTTGAATTCAAGTCAGGAAATCTTTGTAAAAACAGTTTCATTACACAAATAACCCGCACATAAAAGAGAGAAGCTTACGACGACGTTTCGGTCCGACTTGGACCATTGACAAAGTCAGTGTGACTTTGTCAATGGTCCAAGTCGGACCGAAACGTCGTCGTAAGCTTCTCTCTTTTATGTGCGGGTTATTTGTGTATCGTTCCAGTCACGGTATTGTGCCTTTTTGTTATAAAACAGTTTCATTCTGTTGCCTGAATAAATCCTAAGAAACTGGTGGTTTATTTTCTCTCCAGTTTATTACCAAAGCCAATGATCATAAAATTTTGGAACATTAATTGTCCTTGGCAGCCGAAGTTCGTTCCACTGTTTAATTAAGATAAAATATTCTCTTAATGGTACTAATTTTTTTAAGGTGAGCTCAGATTAACTTTTATTTTAGCTCTTGAGGCCAAAACTGCTGCAATGACTATTAAATCAGTCGTATGTTACTAAAATCAACTAATTAAGATTGGAAATAAAATTACATTAGCTTTTATTGCTTACAATATATATATATATATATATATATATATATATATATATATATATATATATATATATATATATATATATATATATATGTCGTGTTGAATAGGTAAACTTGCGATTTTGGTTTAAATAGCAACGCTCTTCTTGCTGAATAAGGCAAGCGAAAATTTGTGTATGCAATAATTTCGTAAAAATCAGTCTGAACCTAACGAGAAAAATATGCGTATTACTTATGTAAGATAAACCACGGGGGGTGGAAATCTTTAGCTCAAGTACTTTCACACTTCTCAGTGCTTCATCAGGAGCCGTGCAATGTTGCAAGGTAGCAAGTGCAGCTTATCTCAGAATGTGGGCAAAGGTCGGTATCAACCCCGCACCACCACCGTCCTCCTCCTTCCCATATGGGGTAGGAAGGTTTTTGTGATGTCTTGTATTATAAAATTAGAAGATATAATAGCCAGCCCCAAGCTTTTTCTAGCCGCTTAGAACAGGTCATGTGACTTGAGAAAATACGCTCCTCATTGGATACTATATATATAGATTGCTATTGTTCTGTGGAACCTTTTATTTAATAAAAGAATGGAATAGAATGTATTCTTTGTCCGTTTAAATGTCTTCCTCTGGGGTACTCGAATGTTCCCAAAGGTACTCAGAAGTATTCCCTCCTAAATATTGTCTACTATCCTTCTCAGTGTCGGTTAATATGCCTACTTGGGAATCTTCTATACCATTCCGATAATATTTCTATGATCCAAATTTCTACTTCTAATAACCTTTAACCCCCCTACCTATGTTATCCCGTAATCTTGTGTACCTGTAAATGTATGGTGCAGTAACAGCTGAACGTGTTATATAACCATTCACAACTGACGTAGCATAAAGTTTTGGTGCGTAGACACAGTTGGAGCGTCACCTATCCATCATGAAACCACCTGGCATAATGAGCAATCCTGTGATTTTGTATAGCATTGTTGTTTAAGATTGTGTACAATTGTCTACAGTATTATTTATATATATATATATATATATATATATATATATATATATATATATATATATATATATATATATATATATATATATATATATAATACTGTAGAGGCATTACGTAGAATGAAAGGGGGTAAAGCAGCTGGAACTGACGGGATCATGATAGAATTGTTAAAAGCAGGGGGAACATAGTGTTGGAGTGGTTGGTATTTTTGTTTAATAAATGTATGGAAGAGGAGAAGGTACCTAGGAATTGGCGGAGAGCGTATATAGTCCCTTTATATAAAGGGAAGGGGGACAAAAGAGATTGTAAAAATTATAGAGGAATAAGTTTACTGAGTATAACAGGAAAAGTGCACGGTAGGGTTATTATTGAAAGAATTAGAGGTAAGACAGAATGTAGAGTTGCGGATGAACAAGGAAGATTTAGAGTGGGTAGGGGATGTGTAGATCAAGTGTTTACATTGAAGCATATATGTCAACAGTATTTAGATAAAGGTAGGGAAGTTTTTATTGCATTTATGGATTTAGAAAAGGCATATGATAGAGTGGATAGGGGAGCAATGTGGCAGATGTTGCAAGTATATGGAATAGGTGGTAAGTTACTAAATGCTGTAAAGAGTTTTTTATGAGGATAGTGAGGCTCAGGTTAGGGTGTGTAGAAGAGAGGGAGACTACTTCCCGGTAAAAGTAGGTCTTAGACAGGGATGTGTAATGTCACCATGGTTGTTTAATATATTTATAGATGGGGTTGTAAAAGAAGTAAATGCTAGGGTGTTCATGAGAGGGGTGGGATTAAATTATGGTGAATTAAATACAAAATGGGAAGTGACAGAGTTACTTTTTTGCTGATGATACTGTGCTTATGGGAGATTCTAAAGAAAAATTGCAAAGGTTAGTGGACAAATTTGGGAATGTGTGTAAAGGTAGAAAGTTGAAAGTGAACATAGAAAAGAGTAAGGTGATGAGAGTATCAAATGATTTAGATAAAGAAAAATTGGATATCAAATTAGGGAGGAGGAGTAAGGAAGATGTGAATGTTTTCAGATATTTGGGAGTTGACGTGTCAGCGGATGGATTTATGAAGGATGAGGTTAATCATAGAATTGATGAAGGAAAAAAGGTGAGTGGTGCATTGAGATATATGTGGAGGCAAAAAATGTTATCTATGGAGGCAAAGAAGGGAATGTATGAAAGTATAGTAGTACCAACACTCTTACATGGGTGTGAAGCTTGGGTTGTAAATGCTGCAGCAAGGAGGCTGTTGGAGGCAGTGGAGATGTCCTGTCTAAGAGCAATGTGTGGTGTAAATATTATGCAGAAAATTCGGAGTGTGAAAGTTAGGAGAAGGTGTGGAGTTAATAAAAGTATTAGAGGGCTGAAGAGGGTTTGTTGAGGTGGTTTGGTCATTTAGAGAGAATGAATCAAAGTAGAATGACATGGAGAGCGTATTAATCTGTAGGGGAAGGAAGGCGTTGTAGGGGTCGTCCTCGAAAAGGTTAGAGGGAGGGGTGAAGGAGGTGTTGTGGGCGAGGGGTTTGGACTTCCAGCAAGCGTGCGAGAGCGTGTTAGATAGGAGTGAATGGAGAAAAATGGTATTTGGGACCTGACGATCTGTTGGGGTGTGAGCAGGGTAATATTTAGTGAAGGGACTCAGGGGAAACCGGTTATTTTATATAACCGGACTTGGGTCCTGGAAATGGGAAGCACAATGCCTGCACTCTAAGGGAGAGGTTTGAGATATTGGCAGTTTGGAGAGATATATTGTGTATTTTTATACGTATATGCTTCTAAACAGTTGTATTCTGGGCACCTCTGTAAAAACAGTAATTATGTGTGAGTGAGGTGAAAGTGTTGAATGATGACGAAAGTATTTTCTTTTTGGGGATTTTCTTTCTCTTTGGGTCAGCCTGCCTCGGTGGGAGACGGCCGACTTGTTTAAAATATATATATATATATATATATATATATATATATATATATATATATATATATATATATATATATATATATATATATAGGAAAGAGGGAAATTTTTTCCCAGTAAAAGTAGGCCTTAGACAAGGATGTGTGATGTCACCGTGGTTGTTTAATATATTTATAGATGGGGTTGTAAGAGAAGTAAATGCGAGGGTCTTGGCAAGAGGCGTGGAGTTAAAAGATAAAGAATCACACACAAAGTGGGAGTTGTCACAGCTGCTCTTTGCCGATGACACTGTGCTCTTGGGAGATTCTGAAGAGAAGTTGCAGAGATTGGTGGATGAATTTGGTAGGGTGTGCAAAAGAAGAAAATTAAAGGTGAATACAGGAAAGAGTAAGGTTATGAGGATAACAAAAAGATTAGGTGATGAAAGATTGAATATCAGATTGGAGGGAGAGAGTATGGAGGAGGTGAACGTATTCAGATATTTGGGAGTGGACGTGTCAGCGGATGGGTCTATGAAAGATGAGGTGAATCATAGAATTGATGAGGGAAAAAGAGTGAGTGGTGCACTTAGGAGTCTGTGGAGACAAAGAACTTTGTCCTTGGAGGCAAAGAGGGGAATGTATGAGAGTATAGTTTTACCAACGCTCTTATATGGGTGTGAAGCGTGGGTGATGAATGTTGCAGCGAGGAGAAGGCTGGAGGCAGTGGAGATGTCATGTCTGAGGGCAATGTGTGGTGTGAATATAATGCAGAGAATTCGTAGTTTGGAAGTTAGGAGGAGGTGCGGGATTACCAAAACTGTTGTCCAGAGGGCTGAGGAAGGGTTGTTGAGGTGGTTCGGACATGTAGAGAGAATGGAGCGAAACAGAATGACTTCAAGAGTGTATCAGTCTGTAGTGGAAGGAAGGCGGGGTAGGGGTCGGCCTAGGAAGGGTTGGAGGGAGGGGGTAAAGGAGGTTTTGTGTGCGAGGGGCTTGGACTTCCAGCAGGCATGCGTGAGCGTGTTTGATAGGAGTGAATGGAGACAAATGGTTTTTAATACTTGACGTGCTGTTGGAGTGTGAGCAAAGTAACATTTATGAAGGGATTCAGGGAAACCGGCAGGCCGGACTTGAGTCCTGGAGATGGGAAGTACAGTGCCTGCACTCTGAAGGAGGGGTGTTAATGTTGCAGTTTAAAAACTGTAGTGTAAAGCACCCTTCTGGCAAGACAGTGATGGAGTGAATGATGGTGAAAGTTTTTCTTTTTCGGGCCACCCTGCCTTGGTGGGAATCGGCCGGTGTGATAATAAAAAAAAAAAAAAAAAAAAAAAATATATATATATGGATGATCACGTGAAATTTATTCCGAAATGGTTGTAGTTCTCGGGTAAGGATGTGTAAGACTTCATCTACAGGCGCCACAGTGAACAACGATTCAGCGTCAAAACATAACAGTTTCCAGTAATTCAAGTTTAAACTCCGAATCGTCACAGTAAAATCTTCCACGTGTATTATTTGGGAATCCAAGAATCAGAGACCCTTCATCAACTCACCAAAAACCCATTCTTAGAAGAGAAACCTTATGACGACGTTTCAGTCCGCCCCTTACCATAGGGTCTTTTGGCCTTCTCTGTTTTTGTTACTCTAAATGCGATTTGATGCTCCAGTGCCAACGGAAACCTCGTCATCAGGTTCCTCTCCCAAGTTCGTGTTTTTTGGTGAAGTGTTGCTACCGTGCTATTGTTGTGGCTTTTTATTCTTAATATCCATCAACGTGTGCGTACATGCGTAAAATCATCGTTGTAGTCATAGGAAAAGAATAAGGCATACCCTTTATTATGGTTTCGTAATGAGTTCGTCAAAGGTGTTTCTCTGTAGCGGTAATCAATATTGTCTAGTACTTAGTTCCAAGCCATTCACTCCTTCAAACCACCCTCAGCCTCCTCCACCCACCCTAACACCTTCTCCACCTGCCCCATCAACACTTTCTACCAACCCTCGCTACCCCCTGTCACACCCCTCCAACCCTTTCCATTCATAATTGCATCCCCTTTCACACCTTTGCCACCTCTTCAAAACCCCTGCCACCCCTTTCACCCTCCAACGCCACTCCTTCCAGGAACCTCCGACCCTTCCATACCCCCACCACCCCTTCCATGCCTTTCATTCCCCACCAACCCACACTCATCATCCTGTACACCAGCTCTTATCACCCTCACCCTAACCCCATCCCACACCTCCCCACCCTTCTTTTTGTGTAATTATATCTTCAGATCTTTTTTCTGACTATCAAGAGCACTCCACCTCTGTGGAACATTGATCTTTGAGCGTGAATATGTCAGCGATGTAATATTTGCAGCATAAAATTTTTTTCCAAGACGTGTTATTACTGCTTTGTAGGTCTTAAAAAACAACGTCGATGACAGGTGTTGTTGCTGAAGCCTTTCGAAGTTTCACTCCCTCGAAGCCAAAAAATGATTTACGTCTAGAACGTTATTCTGTGCTCTCAGCACCTTCCATGGTTGTAGGGACAACAATGCTGGAAAGTATACTAAGGTAGTTTTCTGCCTGCATTGTTAATGTATATCTAAACGACTTTGGAAACCTTAGAGCACTTGTAGTATATTAATGCAAATTATCTATATGGTTATTAACTGAAAAGAATAAGTGTGTAATTGAGCGCAACTCTGGAGGCTCGTTCCTCACAAATTAACTCTCTGATATCCCTGGCTGGAGACACGAGCGTCACCACACAAGCGCCGTGGGTGGTACTTAATATGTATTAAATGTTTTTGTAGTTAATATAATCAAAATTTAAACAATAAAAGCCGGTAACGCTTTTATACGACTTTAACAACCCTTACCTGCTCCAGCAGGTGAGCTCTCCTTTGGTACACACCAAGCAGATTCCGTATTTACAAGACCAATACGGAGAGTAGAGATGATGTATACATTGAAAATATTTGAGGGTTGAGTCCCTAATGCACACATAACAATTTACTGGAATGAGGAATACGGGATAAAGTGATGAAGAAATGCAGTAAAAAACAAAGGAGTTACAAGCGCATGAATCATTATCTCCAGGAGTTCCAGATCAGGAAGGCATATTGAATCATATTGAAGATGGACAGTGGTTGCAAGCTTTACTTCCGGTCAGGCTTGGGGCTGGGAGTACGCAGATCCTCCCAGATTGTTCTACCAGCTTTCCTTTCCTCTTCCATAGCATCAAAAGAGTTGATAAGACAAATTCTTCTTGATAACCTCAGTGACTCAGCAGGAATACAGGACCCTAGCTACACCAGGGCCATCACCGAATGGGAGACTCTTGCTGCTCCAGCACCAAACCCTAGTGCAGCGCTGGCTCACGGTCAAGCTGGGATGGCCCGATCGCTGAAAAGGTGCTTGCCAACATGCTCAGGGCTGCAACTTCAGATAGGGAGACTGCCCGTCTGCAGGCTGTGAGCGCACATCACTCCGGGGACTTCCACCAAACAGTTCCCATATCGGCAATGGGAACCCGACTCGACCCTAAGACCCTCCGTATTGCAGTGGCTCTGCGCCTTGCTGCCCCAATTCACACAGAATATACGTGTATTTGCGGCGAAGCGCAAGCAGACCAATACGGTCTACATGGTCTTAACTGTTCCAATCCAAGGGCTTGCATGCAAGACACAATGAAGTCAACGACATCATAAAGAGAAGCCTTGCTACAGCTGGATGCTCAGCCGAGATGGAGCCCCGATCACTAGCAGCCAACAATACCCACAACCCAGCAAACCGCCCCGACGGGATCACCATCTGTCCTTGGAAGAATGGCGAGCCCTTAGCATGGGACTATACCTGTGTGTCCACACTGGCAGACACCTATATCCATCACAGTGTCGGGCGACAGAGATGAGCTGCTGACCACAGGGAGGAGTACAAGATCAGCCAACAGTATCAATTTGTCCCAGTGGGATCAGAGACCCTGGGATCATGGAGAAAAAATGCCACACGTTCCCTTAAAGAATTGGGTTCCAGACTCATCGACACCAACAGGGGCCCAAGGGCAGCCACTTTCATATTCCAGCGCCTCAGCGTGGCCATCCAGAGGGGAAATGCTTGCTGGATTGGACTTACTCAGACAGGATGGGACTTACTCAGACAGGATGGGACTTACTCAGACAGGATGGGACTTACTCAGACAGGATGGGACTTATTCAGACAGGATGGGAATTACTCAGACAGGATGGGAATTACTCAGACAGGATAGGACTTACTCAGACAGGATGGGACTTACTCAGACAGGATGGATAAAATTCAATTGCAGCAGTGAATCTGATGAAAAAGTGTGAAAACCCATGTGTTTTAGCTAAAAAATAAGGTTTGTCAGAAAAACGTTCTAAATGAACTAAATCGCCAAGAAATGCTTGGAAAAGTCTCGAATCGTCGAAATATGCCCAAAAAATATAATTTTCGAGCATTTTTCAACATTTTAAAGTATATAACATATTTTTCAAAAAGCCCATAAAATTTCGATGAAATTCAGAAATAATTTTGAATATTTAATATATTTTTTAAAAATACATGAAGCATTGAAAAAAATCGGAAAAATGTGCAAAAATTATGTTTTAATGCATATTTCGGCGATTTGGAGCATTTAGAACGTTTCTCAGAAAAACCTGATTTTCTAGCTAAAATTCATGGATTTTCAAACTTTTTTTTATCAGAATTACTGATGGAATTGAATTTTATGCTGAAAGTAACTTAAATATGACATTTTAGTGTAGTATTGTGTCAATACATATTTCAAGTGTGAAAATCCATGTATTTTACCTAAAAAGTCAGGTTTGTTTGAAAAGTGTTCTAAATGCTCCAAATCGTCGAAATATGCAGTGAAACATTTTAGCAAATTTTTCCGATTTTTTCAATGATTAAAGCATTTTTTTAAAAATACATGAATTATTCAAAATTATTTTTGAATATAATGGAATTTTTGTGCGATTTTTTAAAAATATGTAACATAGTTTATAATATTGAAATACGCTCGTAAATGATATTTTTGGTATATTTCGACAATTCGAGGCTTTTGCAAGGATTTCTTGACGATTTGGCTGATTTAGAACATTTTTCAGACATTATTTTTTAGCTAAAATACACATGGGTTTCCACACTTTTTCTTCAGATTCACTGCTACAATTGAATTTTATGCTAAAAGTAAGCTAAAAAATATTTTTGTGAAGTATTTTGTTAAAACATATTTTAACTAAAAAAAAAAAAAAAAAAATTCAAGAAATGCTTGAAACAGCCTCGAATCGTCGAAATATTCCAAAAAATATTATTTTCGAACATTTTTCAACATTTTAAAGTATATTACATATTTTTAAAAAATCCCACAAAAATTCCATTATATTTAAAAATAATTTTGAATATTTCATGTATTTTTTTCAAAATACTTGAATCATTGAAAAAATTGGAAAAATATGCTAAAATGTTTCACTGCATATTTCGACGATTTGGAGCATTTAGAACACTTTTCAGACAAACATTATTTTCTAGCTAAAATACATGGATTTTCACACTTGAAGTATGTATTGACAAAGTACTTCACTAAAATTTCATATTTAACTTTTAGCATAAAATTCAATTGCACCAGTAATTCTGATTAAAAAGTTTGAAAACACATGAATATTAAGTGAAAAATTAACTTTCTCTAAAAAGTGTTCTAAATGCTACAAATAGTCGAAATATGCTGTAAAACATCATTTTAGAACGTTTTTCAGATGTTTTCAATGATTCTAGTATTTTTAAAAAATATATAAAATATTCAAATTATTTTCTTAAATTCACAGAATTTTTGTATGATTTTTTAAAAATATGTAAAGTACTTTCAAATGTTGGAAAATGCTCAAAAACGATATTTTTAGGCATATTTCGATGAATAAGTCCCATCCTGTCTGAGTAAGTCCCATCCTGTCTGAGAAAGTCCCATCCTGTCTGAGTAAATCCCATCCTGTCTGAGTAAGTCCCATCCTGTCTGAGTAAGTCCCATCCTGTCTGAGTAAGTCCCATCCTGTCTGAGTAAGTCCCATCCTGTCTGAGTAAGTCCCATCCTGTCTGAGTAAGTCCCATCCTGTCTGAGTAAGTCCCATCCTGTCTGAGTAAATCCTATCCTGTCTGAGTAAGTCCCATCCTGTCTGAGTAAGTCCCATCCTGTCTGAGTAAGTCCCATCCTGTCTGAGTAAGTCCCATCCTGTCTGAGTAAGTCCCATCCTGTCTTAGTAAGTCCCATCCTGTCTTAGTAAGTCCCATCCAGTCTGAGTAAGTCCCATCCTGTCTGAGCAAGTCCCATCCTGTCTGAGTAAGTCCCATCCTGTCTGAGTAAGTCCCCCGGCTTCGCAGGAGCTGGAGGAAATTCATGACCTTTAATACATTGTACCAATGTATTCATGTTTGTGTTTTCTGTAAATGTATTCTGTTTATTAATAAATGTTCAAATAGAATATAAAATATTTGGGGGTGGTAGTAGAAGAAATTATTCAAACAGCTCCAGGGAGAACCTTGAGGTTTCTCCGAGGTAAGTTTGTCTTCTCTGAGGATGAGGGTCCCCAGTCCACTATAGAGGTGGTTCTTCACTATATATATATATATATATATATATATATATATATATATATATATATATATATATATATATATATATATATACATCTATACATATATATATATATATATATATACATATATCTATACAGATATTTATATATATATATATATAGATATATGTATATATATATATATATATATATATATATATATATGTATATATATATATATATATATATATATATATATATATATATATATATATGTATATATATATATATATATATATATATATATATATATATATATATATATGTATGTATATGTGTGTATATATGTATATATATATATGTACAAACGTATATATATATATATATATATATATATATATATATATATATATATATATATATATATATATATATATATATTTTATATTTATATATATATATGTCGTGCCGAATATGTAAAACTGGTCAATTAGCAAGAACTCATTTAAAATTAAGTCCTTTCTAAAATTATCTTTTATACGTTTAAAGATATATTTTTTGCATTAATGTTGATGTAAAAATTTATAATTTTGCACCAAAAGGAACTTAGAAAACTTACCTAACCTTACTATAACAAGCGCAATTTATTTTAGCCTAACCAAACTAAATATATTTTAGATTTGTTTACAATAATTTAATACTAAACAAACACAGTGAAATATATTTTTTTTCGTTAGGTTCAGAATGATTTTGGTGAAATTATTGCATACACAAATTTTCACTTGTCCTATATGGCAAGATGAGCGTTGCTATTTAAGCTAAGATCGCAAGTTCTGCCTATTCGGCACGATATATATATATATATATATATATATATATATATATATATATATATATATATATATATATATATATATGTATATATATATATATATATATATATATATATATATATATGCATATATATATATATATATATATATATATATATATATATATATATATATATATATATATATACATATATATATATATATATATATATATATGTATATATATATATATATATATGTGTGTGTGTGTGTGTGTGTGTGTGTGTGTGTGTGTGTTGTGTGTGTGTGTGTGTTGTGTGTATGTGTGTGTGTGTGTGTGTGTGTGTGTATGTCGTGCCGAATAGGTAAAACTGGTCAATTACCAAGAACTCAATTAAAATCAAGTCTTTTCTAAAATTTTCTCTTATATGTTTAAAGATATATCTCTTTTCATTTATGTTAATGTAAAATTAATAATTTTGTGCCAAAAAAACTTTAGAAAACTTACCTATCCTTATTATAATAAGTGCAATCTAATTTAGCCAAATCAAACTAAATATATTTTAGATAAGTTTACAATAATTTAATGATAAACAAACACAATGAAATATATTTTTATCGTTAGATTCAGAATGATTTCTGTGAAATTAATGCATACACAAATTTTCACCTGCCTTAATCGGCAAGAAGAGCATTGCTATTTACACCCAAATCGCAAGTTTCAACTATTCACCACGACATTTACATTATATATATATATATATATATATATATATATATATATATATATATATATATATATATATATATATATATATATATATATATATGTAAAGAATATAAGAAACAAGGATGACTGCAACAGACTTACTGGCCCATGCGAGGCAGGTCCAATTCTCCCACCGGCTTAACCCAACGTCCTAACCTAGTCAGGTCAGGTCACATAAGGAAAGAACACGGCATCTGACCTAGGAGCACAAGCTAGTCAGGTGCAACTCACACCCACTCATGTATTTATCCAACCTATTTTTAAAACTACACAAGGTCTTAGCTTCTACGACGGTACTCGGGAGTTTGTTCTACTCATCTACAACTCTGTTACCAAACCAGTGCTTCCTGAATCTGAATTTTTCCAACATAAAGCCACTGCTGTGAGTCCTGTCTAGGATAGATATTTTTAGCACGCTATTCACATTCCCATTATTTATTCCTGTTTCCATTTATACAACTCAATCATATCCTCCCTAATTCTGCGCCTTTCTAGGGATCACAGATTCAGGGTCCTCAGTTTATCCTCATGGGAAAGGTTTCTGATACATGCGATCAACTTTGTCATCCTCCTCGGTACGTTTTCCAGTGCATTTATATCCATTCTGTAATACGGTGACCAAAACTGCGCAGCATAATCTAAATGAGGCCTAACCAAAGATGTACAGAGTTGAAGAACAACCTGAGGACTTCTATTATTTATACTTCTTGCTATGAAGCCAAGGATTCTGTAGCTTTATTGCGAACACTTAGGCGCTATTGTATTGGTTTCCGATTGATGCTAACCAGAACTCTTAAATCCTTTTCGCAATCAGTAATATTATGAGCTACATTTAGTTTATATGTGGCATGGTTATTTTCCTGTCCAACATTTAGAACTTTGCATTTGTCTATATTAAACTGCATATGCCACTTCACCGATCATTGCATCAGTCTATTCAAATCATCATGGAGTGCTCTAATGTCCTCATTGGAATGAACTGGACGGCCTATTTTGGTGTCATCAACAAATTTGCTAATGTCGCTGTTTATTCCCTCATCTATGTCGTTTATGTAAACTGTGAACAACAAGGTGCCCAACACTGACCTCTGTGGAACACCGCTTCTGACGTGCGCCCATTCTGATTTCTTCCCATTTATGCAAACTCTCTGCTGCCTATTTGCCAACATGCCTCTACCCATGAAAAAATTTCTCCTCCTATTCCGTGTGCCCTAAGTTTCCTCAGTAGCCTCTGATGTGGAACTCTATCGAAAGCTTTACTGAAGTCCATATACACAATATCATATATATATATGTATATATATATATATATATATATATATATATATATATATATATATATATATGTATATATATATATATATATATATATATATATATATATATATATATATATATATGCAATAAGATCACAGTAAACAAGTGATTTCAAAATATGCAAAACAACCGCTCTGAAAGAATAGAGAAATTCCAAGGGCTTTCGTGACTACTCACATTATCAAGGATCTTGGATAGGTCCTTTGCACAACTCACCCCCAAGCTATTTACCCAAGAAAATTTAAAAATTATTTGTCCAGTGTATTATTAAATTAATAGAATTTGGGAAGAATTTAATAATACACTGGACAAATAATTTTTAAATTTTCTTGGGTAGAATAGCTTGGGGGTGAGTTGTGCAAAGGACCTATCCAAGTTGGCTCGCCGCGCGTCACGTGTTTAACCGTTGTGGGATCTGATAGTGAGGTGCTGGCCGGACCCCTTATATAGCTTCCTTGGATGCTTCACTTTCATAGTTCCTTGATAATGTGAGTAGTCACGAAAGCGCTTGGAATTTCTCTATTCTTTCAGAGTGGTTGTTTTCCATATATATATATATATATATATATATATATATATATATATATATATATATATATATATATATATATATATATATATATATATATATATATGCAATCCGCTTAACTAAATTTAATAAGAGAAATTCTTAACTAGTTTCATGTGCTGATATAGATAATGAAGATGGCATCACAGAGATGTTTTGGTGGAGCGGCTTCTCTGATACTGGCAAACAGAAACCATTATCATGTCTGTGGTCTAGCAGGCTGTGGCCACAAAACTCCAACAAGAGACACGTCAAAGAGCCGGAATTCCTTCTTACCAAATAACACTCAGACGATACAATTAAGCCTGGCGATGCAGCGTAGTCGACGTCGGTGGAGGCTTTGTGGCTGGTTAATAGGGAGATGATTACATCTTGTCATGTCTTCGTGAAAGTAGATTTGCCTGTTTCTTCATCCCCTCCCCTTTCTTGACTAAATGAAAATTAATTTGCCTTGGGGAAGTAGAAATTAAAACATTTCTTTTTTTTCTTATATATATGTATATATATATATAATGTATATATATATATATATATATATGTATATATATGTATATATATATGTCGTGCCGAATATGTAAAACTGGCCAATTAGCAAGAACTCATTTAAAATTAAGTCCTTTCGAAAATTTTCTCTTATACGTTTAAAGATATATTTTTTTCATTAATGTTAATGTAAAAATTTATAATTTTGCACCAGAAGGAATTTAGAAAACTTACCTAACCTTATTACAACAAGAAAAATTTATTTTAGCCTAACCCAGCTAAATATATTTTAGATTTGTTTACAATAATTTAAAACTAAACAAACACAGTGAAATATATTTTTTTCGTTAGATTCAGAATGATTTTAGCGAAATTATTGCATACACAAATTTTCGCTTGTCCTATATGGCAAGATGAGCGCTGCTATTTAAGCTAAGATCGCAAGTTCTGCCTATTCGGCACGACATGTATATATATATATATATATATATATATATATATATATATATATATATATATATATATATATATATATATATATATATATATATATATATATATATATAAAATCATAGTGAGAGATAGTAATATTCATTATCTAAAGCACTACCGTGAGTTCTCACATTATGTTTAATAATGTGAGAGGTCGCGATCGCACTTGTAATAATAATTCTTTTCCCAGTAATCATATTGCACACACACACACACACACACAACCACACACACACACACACACACACACACACATATGAAACACCCCTTGGGGCCAGCGATCATGTGGTTTTGAGCTTCGAATACACAGTAGAGCTACAAGTGGAGGGAGAAGCAGGAAGGCCAGGACAAAAGAAAACAAACTACGAGAAAGGGGACTACACGGGAATGAGGAACTTCCTGAACGAGGTTCAGTGGGACAGAGAACTGGCAGGGAAGCCAGTTAGTGAGATGATGGAATATGTAGCAACAATGTGCAAGGACGCTGAGGAGAGGTTTGTACCCAAGGGAAACAGGAATAATGAAAAAGCCAGGATGAGCCCACGGTTCACCCAAAGGTGCAAGGAGGCAAAAACCAAGTGTGCTAGGGAATGGAAGAAATACAGAAGGCAAAGGACCCAGGAGAATAAGGAGAGCAGTCGTAGAGCCAGAAACGAATATGCACAGATAAGAAGGGAGGCCCAACGACAATATGAAAACGACATAGCAGCGAAAGCCAAATCTGACCCGAAGCTGTTATACAGCCACATCAGGAGGAAAACAACAGTCAAGGGCCAGGTAATCAGGCTAAGGAAGGAAGGAGGAAAGACAACAAGAAATGACCGTGAAGTATGTGAGGAACTCAACAAGAGATTCAAAGAAGTGTTCACAGAGGAGACAGAAGGGGCTCCAGAAAGACGGAGAGGTGGGGCACACCACCAGGTGCTGGGCACAGTACAAACAACCGAGGAAGAAGTGAAGAGGCTTCTGAGTGAGCTAGATACCTCAAAGGCAATGGGGCCAGATAATATCTCTCCATGGGTCCTGAGAGAGGGAGCAGAGGCACTATGTGTACCCCTAACAACAATATTCAATACATCTATCGAAACAGGGCGATTGCCTGAAGCATGGAAGACAGCAAATGTAGTCCCCATGATCCCAAGGTCTCTGATCCCACTGGATGGCTTATGTCCCAGTACTTGCTGATCTTGTACTCCTCCCTGTGATCAACAGCTCCTCCCTGTCGTCCTACACTGTGATGGATGTAGGTGTCAGCCAACGTCGAAAAGCAGGGATAGATGGTGATCCCGTCAGGGTGGTTTGCTGGATTGTGAGTATCGTTGGATGCCCAGCTTGCTACAGCTGGGCATCCAGCTGTAGCAAGGCTTCTCCTTATGATGTAGTTGACCTGTGTTTTTGCATGCCAGCCCATGGTTCTGGAACAGTTAAGACCATGTAGACCATATTGGTCGGCTTGCACATCGCCGCAAATACATGTATATTCCGTGTAAACTGGGGCAACAAGGCGGAGAGCCACTGTAGTACGGAGGGTCTTAGGGTCGAGGCGTGTTCCCATTGCCGAAATAGGGACTGTTTTGAGGAAGTCCCAGGAGTGGAGTGCACTCACAGCTTGGATGTTACAGCCCTAAGCATGTTGGCAAGTACCTTTTCAGAGATAGGGCCATCCCAACTTGATTGTTTGTAGGCCAGTGCTGCACTAGGTTTCGGTGTTGAAGCAGCAAGTCTCCCATTCAGTGATGGCACTGTAGCTAAGGTTCTGTATTCCTGCTGAGTCACTGAGGTTGTCCGGAAAAAATGTTTTATTAATTCGTTTGATGCTATGGAAGAGAATAGGAAAGCTGGTAGGGCAATCTGGGAGGATTTGCGTATTCCCAGTCCCCCAAGCCTGACTGGAAATGAGGCTTGCAACCACTGTCCATCTTCGAGGGAAAGATTCAATACACTCTCTAGCATGGTCTTAAGGAGTCATTCCTTAGGACTGCTGAAGGTTGGGGAGCATCTCAGGAAGTAGGTAAGTTTTGGGACTGACAAGCACCTGGTGAGTAGGTAGAAGGCATCATGTGTATCGATGTCTTTCATCGTGCCTTATATACATATTGTGTAATGAACACTTGTCAACGCTCAGTAATGCGCACATGGAGACAAAGCTCAGAAGATAAATTGATCTGTGTGTTTCGATTCCTTCTAGGATCCTCTTTAGCAAATACATAAGTGAAATGAGAACTAGATTAAAGAGGGATGATTACAGCTCACCCCGTACACGTGAGTTGAGGGACGTGTCAAGAGCGCTCGGGTGAAAAGAGGATCCCAGAAGGGGATCGAAATTTACGGATCAATTAATCTTCCGAGTTTCTATCTCCATGTGGGTTATTATTGATTGAAATTCTAACACCGGAAACACCTGACCCACATTCATGTATTTACACACATTCATCTCCGGGAGAGCAGAGTTCGTAGTAAGGCGACTGTAGCCGCCTTGCCTTCCTCGGAACAAATCTGTATTTTCCCATTCCCCAGGAGTTGTATGACCCTTATAGGCTTAGCACTTCCCAATATCTTTAATAATCCTCTGGCAGTGTCCCTCTTGAAAGGCTCTTGCTCCAAGGAACCGAGGCTGCTACCGTCTCCTTCCGTAGATCAAACCTAATTATCTCCCTTTCCTAGGTAAAGTGAGACGTTTTTCTGAAGATAAAAATAATTTTCACTTTGAAATTTACCCTCAGGAGGTGGTTAATTATCTATGAAGTCGGGGGTCAGTCCCCCCCCCCCACCACGTTCAGGTCCCAGACCTGACCTTCTGGTCCATTTTTTTTCTGCTGGAGGTAATTGAGAAAGACTCTATAACTTTCACTCTTTAGCTTAATAAAGTCAGTAAGTCACACTTAGTCCACACAGGTTCTCTCTCGTGGTCTCTATCCTTCTCTGTTGGTCTATATGATTATCTATCGGTTTGTCGGTCTGTCTATGCAACTTTACGTCAATATCCCTGACTGTCTGCCTGCCTCTCTCTCTGTAAGTCTATTGGTCTTTAAATCTGTCTGTCACGATGTAAATATAACTCTCGGTCCGTTCATCAGTCTGTGGGTTTGTATGTCTGCTTATCTGTTTAGGAATTCTCTCCTGATAAATTTTTCCATTTCGACTTTATCATGGTAATACTGTGGGTGAAAAATATCAAAGATTGTAATTTCCCTCTAAAGTCTTCCCGGGGGACGAGAAAATCTTTCAGTGTTCCCATGAAATTTTATGGGAAAATCTTAGACACATGTTTCCATTTCTAGGCCAGAGGAGGAAGAGAGGAAACGCTCAAACATTTTGTCAGTCCATCCTAAAGTTTTTCCTTTTAGGGGAAATTTGTCTGGTACAATACAATGAAGGATGCAATTTTTCTTATTTAATGTCAGTCGTCTCTTAGCAAGAAGTTGTGAGGCTACAGTTTGCAGGTCTCTCAAGCCAAATGTTAGAGGGAAAATAAGTTTATATTTATTTAATTTTATTATATGCGCTAAACCCATGTTGGTCATTCAGCGCCGGACGTGGTTGGAAGCTTGATCCTCCATCTGCTGAGAGTTATACCCTTGCCAGTGGTCATAGGCGTCCGATGATCACTTCTCAAGTGAATATCCCAGTAAAACGATACAAATACGCATATAGCGGACACACAAGTATTGTTAGATTAATGGATGGAACGATACCATTTTTTTGCGATACCGATGCCAGTACTCAATTTTAGGCCGACAGTGATACCATCAAAATTATCCGATACCTATCGATACCGATGCTTTGGCACACTTCTACTAAGGATTGTCGTTAGATTTAACGTTTATCGACCACTCACGGGTCATTACGTTTACAATTTAACTGTAAAGACTCTTCTCCTTTACTTCATTCACTCTTGTTTCACTTAAATACACTGAAGAAAATTTTCCTGTACTCCTCGTACCTCTTACTAACGCTGCAGCTACTACTAAATAATAACCTGTTATATCTGTCCATCTTCTAAAAATAAGCTCATCCAGAAGTAAACCCATTAATCTTTTATGTGGTAATACATAGTCTAATAAACTATCTTTCATTACGCCCCATACCATATCTCGTATACTTTTAGTCATCTTATTCTCAAAATAAGTATTGCCTATTACCAAGCCCCTTTCTATGTATAATTCAATTAGAGGCTTATATTATCAGTTACCCCTGGCACTCGAAATTTACATACTCCCATTGTAGCATTTAGGTCTCCCACAGAACATCCAGGTGAATACTAATTGGAAGAGCGTCTGTAATGATCTCAGGAGACGGTGGATCGAGCCTCCACCACGTCTTGGGCTGAATGACCCACAGTGGTTTAGCGCTTAACTTGAATTGTTATTATTATGTCCCCCAAGCCAATTACTTTATCACCTCAAAATTCCATAAACATTAACACCTCCATTAATAACTCTCCTCTACATTCATCTCTCCTCCAAGTTCCAACTTCTCACATCCCACCTCTATCATAACCCACATAATCCTTCAATTAAAAACTTATACCCCCTGCGTCTTTGACTCTCCGAGATACACCAGGTAAATCATTTTGTTCAAATTTGTTTTTAAAAATATGAATAAATTACTTTTCTTCGTGTTGTGTCTGGGTTGGGGCGTGAGTATGTGGTGGCTCTCCACCTACTTCGTCATGTGCGTGCTGCACCAAGAGGTGTTAGCTTTGGAGACGCGCTTTCGTCAGACCTACAGCACCAACTGCTTCTACAGGATGCTCGGCTCTCTGCCCCTCGTGGGGCAGCGGTTTGTGACCCCTGCACTGCCTCAGGCTGAGTCTCTAGGCCTCCTCAGGTTAGTACCTATCGTGAGCATCGTCAGTGCTCTGCGACGCCTGGAGGAGGTGAAGTTGCTCTTGGGAGAGACTCCTCACAGGTCACTCATTGTGTTGGTGTGGCCAGCGGTGCTGGGGCTTGGCACCCTGACCCTGTACCTCATCGTGCTGTTATTAACCCAAGTTTTTAGCCGACAGAGGGTAGACGATTCACGAAAACGTTATGCTTGTGGATCCAATGAGCCATCATCCATTAACACCTCACATGACTCAGGATCTATCAAGTCCCAGGGCGGCTTTGCTTCATCCCCACCAAGGTGACTAAAATCAGCATTTCCGGGGATCGAGAACTCACTACCACGTCGGTCAGACCAGGTATCCATAAAAGCCTCAAGGGTTCAAGAACGTACAATCACGTCAGTAAAACCAAGAGATCAGATATTGCAGACATGATCCCATTTGCTCCTCACCCTTGAAATTCTCCTCCCTCCCCCCCAAAGCTTTGTTTCGCTTAGTGCGATGACATACATCACTATTCTTTTCATTCATATTCCCTCGATGAAGGTTCATTGATGCTGATGACCCAAGGAATTGGGCATCTCCTTTCTTTCCCACACGCTGTATGACCCCTATGGGTTTAGCAGTTCCCCTGAATAATGTAAAAGGAATAATTCATCTAAAACATTAATACTCAATTCTGTCTCATCACAATTACATCCAGACACATTTAAAAAACTTATGTTTAAGTAATTATCTCAAGAGAGGGAGTTTCTAGCATCTTGTTTCACGAAATTTTAGTCGTCTTGCATAAACCTCATTGCTTAGGGTGGAAGAATGATCTCCCAGTTCCTCTTGGAACTGAAAGGAAACACTAAAATCATAATAACCATTAAGAAAATTAGAAGGAAGCCGAGATGTGACGCATACACATACATGTACAGCCGCATGTGCAGTGTATACAGGATGTAAATAATAGTAGCCAGATGTACCTGCCATACGCAGAAAGAGACCAGCAATCTTACATTTAAGTAAAATATTTAACAAATTCCTGGTTTACACTCATACGACAGGATAACACCTCCCTCGCTTTTTGCTGTCTACGAACCTACTACCCCTCTCTCTCCCTCCACTGAAACATTTCCTAAACTGCGGCTAGCCGGGGTTAGATCTTGCGACACATTCTCCCTCTCAAGAGACAGAACAATGTTCACATCTCCTTAAGCGCTTAATCAGCGTTTCTACAAGAATCATGCACACAGCAAAGTTAGTTGTTCATAATCTGAGGATACTGCATGATTCTTGTAGGATCACTGGTTAAGTGGTTAAGGCGATGAGAACATTGTTCTGTCTCATGAGGAGGGAGAATGTGTCACAGGATCTAATCCCGGCTGGCCGCAATTTGGTAAATATATTATGCAATAATCACGAGCAAGATGCAAAACAACCACAAGATAACAAGTATATCTGGTTATTTTTACTTACAATTTTGTTACACTACAAATGCTCGTACAGTACACATTTATGTACACACACTCATCTGAACTTCCTTTGACTTTTTCTTGATAGTTCTTGTTCTTATTATTTCCTTTCATCTCCATGAGGAAGTGGAATAAGAATCTTTCCTCCATAAGCTATACGTGTTGCCAAAGTCACCTAAAATTCCGGAACCATGGGCTAGTAACCCATTGTCCCTTATAGCTTACTAAAAATAAAAGAAAATTTTTTTAAGTTGGGATGTTTGAATGTGCGTGGATGTAATGCGAATCATAAGAAAGAAATTATTGTGGAAGTTATGAATGTAAAGAAGCTGGATGTCCTGACTAAGTGAAATAAAGCTGAAGGGGGTAGGAGAGCTTCAGTGAGGAGAAATAAATAGGATTAGGTAAGGGGTTTCTAACAGAGTTAGAGCAAAGGAAGGAATAGCAATAATGTTGAAGAATCAGTTACTGCAGGAAAAGAGGGAATATAATTGTATAAATTCAACGATTATGTGTAGTAAAATAAGGGGAGGATGTGAAAAGTGGGATATAGTAAGTGTTTATTGCACCTGGAGAAGAGAGAAGTGTAGAGGAGAGAGATTTTGGAAGATGTTATGTGAATGCTTAGGGAGTTTTAAGCCAAAGTGAGAGAAAAAGGTGTAGAAGGCATGGTAAGTAAGTTTGGAGTGCCAGGTGTAAATTAAAATCGGGGTCTTTACTTGAACTATGTACAGAAAGAGGTTTGGTAATACGTAATACATATTTTAAGAAAAATAGGAAAAATAAATATACAATATATGAAATAGTGCATGGTGTTGGATTATGTATTGGTGGATAAAAGGTTGATGTGCAGACTTCAGGGTGCGCATGTTTATAGAGGGTAACAGATATATAAGATCATTATTTAGTTGTAGCTACAGTTAGAATAAGAGATAGATCTAGAAAAGGCTTATTAGGGTTGATAGGGGAAACAACATAGCAGATGTTGTAAGTGTATGGAATACGTTGTAAGTTACTACACGCTGTAGAGAGTTTTTATGAGGATAGGGAGGCTTTGGTTAAGGTGTGTTGGAAAGAGGGGGGATTACTTCGCAGTAAAACTAGGTCTTAGACAGGGATGTGTGATGTCACCATGGTTGTTTAACATATTTATGGATGGGGTTGTAAAAGAAGTATATGCTAGGGTGTTGGGGAGAAGGGTGGGATTAAATTTTTGGGATTCAAGTACCAAATATGACTTGACATAGTTACTTTTGTTGATGATACTGTGCTTCTGGGGTGTTCTCAAGAAAAGTTGAAAGGTTAGTGGACTAGTTTGGGAGAGTGTGTTAAGGTAGAAAGTTGAAAGTGAACATACATAAGAGTAAGGTGATGAGGCTCTCAAACGATTTAGATAAAGAAAAATTGGTTATCACATTATAGAGAGAGAGAGTATGGAAGAAGTGGATGTTTTCAGATATTTGGGAGTTGACTTGTCAGCGGATAGGTTTATGATGGATGAGGTTAATCATAGAACTGATAAAGGAAAAAAGGTGAGTGGTGCGTTTAGGTATATGTGAAGTCAAAAAAACGTTATCTATGGAGGCAAAGAAGGGAATGTACGAGAGTATAGTGGTACCAACACTCTTATATGGGTGTGAAGCTTGGGTTGTGAATGCTGCAGCGAGGAGGCGGCTGGAAGCAGTGGAGATGTCTTGTCTAAGGTCAATGTGTGGTGTAAATATTTTGCAGATAATTCGAAGTGTGGAAATTAGGAGGTCTGGAGTTACTAAAACTATTAGTCAGAGGGCTGAAGACGGGTTGTTGAGGTGGTTTGGTCATTTAGAGAGAATGGAACAAAGTAGAATGACTTAGAGAATGTATAAATCTGTAGGGGAAGGAAGGCGGGGAAGGAATCATCCCAGAAATGGTTGGAGGGAAGGGGTGAAGGAGGTTTTGTGGGCAAGGGGTTTGGACTTCCAGCAAGCGTACATGAGCGTGTTATATAGTGAATGGAGACGAATGGTTTTTGGGACCTGACGAGCTGTTGGAGTGTGAGCAGGGATTCAGGGAAATCGGTTAGCCGGACTTGACTCCTGGAAATGAGAAGTAAAATGCCTGCATTTTAAAGGAGTTTGGGATAATTGCAGTTTGAAGGGACATCTATGCTGTTGTATCTGAGAGCCTCTGCAAAGACAGTGTTTATGTATGAATAATGGTCAAAGTGTTGAATGACGAAAGTTTTTTCTTTCTTTTTGGGTCACCCTGTCTCGGTGGGAAACGGCCAATGTATATATATATATATATATATATATATATATATATATATATATATATATATATATATATATATATATATATATATATATATATATGCAATAAGATCACAGTAAACAGGTGATTTCAGAATATGCAAAACAACCACTCTGAAAGAATAGAGAAATTCCAAGTGCTTTCGTGACTACTCACATTATCAAGGAACTTGATAACGTGAGTAGTCACGAAAGCGCTTGGAATTTCTCTATTCTTTCAGAGTGGTTGTTTTGCATATATATATATATATATATATATATATATATATATATATATATATATATATATATATATATATATATATATATATATATATATATATATATATATATATTTACTTCCTTGGGAAAAAAGTGTCCCTGGAGGGCAGCACTTAAGGACAATGGAAGAAATTCAGGTGCTAATGGATTTCCGTCAGAGCAAGGTGATTGTGTTAAGCCCAGAATTGAGTTGAGTCTCTTGCTACTGTTTCACTTTTAGAAAAATTCCAATCAGAAAATATGAATCTCATCTTTTTTTCTGATCGCTCTGTGAGTGTATGAGTACTCAGTTGAATTTGCTTGGCTGTACTCAACTAGTTATACTCACCTAGTTGTACTCACCTAGTTATACTCATCTAGTTATACTCGCCTAGTTGTTTTAGTAGGCATTAAGATCTTTTGGGCTTTACAATAATGCGTTTAAAATCCACGTACTGCGTTGGCCTCCACTACATCATGTACTACATTTCCTTCCACGACAAACCCCTCAGTTGCACCACAGCTCCACCAGAGAACCCACAGCTCCACAACAGAATCCACAGCTCCACCATAGACTCCAAAAATCTATCCAACACAAACACCTCAACTGCACCAAAGACCCAAGAACTCCCTCCATCACAGGCCCCACAGCAGCTCCATCACAGACCCCACTGCAGCTCCATCACAGACCCCACAGCAGCTCCATCACAGACCCCACAGCAGCTCCATCACAGACCCCACAGCAGCTCCATCACAGACCCCACAGCAGCTCCATCACAGACCCCACAGCAGCTCCATCACAGACCCCACAGCAGCTCCATCACAGACCCCACTGCAGCTCCATCACAGACCCCACAGCAGCTCCATCACAGACCCCACTGCAGCTCCATCACAGACCCCACAGCAGCTCCATCACAGACCCCACAGCAGCTCCATCACAGACCCCACAGCAGCTCCCTCACAGACCCCACAGCAGCTCCATCACAGACCCCACAGCAGCTCCATCACAGACCCCACAGCAGCTCCATCACAGACCCCACAGCAGCTCCATCACAGACCCCACAGCAGCTCCATCACAGACCCCACAGCAGCTCCACAAACACATAAGGTGACCCTTCTATCAAGGTCGCACATTAAATATTCGTTTTGGAAGCACTATCCAGTTGTACTCTGATGACTGTATCTTCGTGATGAAAGAGCAAAGA
This sequence comes from Cherax quadricarinatus, assembly GCF_038502225.1. Classification (NCBI taxonomy): domain Eukaryota; kingdom Metazoa; phylum Arthropoda; class Malacostraca; order Decapoda; family Parastacidae; genus Cherax; species Cherax quadricarinatus. The sequence continues at coordinate 13,252,540 of NC_091339.1, read as the reverse complement.
ACACTGCACCTACGAGTTAAACCGCGGAACTGGAGGGGACTGAACCCATGGCAAGGGAGTTCTAAAACTCCAGGATTCACCCACCACGGGTTCAATCCCCGCCCGTTCCGTGGTTTGTTTACAGTCATTTTATTACGATTTCGTGAGTTATGTTGACGTCTACGAGTTCTTATCTTGACACCACCTACGAGGGTTTAGCGCTTCCACGTAAAGCAATGCGAAACTACTTGACGTGCAGCTGAGAGGGCAGTCGCATATGTCCGTGAACCACTAAACCCATCTGGGCCGTTCAGCGTGAAGAGTGGTGGAGGCTCGATCCCCTGTCCGCTAATCGTTATAGCCAGACCTGCTACTCTTGCAGTCAGACAGGCTGAGGGTTGGGGAAGGAATCTAATCGAGTACTCTCATATGGTCATATCATGTCCACTGATATCTTTTTCCTCTGACTAATATAATTAAAAGAATTCACTATTTTCTCTTCGAGTTTTGCTATTAACATGGCTGTTCATAGTGTTTTCACTCCGTGTCTTCCGGCTCTCCTACGATTATTGCAAAATGTGGTAAAATTTATTTTTGATTTCAAGGCTTTAGTAGCAAAAGGTGGTTGGCCCTGACAGAGAGAGTGAGAGTGAGAGAGAGAGAGAGAGAGAGAGAGAGAGAGAGAGAGAGAGAGAGAGAGAGAGAGAGAGAGAGAGAGAGAGAGAGAGAGAGAGAGAGAGAGAGAGAGAGAGGTGCCCTGCTTTACTATTATTATTTTACATTTGAACACTTTTTTTCCCAAGTATGGGACCGACAACACAGACAGCAGGTGTGAGGAGACACCTTCCAGTAGAACCCGGGATGCTGTGATCCACCGGCTCCTTCCATCCAGAGTCTCGGTTCACTTGTAACCAACAGTCTGAGTAGAGAAAAGATAACGTTGCAGAACAAGCTTTTATTGCGACAACATTATCTCAGTAAAGGCTAGTTGGAAACATCAATTTTAGTTTGAGATGAAGGAGGTGAACTCTAGCTTTTGGTTCCATTTGTGCGTTGTTTGACGTCTGTGTGTTTTTAGACATATACGTTCGCTTGTATAGCATGAAAGCAGTGAGCTCTAGCTCATGGTCCAGTTTCAGCACTGTCTCCGGTTTGTGGGAGGACAAATACCTTCACCTGTACAGCAGGTGTCATGGAGCAGCCACTGATATTAGCCTCTCCTCTTGCAACAACTGCAGCAGCTGCAACAGATGTACGCTCCTTTATGTGCCATTACGGCGCTAATGGCCCCTGTGCCCCGCCTTACCCCTCTCAGCTTCCTGACCTGAATGTGGAGTCACGGCTGTGCTAACCTCAATGTGCTGAGATGGATGTGATGGGAAGAATGTGTTTGGCTGGGTGCATTAGGAGAAATGTGTTAGGGAGAAAGAGTTTGGGAAATGTTGAGAATAATATGCTGTGAATAATATTTTAGGAAACATGCATGTGTGAATGTTAGAGATGTAAGACAAGCAGCCTATGCATAGACATAAATAAATGCCCTAAATATTACACAATGAATGTTTGTCTTCCTTCCTGTCTTAGCTTTAAAGAGAACATAGCGTGAATGACTGAAACATCGAAAGGGATTTGACGAATGAATAAGAATACTCTCTTTTGAACGTAAGCCTGTTTACCTCTCTCTCTCTCTCTCTCTCTCTCTCTCTCCACACACACACACACACACACACACACCGCAACCTTTAGCAAGTGTTGCCCTTTACATAAAAATAAGTTTAATCAAAAGTCATGTACTCTATTATATTTTAAGTGTTTCTAAAACGCTCATTATGTTAATGATCCCTAGAGAGAGCGTAATTTCCTTGTATGTAGGTTGATTACCTGAGCCCTGAGGCGGAAGCGCTCAATTATCAAGTTTTTCATTCATTCAGTGCAATTTTTTTGAATTTTTTAAGAGATTTCAGTAGATGTTAATTTACATCCTGAAGTAACTGTTAGAATTATTTGTCTGACTGGATAAGTGATAATGACTGACTCTCTCAAAGATAAAGTCAGTCATTTTTCTGGATGATTAATTGGTTTGTTATTTGACTAGCTATGTACTGTTTGTTATGTAATTGACGAAGTGATTGATTACCCTTCCTAATCACTCAATCACACACACACACACACACACACACACACACACACACACACTAATTCAATCTCTACTATCGTAAATACAACTCGGTGAGTGTATATACAGACACGCACACAAAGCACAGAAAGAAGATACAACAGAGTTCATATAAAGAAATACACAGATACGAGACTGTATATATGAAGACACAGACAGAAGAGTATATGCATACAAAGGCATAAATAAAAGAGTGCACATATAAAGATACGTCCAGTTACAAAAGATTGAACCTTCAAAGTTACAGAGAGATACAAGAGAGAGTACAAAGAAAAACACTGGAAGAGACATGAAAAGCGGGAGAGAGAGAGAGAGAGAGAGAGTGAGAGTGAGAGAGAGAGAGAGAGAGAGAGAGAGAGAGAGAGAGAGAGAGAGAGAGAGAGAGAGAGAGAGGCAGTTAAAAAGGAAGAAGCAGTAAACGTGTAGCACAGCACACACAAGAAAGAACACACACAATGGGAAACCACCCAGCATAACAACACTTCACGGAACACAGCACTTCAGGAAACAGCACTTCAGGAAACAGCACTTCAGGAAACCGCACTTCAGGAAACAGCGCTTCAGGAAACAGCACTTCAGGAAACAGCACTTCAGGAAACAGCACTTCAGGAAACAGCACTTCAGGAAACAGCACTTCAGGAAACAGCACTTCAGGAAACAGCACTTCAGGAAACAGCACTTCAGGAAACAGCACTTCAAGGAGCACAGCACAAAGCAGTTTGACCTTACACAATCTCTGACAACTGACCTTCATTTGTGTCATACAGATTCCATCTTCCGCCTATGTCACACACCTGATCTTCCACTTGTGTCACAAACCTGATCTTCCACTTGTGTCACACACCTGATCTTCCACTTGTGTCACACACCTGACCTTCCACTTGTGTCACACACCTGACCTTCCACTTGTGTCACACACCTGACCTTCCACTTGTGTCACACACCTGACCTTCCACTTGTGTCACACACCTGACCTTCCACTTGTGTCACACACTCCACCTTCCACTTGTGTCACACACCTGACCTTCCACTTGTGTCACACACCTGACCTTCCACTTGTGTCACACACCTGACCTTCCACTTGTGTCACACACCTGACCTTCCACTTGTGTCACACACCTGACCTTCCACTTGTGTCACACACCTGACCTTCCACTTGTGTCACACACCTGACCTTCCACTTGTGTCACACACTCCACCTTCCACTTGTGTCACACACTATCCTCCACCAATCACTACAATTACACCTTCCATCCACCACTACACCTTCCATCCACTACTACACCTTCCATCCACCACTACACCTTCCATCCACTACTACACCTTCCATCCACCACTACACCTTCCATCCATTACTACACCTTCCATCCACTACTACACCTTCCATCCACTACTACACCTTCCATCCACTACTACACCTTCCATCCACTACTACACCTTCCATCCACCACTACACCTTCCATCCATTACTACACCTTCCATCCACCACTACACCTTCCATCCACTACTACACCTTCCATCCACCACTACACCTTCCATCCATTACTACACCTTCCATCCACTACTACACCTTCCATCCACTACTACACCTTCCATCCCCTACTACACCTTCCATCCACTACTACACCTTCCATCCACTACTACACCTTCCATCCACTACTACACCTTCCATCCACCACTACACCTTCCATCCACTACTACACCTTCCATCCACTACTACACCTTCAATCCACCACTACACCTTCCATCCACCACTACACCTTCCATCCACCACTACACCTTCCATCCACTACTACACCTTCCATCCACTACTACACCTTCCATCCACTACTACACCTTCCATCCACTACTACACCTTCCATCCACTACTACACCTTCCATCCACCACTACACCTTCCATCCACCACTACACCTTCCATCCACCACTACACCTTCCATCCCCTACTACACCTTCCATCCACTACTACACCTTCCATCCACCACTACACCTTCCACCCACTACTACACCTTCCACCCACTACTACACCTTCCATCCACCACTACACCTTCCATCCACTACTACACCTACCATCCAGTGCTACACCTTCCATCCACCACTACACTTTCCATCCACCACTACACCTTCCATCCACCACTACACCTTCCATCCACCACTACACCTTCCATCCACCACTACACCTTCCATCCACTACTACACCTTCCATCCACTACTACACCTTCCATCCACTACTACACCTTCCATCCACTACTACACCTTCCATCCACCACTACACCTTCCATCCACCACTACACCTTCCATCCACCACTACACCTTCCATCCCCTACTACACCTTCCATCCACTACTACACCTTCCATCCACCACTACACCTTCCACCCACTACTACACCTTCCACCCACTACTACACCTTCCATCCACCACTACACCTTCCATCCACTACTACACCTACCATCCAGTGCTACACCTTCCATCCACCACTACACTTTCCATCCACCACTACACCTTCCATCCACCACTACACCTTCCATCCACTACTACACCTTCCATCCACCACTACACCTTCCATCCACTACTACACCTTCCACCCACTACTACACCTTCCATCCACCACTACACCTTCCATCCACCACTACACCTTCCATCCACCACTACACCTTCCATCCACCACTACACCTTCCATCCACCACTACACCTTCCATCCACCACTACACCTTCCATCCACCACTACACCTTCCATCCACCACTACACCTTCCATCCACAACTACACCTACCATCCAGTACTACACCTTCCATCCACCACTACACCTACCATCCAGTACTACACCTTCCATCCACCACTACACCTACCATCCAGTACTACACCTTCCATCCACCACTACACCTTCCATCCACTACTACACCTTCCATCCACAACTACACCTTCCATCTACTACTACACCTTCCATCCACCACTACACCTTCCATCCACCACTACACCTTCCATCCACAACTACACCTTCCATCCACTACTACACCTTCCATCCACAACTACACCTTCCATCCACAACTACACCTTCCATCTACTACTACACCTTCCATCCACTACTACACCTTCCATCCACTACTACACCTTCCATCCACAACTACACCTTCCATCCACAACTACACCTTCCATCCACAACTACACCTTCCATCCACCACTACACCTTCCATCCACTACTACACCTTCCATCCACTACTACACCTTCCATCCACAACTACACCTTCCATCCACAACTACACCTTCCATCCACAACTACACCTTCCATCCACAACTACACCTTCCATTCACTACTACACCTTCCATCCACTACTACACCTTCCATCCACAACTACACCTTCCATCCACAACTACACCTTCCATCCACTACTACACCTTCCATCCACAACTACACCTTCCATCTACTACTACACCTTCCATCCACCACTACACCTTCCATCCACCACTACACCTTCCATCCACCACTACACCTTCCATCCACTACTACACCTTCCATCTACTACTACACCTTCCATCCACCACTACACCTTCCATCCACCACTACACCTTCCATCCACAACTACACCTTCCATCCACCACTACACCTTCCATCCACCACTACACCTTCCAT
>NC_091339.1:13166756-13241756 GCF_038502225.1 Cherax quadricarinatus | reverse complement strand
TTGGATAAAATGTGATTAACCGCCATTCCTCAGGGGCTTGGATTAACCACTTCCCCAGGAATAACATAATAACAGTAATATTTAACAGATAAGGGCAAGGAAGCAATGCATCAAACGACTGGATAAAAAAAAAACAGTAGAGTGCAGTTAGGTGGCTCACTTGTATCACAATAAACTGACAGAGGATCGAGCCTCCACCACTCCTTGAGCCCAGTGAACCACACGGATTTAGTGCCTTCATAAACTAAATGGAAAATTTCTTTTTCCTTTTCATTAACACATCGGCCGATTCCCACCAAGGCAGGGTGGCCCGAAAAAGAAAAACTTTCACCATCATTCACTCCATCACTGTCTTGCCAGAGGCATGCCTGCACTACAGTTACAAAACTGCATCATTAACACCCCTCTTTCAGAATGCAGACAATGTACTTCCCATCTCCAGGAATATGGAGAATATGCTTTCCATATTCAGAGGACACAGGGCCGTAGACTACTGTCCCTTCACACTGACATTGACTGGAAAATAAAAAGTCACAATACCGCGGCTGGAACAATTTACCAAAAACCAGCACTCAGGGAAGGATGTTTCACACCATCCTGCACCACTGTCGAAGTCTTGACAATAACGTTGATTATAGAAAACTAACAAATGTACTCTAATTATTCAATTGTATTTGCACAAAACTCAACAAGTCGTTATAGGTGTATCTCAGTTTCCAGTGGATTCAGCGAAACAAAATGCTATAATCGCAGGTTGCTAACCCAGTTTGGATCATTTGGGCCGAGGAGTGGGTGAAGGCTTGATCCATCGTCCTCTTGACAATAGAAATACGTGGAAATATAAACACAAATGCAGTATAATGTGATCCTTTATTGACAACGTTTCACCCACACAGTGGGCTTTTTCAAGTCACACACTTGAAAAAGCCCACTGTGTGGGTGAAACGTTGTCAATAAAGGATCACATTATACTGCATTTGTGTTTATATTTCCATTGTGTCGGTATTTTATACCATTTATTTCAATAGAAATACGTGTTGAATAGTTTTACTCTCTACAGATTATCACATCAAATATCGATGTACCAAGCACTAACTAGGGTGGCCAAGTGGCCAAGGTGTAGTGGTGGGATCAGAAACCTCCCAATGTATATTTATAGGGGATCTGAATCAATGGCAAAGGGTTATAAATAGGGTTACAAGGCTTCATAATACGGATAATTGGCTTAAGAGTGTGGATATGAGGCATAATAATTGTATGTGCTAGGGGAGGGCTAGTGGTGTGAGGGGTTGGCTAGACGTGAGGCCAGGGGAGCGTGTGATGGAAACTGGGGGAACCATCTTTGAACTGGATGCATAAAAACAACGTGTACTGGAAAATATGGTTCAGAATGATTTTTACGAAATTATTGCTTACACAAATTTTCGCTTGTCCTATTCGGCAACAAGAGCGTTTCTATTTAAGCCAAAATCGCAAGTTTTACCTATTTGGCACGATATATGTGAATACTAATAAGATGTAGAACTAGTATCATCACGCTATATTACCGGCGTGTCAAGAGAGACTTGTTTCCTTATGAATAAACCACCACCACCACCATCACTGTCACCACCATCCCAATCATCACCACCACCACCATCACTGTCACCATCATCCCTATCATCACCACCAGCAACAGTAACTAGGAAAAGCAAGGTATAAGTTATCCGTCACTCTGAAGATTGATTGCCTGACCTCCAAATAACTACTAAAAAGCATTACCAGATCTTTACTGGCCAGACCACAAGGCATCAACGGACCTCCACTCCTCTGAACCAGGAATGATACTCACTGTGCTCACTTTCAACGGCTTTACTGACAAGTGTTCCATTAATATTGCCATTGATTTAAGTGTAAATTATCGTCATGAAATAAACTGCATCACATAAATTACAAACTGATACAGTGAGATCTGAATCACCAATACATCTCTTTATTTAACTATCAGATTTAAACAGCAGTTTGCAACTGTTCAGATCTTTAATAAAAAAAATTTTAACCCCCCCACTTCTTATTTACTCTATTTTTTGCTCCTTTCAATGAACTGTACCCCTTGTATTTTTGAACAAGATATTAATATGCAGACATTTATCCCCCTTACTATTCTTTTTTACCCTATCATTCGGCTAATCATTCTTCTTCCCACCCACATCCACCCTCGTACACCTACAAACCTCCGCTGAGGACAGTTGCACCATATATAATGTATATAAATCCGACATCACTCTTCGACTTGTCCTTCATTACCTGTATGTGGCCTAGCCAACCCTACTTTCATTAATTGCTTGTACCATCCACTGTCTTCTTTTTCTTTTAGTTCAGTCACAGTCACTTCTCTCTTATCCATTGACCTCGTTGCTCTTCTTGTACTCCATCTGCCTCTAATGCCTCTGGTGCACATCTGTCGCTTCTGTAAAAAGGCAGCACATGGAGAAGCCTGCCCTTCAATATTTTATCAGCTAATTTATAGTCTAGCAAATGGGTGGCATTGCTCACTCCTTGTAAATCGTAAACTTATTTATCCTCCTTTACAAAGCTAATATTAGAGATAACTTTTCCATGTGTATAAAACGATCTCACAAAATGGTATGACTTATTTAAACAATGGTATGACTTTTTTTTTTGCCCCATCATGGTATGACTTGCCTCACGTGGGGGTATGACTTTCTTCCAAGATGGTCTGACTTTTCTCCCTTGGATTAAAGCTAAAATCTTTTGCCATTTCCTATGTGCTATTTGACTCCTAGGAGTGTAAAAGTTCTTCCTGAAAAAATTAATAGCTGTAATAATAGTAATGACACTAATAAACACTGTTCACCCAGTCTAACAACCTCATTCTTTCTAATCGTCCTGAAAAAGACAACAATAGACGATGTGTCGTGATAGGGAAATAAAGCTAACTTTTGTTTCCTTTGCGTAGCTGTAAAATAGATACGGGAAGCAGAACACTTCTGATGTATTCAATTTAAGAGCAAATAAAAAAGTACCACCTAGAGCAGCACGTTTTCTCGGCTCATGTGTTTCTTCAAGACGTTAGAAACAGGACCAAACACTTTCCTGAGCTCAGACGCTGCGTCCTAAATCACCTCCTCCTAAGACAGTCTCGTTTTCTTAAAGCAAAATGAGCGACGCAAATATGCACGTTTTTGGGGCAAGAGTATATTTGGTCAGTGTAGAAGCACACATGAGATCTCTGTATTTTCTGCGTGTGAGTGTCTGAATCCAAGGGAAGTGAGAAAGGGAGGAGAAGAGGGAGGGAAAGAGAAAGAGAGAGAGAGGGAGGGAATGGTAAACAAGTGAGATACCTAGATGGTTAAAAGCAGTTACAACATTCCCAATTAACAAGTTGCGTAAGTTTATTCCTTTACACACAAACAAAAGAAAATATAAATATAGCCCTTGATCTATCTCGCAGACCATATAGTAAAGAAAAAGAGAAACGTATTTACAATATTTTTTTTTTTTCGAGTGCAACTCACGTCTGAATACGTTATTTACTAATATATTGGGATCGTATTTGACAAAAAATTCACTATATATATATATATCGTGTCGAATAGGTAAAATTGGTCAATTAGCAAGAACTCATTTAAAATTAGGTCCTTTCTAAAATTTTCTCTTATACGTTTAAAGATATATTTTTTCATTTGTGTTAATGTAAAAATTATTAATTTTGAACCAAAAAAAATCTTAGAAAACTTACCAAACCTTATTTAATTTAATTTAGCCTAATGCCAATAAATGTATTTTAGATAAGTTTAATAATAAACAAACACAATGAAATACATTATTTTTTTTGTTAGGTTCAGAATGATTTTTGCGAAATTATTGCATGCACAATTTTTCGCATGCCTTATTCGGCAAGAAGAGAGTTACTATGTAAGCCAAACTCGCGTTTTACCTATTCGGCACGACATTTTATATATATATATATATATATATATATATATATATATATATATATATATATATATATATATATATGTATATATATATATATATATATATATATATATATATATATATATATATATATATATATATATATATATATATATATATGCAAAACAACCACTATGAAAAAATAGTGAACTTCCATGCGATTTCGTGATTTTTTACATTATCAAGGAACTGTTGATATACTAGAAACAACAAAAGGCATATCAAAACTAACTCTATTTTAATCATTTAGATCAAGGTACCCAATTTGTCAATCAAATCAATATTATTCTTAAGTTTAATATTAGAAACTCTGCCTACAGTTGAGCTCAATATATCTACTGGCCAGTTGGATAATATGTGGGCGACTGAGCCACTGGAGATAATTATGAGCCCGGCTGGATTACCTGGTTGTTGTGCCTCTATTAATCCATTCATTTATGGTAAGGATTACGTTGATTATAATGATTTTTTTTAATTAATTCATCTCTGCCTTTCAGTAGTCCTTTTATTGTTTTGTTGAAGTTACTGTAAAATGAATCTATGGAATTCATTTCGAGTTTGTAATAAGTATTTGTTTTATGTAAGAGATTATTCATCTTACGTAGATATTCAGTTTTATTCGTAATGATTACTGCATTTGTTTTATTTGTTTTACCCCTCAAGGGAGGTTCCTTGACGCTGGTGAAGGGCTCTTGATTTAGGGAATTGGATCTGTGCTCCAGTTCCCTGAAGTGAACCTGAATGCCTTCCACCCCCTCCCCTCACATGAGCTGTATAATCCTCCGGGTTTAGCGCTCCTCCATGATTATAATAATTTATCCGTATTAGTAAGATGTAAATTATGAATGAATAATCTCTTGAATGATACAGATACTTATTGTAAACTAGGGAAGAATCCCTTAGATTCAGGTAACTGTAAATTCAATAAAAAGATCATTGAAAGGCAAATATGAACAAATTAAAAAAATCGTGAGAACCGACCCATCTCTAGCATATATAATATATATGCTAGAGATAGGTCGGTTAATACATATATAATATATTATATGTGTATTGAGCTCAATTATAGGCAGAGTTCCTGACTTTTCACTTAATAATATTGATTTGCTGAAAAAATAAGTACCATGACTTATCTTAATTGATGTTAATGTGGTTAGCTTTGATGTCACGTCATTTTTCACAAAAGTTCCAGTTGATGACTTACTAAGTTTGCTGTCTATAAAGCTAAAAACTTTACACTCGTACGTAACCTACATTAGCCACTTCTACTCCTCTTCCTCTTTGTTCCATTCTATTTCCTTTTCTTCTCTTGCTTCACCGGCATCCACTTCCTCTCCCTTTCTATTTTTATTCTAATTCTCCTCTCCCTCCTCTTCTATCTCCACTTCTTCCTTTCATGTAGTACTCCCTGCCTCCTCTATCTCCCCTCCCCCTCTTTCCGTCTAAGTTATCCCCATAAACCTAGTGACCAGAAGATGTAAATATTCCTAATTTACAGCATAATTTATAAGAACCATAAAAAGTTTTGCTGGTAACCTCTGAGGTAGCCAATGCAAAGTGTTGTGAAGGTAGAGAGAGAGAGAGAGAGAGAGAGAGAGAGAGAGAGAGAGAGAGGAGAGCCTCGGAAATTAACTGCTTGACCCAACGCTTCATGGTGAGGCTGAGAAGGAAGAACTGTAGTCAAGTTACTTCTAATTCTGTGTAGATAACTGAGATTAAGATAGTACAGCAGAAGGCTCTGTCCCTATCCTCCACTCATTCTGACCACAAGGCCAACTTGGGAGAGTGTATATGAGGAATGTCCATAACTCATGAAAAAAAAATATGTATCGATATCTAACAATACTATGGCCTAGGTGATCCTTGGTGAATCAATCTTCCGGTATTTGATTCCAAACTAACATCAGAGTTATATTCACCACAGTCAACCTTTGCATTGTATCTAGTTGAATCCGATTTTTCAGTATTTATCCTGTTGAGTCTTAAATGGCTGATTTGTCTTTATACTCACATCTACAATGAGTATTTTATTCCACTAATAAATAATATTTTTAAGGAAAAAAATCCTCTCAAACACGTTTATGTTGCACCTCTTGTCACAACTTTCAATGTAATTAATTATCTGGCATTACTGCTTCTCTTTGCACTGAAAATAGTTCTTTTATTTGAGTATATCAAATATGTTTACTATCTTCCAAGTCTGAACGAGATTCCATTACGATCTTTCCAAAAACATATTAAATGCTATTAGTCTGTAATAGCTCATGTTTTCTCATTTTCCATTCTCTCCGGCTCGCCTTCGTATTTTATGTAATTTAAGGACCAGGACCAAAAATGTTTAGCATTTTCAAGACTCAGTCCTTCAGGTCTGAAATAATGAGTTAACATTATTTTCGTCGTTTTGTATTTTAAAATTTTAAGATGTAAAAACTTGTGTTTATTTGGTTTTGCTGTCAAATAGTGATTATTTAGCAATGCTTAGAATGTCATTAGGATTATTCTAGAAGTCCTTTTGTCGCAGCTAGTTTAATTCCAATTATTTTATACTCATGTTAGTGATCATTAAATCCAAATTTCGTTATTTTTCACTTATCAGTATTGAAATTCAACGTCACCAACCAGTACACCAACTTATCCAGACTTCCTTGACTATTCAAAGATCTGGCCATGTTATCATGTTATCAGCGAATTTTATAACACTAGATAACAAAAAAAGTTGCCGTCTACTGCTTAGGTAAATTTATATATATTCCTGTATATACACGAATATCCTGAATCCAAACCTAAACCCCAGGTGGCCCACCACATCAAAATTTTAGCAACGTAAAAATTTCTTTTTAGGCAATATTTATTAAAAATTTATTAAAATTTATTAAAATTTATTAAATTTATTAAATGTTTAAAACTGACGTAAATGCATTTTGAAATATGTATTTATTTCCCATGTTTCTGTAGCCAAATTCCTGAGATGTTGGATTAGTTCTGATTTCAAGTTGGAAATCAGCTTATCCGAATGAATGTCAACTCATAGTTTCAAATCAGCATCAAATTTGTTGTGTGTCCAGTGTAATAAATGTTCATTCAATATCGAAATTTTGTAAATCTTGAAGGGGTAACCTTATGCTGAGTAAGGGCTTTTGATCCGAGGAACTTGAGTTACCTTTCCCTTGGGATCACACCTGAATGCATTCTTTTCCCTATGTGTTTCCCACTAAATAATATTGCCAAATAAAAATAACATCAATTGTAAGAACGGTGACATTAATAACAAGAATGATAAAATAATAATAATTATCATCCATTAACAAGAATGATAAAATAATAATAATTATCATCCATTAACAAGAATGATAAAATAATAATAATTATCATCCATTAACAAGAATGATAAAATAATAATAATTATCATCCATTAACAAGAATGATAAAATAATAATAATTATCATCCATTAACAAGAATGATAAAATAATAATAATTATCATCCATTAACAAGAATGATAAAATAATAATAATTATCATCCATGAGGTCTCCTGTCTATGTTCCCTCTTTGTGCTATAGGTTTTTGTGCTCCTGAAACTCCTGAGAGCCTTGTATTCCCACACTCCGTCATGCAGAGCCAGCCTTGTATTCCCACTCCGTCATGCAGAGCCAGCCTTGTATTCCCACACTCCGTCATGCAGAGCCAGCCTTGTATTCCCACACTCCGTCATGCAGAGCCAGCCTTGTATTCCCACTCCGTCATGCAGAGCCAGCCTTGTATTCCCACACTCCGTCATGCAGAGCCAGCCTTGTATTCCCACTCCGTCATGCAGAGCCAGCCTTGTATTCCCACACTCCGTCATGCAGAGCCAGCCTTGTATTCCCACTCCGTCATGCAGAGCCAGCCTTGTATTCCCACACTCCGTCATGCAGAGCCAGCCTTGTATTCCCACTCCGTCATGCAGAGACAACCTTGCATTCCCGACTCCGTCATGCAGAGACAACCTTGCATTCCCGACTCCGTCATGCAGAGACAACCTTGCATTCCCGACTCCGTCATGCAGAGACAACCTTGCATTCCCGACTCCGTCATGCAGAGACAACCTTGCATTCCCACTCCGTCATGCAGAGACAACCTTGCATTCCCACTCCGTCATGCAGAGCCAGCCTTGCATTCCCACTCCGTCATGCAGAGACAACCTTGCATTCCCACTCCGTCATGCAGAGCCAGCCTTGCATTCCCACTCCGTCATGCAGAGACAACCTTGTATTCCCACTCCGTCATGCAGAGACAACCTTGCATTCCCACTCCGTCATGCAGAGCCAGCCTTGTATTCCCACTCCGTCATGCAGAGACAACCTTGTATTCCCACTCCGTCATGCAGAGACAACCTTGCATTCCCACTCCGTCATGCAGAGCCAGCCTTGCATTCCCACTCCGTCATGCAGAGACAACCTTGCATTCCCGACTCCGTCATGCAGAGACAACCTTGCATTCCCGACTCCGTCATGCAGAGACAGCCTTGCATTCCCACTCCGTCATGCAGAGACAACCTTGCATTCCCACTCCGTCATGCAGAGCCAGCCTTGCATTCCCACTCCGTCATGCAGAGACAACCTTGCATTCCCACTCCGTCATGCAGAGCCAGCCTTGCATTCCCACTCCGTCATGCAGAGACAACCTTGCATTCCCACTCCGTCATGCAGAGCCAGCCTTGCATTCCCACTCCGTCATGCAGAGACAACCTTGCATTCCCACTCCGTCATGCAGAGCCAGCCTTGCATTCCCACTCCGTCATGCAGAGACAACCTTGCATTCCCACTCCGTCATGCAGAGACAACCTTGTATTCCCACTCCGTCATGCAGAGCCAGCCTTGCATTCCCACTCCGTCATGCAGAGCCAGCCTTGTATTCCCACACTCCGTCATGCAGAGCCAGCCTTGTATTCCCACTCCGTCATGCAGAGACAACCTTGCATTCCCACTCCGTCATGCAGAGACAACCTTGCATTCCCACTCCGTCATGCAGAGCCAGCCTTGCATTCCCACTCCGTCATGCAGAGCCAGCCTTGCATTCCCACTCCGTCATGCAGAGCCATCTTTTATTAGGAAATGTACTGTTTTATCAAGTCTTGATAGAGCTGTATACCTAGCAGAAAACTGTGAAAAAAAACTATTGCTTTACAATATATATATATATATATATATATATATATATATATATATATATATATATATATATATATATATATATATATATATATATATATATATATATATATATATATATATATATATTTTATAGCATTCTGTGGTTTTTTCGCTCATGTATCCACTCCTTTCAAAATGGTGGCCACGTTACTTGAGCCAACTTGTATCCATTTTAAAGTTGTCCCATGTTTCTAATTCTTTCTCTTATTTTCATATAAATATTTTAGTCTCTCATTCATTCGCAGGTCTTTGTACCTGACAAGTCTTTCCTAACCTGCTCTCCTCTGTGTCATTCGTACCAACGTGGGTCATAAAAATCGTGTCTCGAAGGGTGTCCTTTGTTACCTCATCGAGAAGGGGAGGGGGAGAGAGGGAGAGGGAGAGGCATAGAGAGAGGGAGAGGGAGAAGGAGTGGGAGAGGGAGTTGGAGAGGGGGTGGGAGTGGGAGTGGGAGAGGGAGAGGGAGAGGGAGAGGCAGAGGGAGAGGAAGAGGGAGTGGGAGAGGGAGTGGTAGAGGGAGAGGGAGAGGAGAGAGAATGGGAGAGGAAGTGGGAGAGAGGTGGAGAGAGAGAGGTAGAAAGGGAGAGAGAGAGGTAGAGAAAGGGAGGGAGAGGGAGGGAGAGGGAGGGAGAGGGAGAGAGAGGTGTTTAATTACTGAGTCTCCCACTGGTACTGTTTCAGCTCCTCGAGATTAAATTCATCGAGGTTAAGGAATTTGTTAATGATAACTAATAATGTTTATTTAATGCACAATATTAATTTTTAAAGGAGTGGACCAGTAAGACAGTGAAAGGTCTCAGTCAGATGCCTTCCAGGTTCTCCATTGGTGGGTCATCATATGACTAGGCCCGCGTCAGGAAACATCCTGTTTCCTGACGAATCTTACCTAACCTAACCTACTGTATTGACAACAGGTCTCAAGCTAGGTCAGGTAACATTCGCCAGGAAACAACAAGTGTTTCCTGACACGGGTCTTATTTACGACCTACAGCTAGAGCTTATGATCACCTGATCAAGGCTTTTCGCTGGCTTAACGTTCTACCCTTTCTAGGTGTCTTTCTTTCCCCTGGAAAGCGTTATTCGTTGCATCCGTAGAAAATTCAAGCTTGGAAACCCAAGCATCAAGATTGTCAATCTTGCTAGCTACCGACGAATGCTTGTCACAGACTAAGATATAACCAACAGCGAGGGGACGTTCGTTGTCACACTGTTAAACAAATGAAGTCTTACCTCACTGGAGCGTACATTTGAGCTAATTGTCTCTGTACCAAGACAGAAAGAACAAGGTCTCTCTCCCCTCCCCACCGAGAATCGACTGATAAAATATCACAGACAAAGCTGCATTAACACGAGCTACACGCACTTCACGTAGTATGAGGTGACTTGCCATGGTCCCAAGAGCTAGGAAAAGTGTGTGTAAACTAGAAGGCAGGTAACTTACAGAGAGAGCGCGTGCGTGCGTGTGTATGTGTGTGTGTGTATGCGTGTGCATGCGTGCGTGCGTGTGTGTTCGGGGTGGCAGGGGGGGAGGGGTGCTGCAGGCACATTATAAGACACTGGTAGAAACATGCGACACTAAAAACTAATTAGCAATAAAAAAAACACCAGGGCATATGAATATAAAACTGGAATGACTTTGTAGAAGACTGTAGGTGGTGTTTTTCTTGCCAGTTTTTAATTACTTACATATAGCTACAAAAGTAAAAGTGAGCTCCAGGTATCAAGCTTCATATAAAATAATTATTATTAATATATTTATAGGTTACATTTGTTGTTGTACATTTTATTTTATGCAGCTTCTTCCGTAATTTATCCCAGTGATACATATCACCTAAATTTTATTCTACATCATTTATTTCTTTGGAATAAGGTGCTCTCCTGTCCTCTCTCGTCAGATTTATTACATCTTCAGGATATGCTTCAGAAACCTAAGTAAAGAATATTTTAGGACTACGCTACATAGGTTGGACCTGTCACGAAGAATGCAGTAGCAACATGGAGCTCCTCACCGGATCAAACACGTACGAAAATTTAAAAAGGTCTAAAGGTATGCAACAAGATTAGTTCCAGAGCTGAGGAGATTGAGTTATGAAGAGAAACAAAAGACACTGAAAGGATCAGGGAAAATATGGTTATCAGTATGCAAGTTACTCAGAGGCTTTGACAGAAGATAAGGACAGACTTTTTCAATGAGAGGCATAAGGGAGAGGGGTCGTAGATGGAAACTAAAGATAGATGAGTCATAGTTATGTTAGTAAACTCTTTTTCAGTCTTATGATGATAAATAGAATGAGCTAAAAGACATCAGTACAGAGTTTCAAGAGTAGGTACGAGAGGGCTCACTATGCCATGAGGCAATAATGCCGGCCAATGCGTTAAGAGGCCGGGCCAGGAGCAAAGACTCGACCCCCGCGACTTCAACTTACTGAGTACTCGGTGAGTACACACACACACACACACACACAAGGTGGACAGAGATAGGATGCTCCAGAGAGGGGACACAGGGACAAGGGGTCACAACTGGAAGCTGAAGACTCAGACGAGTCACAGGGACGTTAGGAAGTATTTCATCAGTCATAGAGTTGTCAGGAAGTGGAATAGCCTAGCAAGTGAAGTAGTGGAGGCAGGAACCATACATAGTTTTAAGAAGAGGTATGATACAGCTCAGGAAGCAGAGAGAGAGAGGACCTAGTAGCGATCAGTGAAGAGGCGGGGCCAGGAGCTGAGTCTCGACCCCTGCAGCCACAATTAGGTGAGTACACACACACGAGCGCGCGTGCGCGCGCATAACTAAGAAGAGATATAATAAAGCTCATGGAGAAGGAGAGAGTGGACGTAGTAGCGACCAGCAAAGAGGCGGGGCCAGAAGCTATGACTCGACCCCTGCAGCCCCAAACAGGTGAGAACAAATAGTTGAGTACACACACAGCTAACTCTAATATTAGTATGATTGCTGACGAATTAATGCTAAAAGCGGAAATTATCGCTAAGGATGGTTGTCAAACACTTTAATGTGTCTTAGATGTTGGAGCAACTTGTCAGTAGTGCTTGACGAGGTTTAATCCCAGGTAGTGGGAGATAAGGTAAAAAAAAACCACGAATTGATGGAGTATATGTTTAGGAATTGGTATCAGAAGAACCAATTCAATTTTAAACGTTTCCTGGCTTGCTTCGGCAACCACGTTGCCAGACGTATCAACAACGTTGTAAAATTTGTTCTCATTTGTGGCTAAGTTTATATAGATTTATGTAATTTACAAATATGTCTATGGGTAAACCTAACCTAACGAAACTTTAAATATGTAGATCACAGACTTAGGACATTTATAGAAGCTTCAAGGCTGAACATAACGTCATAAAACTGACGCAGTAAAATGAGGATAGGTTAGGGAGGAAGAATATTGGGATATTCTTTTTTTCAACGTATTAAACGAGCCAAAAACAAAAACGCACAATATCCTGGCTGGAACAATACACAAATAACCTGCACCTAGAGAAAGAAGCTTATTCGACGCGACTTGTAAATGGTCCAAGTCGGACCGAAACATCGTCATAAGCTTCTTTATGCAGCGTTTCTGCCTCGTGCTTAGCGAGCAAAAGATCGAAGCTTCACCTCACTGGTATAGCATTTTACGTAAATTAAATAGTAGCACTTATTTGAAAGACAAATGTGAACAAATTTGAAGAAGGAATTCCGACTATGTTTAGTACGTATGTAACATCACATATGAGATCTAAAACTGAATTCAGCATATCTCTGCTCGTATCATATTTTAAGAAAATGTATAGACGGAATGGAAAAAGTGTGAAAATGTGCCAATAGATTGGTGCCTGAACTGGTGGGGCCGAGTTATGAAGAAAGTTTTAAGATATTGCAACAGCGTGAGTAGTATACTTTTCTACAGAGCAAGGAACTTCCGGTTTAGGCTTTCCACGGAGCGAGGAACTTCCGGTTTGGGCCTTCTACAGAGCGAGGACTTCCGGTTTAGGCCTTCCACTGAGCGAGGTATCCGGTCTAGGACCAGCAGCTGGAGGGTCACCTTTTCACACCTAGGTGTTACTTCCGGTTGTGACCATGACCTCGCCCTCGAGACTACCTCACCCTTGACCCCCCCAACCAATACCCCCGCCCACGACCCCCCCCCCCCTTCGCGACCCCGCCGTCGCGCCGCGCGCCCGCCCGCGCGCCCGCCCGCGCGCCCGCCCGCCCGCGCGCCCGCCCGCCCGCGCGCCCGCCCGCGCGCCCGCCCGCGCCCTTCGCGAGCCCCGCCGCGCCTTCTGCTGCGCCTTCTGCAGCCTCATCCGGATCGCCCCCCGCGCCTCGAATTTTTTTTTCTTATGATTTCCTTGGATCCAGGTTTTTGGATTCTCCCCTATGGGGTTTCGAATTTTTTTTGAATTTCATTTTCTTGTGCTCTCCATCTCCTCGGATCAAATTTTTGAGGTTCCCCCTCTCACTTTCACCCACACCCCAAAATTTCTCGATATTACCAAGTTTTTGGATTCCCCCCTATGGGGGTTTCGAAAGTCTCCATCTCCTCGGATCAAGTTTTTTGGATTCCCCCCTATGAGGTTTTCGAAATTCTCCAATTCCTCGGATCAAGGTTTTTTGGGTACCCCTCCTTTCACCCCCCATCCCCAAATTTTCTCGATAATACAAGTTTTGGATTCCCCCCCCTATGGGGGTTTCGAAATTCTTATGATCTCCTTGGATCAAATTTTTTGATTACCCCTCCCCCCACTTTCACCCACCCCCCACCTCAAATTTTTCTCGATAATACAAGTTTTGGATTCCCCCCCTATGGGGGTTTCGAAATTCTTATGATCTCCTCGGATCCCCCACCCACTTTCACCCCCACCCCAAAATTTGTCGAAATCAAAGTCTACATCTCCTTGGATCCAATTTTTGGATTACCCCTCTCACTTTCACTCCCATCAAGTTTTTTGGATCCCCCCTAAAATTTCTCGATAATACCAAGTTTTTGGATTCCCCCCTATGGGGTTTTCGAAATTCTCCTTGGATCAAGGTTTTTGGATTCCCCCCTCTGGGGGTAAGCATTCAAAATAGACTCCTCCTATGGGGGCATGCTTACTACAGGTCTAAACAAGTCAAATGACCTCCTAGGTGCATGGTGCTTTACTACAGGTCTAAACAAGTGTGACGTCATTATTCCTCTCATTAATGTGTTTACTCGACGGTCAGTGACGTCACGCGATGACCCCCACACGCACAGGCTGAATCTTGTCTACCCTTTTAGTTAATAAGGGGACATAGTACATCAGAAAGGCACATTTTTTCGTTAATACTCACAATTTCTTTACAACACAAGTCTAGACATTTTTAACTATTTCATCTCAGGTCACTCCCCACGAAGTAACCTCCCCCCCACCCTCCCAAACCCTCACACTCCAACCAACACCTCACAATTTTCACTCATAACTCCAATTTTTCTCGTTTTAACCCTTTTTGTTCATTAAAGTTAATAAGGGGACACAGTACATCAGAAAGTCACCACATCGCTTACATCCACTTTCGTTAAATTCACTACTCACAATTTTACATATTACGAAGTTAAAATACGCACTTTTACTTTGAACATCTTCAAAAACACTCTCATAAATCATTTGAATACTCACAAAAATACCTTTATACATTTCCAAACAACACTGAAATACTCCAAAAACATCATTCGAACACCCCCAAATCACCTCTGAATACTCCCAGAACACCTTCATAAGTACTCTTGCACATCATTTGAACACCTTCATAAGTACT
Organism: Cherax quadricarinatus; assembly: GCF_038502225.1. Lineage (NCBI taxonomy): Eukaryota > Metazoa > Arthropoda > Malacostraca > Decapoda > Parastacidae > Cherax > Cherax quadricarinatus. The sequence continues at coordinate 13,226,807 of NC_091339.1, read as the reverse complement.
CTCATAATCATTTGTACACCTTCAAAAAACACCTTTGAATACTCACATAAACACCCTTGAACACCTTCAAAACACCCTTCAACACACTCAAAACACCTTTGAACACCTTTGAACATTTCCAAAACACTATTTGAGTACTCCCAAATAAGATTTGACATCTCTAATTTATCTGCACTTACACATTTCATTAAATTACAACTCATCCCTCAGTCTCCAGACTAGGCATTTTCTCGTTTTTACCCTTTTAGTTCATTAAAGTTATTAAGGGGACACATTACATCAGAAAAAAAGTCACAAAAACTAACTCAAACACTTTACTTTGAACACCCCCAAAGAATACTCTCATAATCATTTGAATACTCACATAAACACCCTTGAACACCTTCAAAACACCTTTGAATATCGTTTTTAAACTAATTTCATCACAACCCACTTATATCATCTTTTTTCGGTAACTCTAATTCGACTACACTACCCTCATCAATTACCAACAAATTTTACTCGTTTTAACTAATGTCATCACTGTAACCAAGATTTTCACAAAAAAAAAAATCTCTATGACACCTAACACACACGCACACACACCCCACAACACCCACAATTTTTCTCGTTTTAACCCTTTTAGTTCATTTAAATTAATAAGGGGACACAGTACATCAGAAAGTCACAACAACAACATCCACAACCCACAATTTTTTCTCGTTTTAGCTAATTTCATCAGAAAAAGTCCCAACAACAACCCACTTATAACATTTTTTTCGGTATCTCTAGTTCGTCAACAACACCCACAACACCCACATCCCACAACACCCATGAACATTTCCAAAACACTATTTGAGTACTCCCAATTACACCACTGATTACTACTAAAACACCGCTGAATTCAATCAAAACACCCTTCAACACCTTCAAACACCCTTGAACACCTTCAAAACACTCTTGAACACTTTCAAAAACACCTTTGAACATTTCCAATCAACACTGAAACACTTCCCACAATTTGAGTACACACCACTGAATACTACTAAAACACCGCTGAATTCAATCAAAACACCCTTCAACACCTTCAAAACACCTTTGAACACCTTCAAAACACCTTTGAACTTCAACACTTTGATCACCTTCAAAAACACCTTTGTACTTCAAAACCAAATTACACCAAAACTGAATAACCTACTACTTCAAAACACCGCTGAATTCAATCAAAACACCCTTCAACACCTTCAAACAACACCTTGAACACCTTCTCCCAAAACACTCTTGAACACTCAAAACACCACCAAAATTTAAGATCAAAAACACCTTTGAACATTTCCAATCAACACTGAAACACTTCCAAAAACACAATTTGAGTACTCCCAATTACACCACTGATTACTACTAAAACACCGCTGAATTCAATCAAAACACCCTTCAACACCTTCAAACACCCTTGAACACACTCAAAACACCCTTCAACACCTTCAAAACACCTTTGATCACCTTCAAAACACCTTTGAACACATTCAAAACACTCTCATAATCATTTGAACACACTCAAAACACCTTTGAATAACCTCAAAACACCTTTGAACACCTTCAAAACACCCTTGAACACCCTTGATCACCTTCAAAAAACAACATTTGAACACACTCAAAACACCTTTGAACACCTTTGAACATTTCCAAACAACACTGAAACACTTCCAAAAACACCATTTGAGTACTCCCAAATACACCACTGAATACTAAAACACCACTGAATACACTCAAAACACCACCAAAATCACCATAAACTAAGATCAACACCCACATCCCACAACACCCACAACCCACAACACCCACAATTTTTTCTCGTTTTATCTAATTTCATCAGAAAGTCACAACACCCACACCTCCCATTTTTTTTTCTCGTTTTAACCCTTTTAGTTCATTAAAGTTAATAAGGGGACACACTACATCAGAAAAAGTCACAAAAACAACCCACTTATAACGTCTTTTCGGTATCTCTAGTTCGACAACAACACCCACATCCCACATCACCCACATCCCACATCCCCCACACACACACACAGACACACACACACACACACACATCCCTAACCTAGCCTAACCTAACCTAACTTATCCTAACATAACCTAACCTAACCTAACCTAACCTAACCTAACCTAACTTATCCTAACCTAGCCTAACCTAACCTAACCTTACCTAAATTATCCTAACCTAACCTAACCTAGCCTAACCTAACCTAACTTAACCTAACCTAACCTAACCTAACCGAACCTACCCTAACCTAACCTTACCTAACATAACCTAACCTAGCCTAACCTAACCTAACCTAACTTAACCTAACCCAACCTAACCTAACCTAACCTAGCCTAACCTAACTTAACCTAACCTAACCTAACCTAACCTACCCTAACCTAACCTAACCTAACCTATCTTAACCTTACCTAACCTAACCTAGCCGAACCTATCCTAACCTAACCTAAAATATATTGGAACACTTCCAAAATACATTAGAGTACTCCAGAATTACTTTGAACGACTCCATTTTTTTTTTTGGATATTTCCAAATTAGTTTTGAAAACTTTATCGTAAAATCGAACATTATTTTCTTGTTGGTAAACACACTCAATGGTAGAAATATTTACTCGATTTCCGAATAGAAACACTTTCCTCGCTCTGAGAGACTCATTGTGGGTCACCCCTTACCCCCCCCTCCCCCCCCCCAACACCACTGGGTAATGCGGTTCACACCCAAGGTAGAACATAACACCTGCGTCAACTCAGGACAGACAGACGCCATGAAATGCGGGAAACATCCAAGGTAGAAAATCATCTCTTTCCAGACCAACTGTCTATCCTAACCTAACCTAACCTAACCTAATTCCTAACCTAACCTAACCTCACCTAACCGAACCTAACCTAACTCCATCAATCACCTCTATCCTAACCTAACCTAACCTAACCTAACCCAACCTAACTCCATCAAACACCTCTATCCTAACCTAACCTAACCTATCCTAACCTAACCTAACCCCATCAAACACCTCGAATACTACCTAACTTAACCTAACCTAACCTTACCTAACCTACCGAACCTAACCTAACCTAACCTAACCTATCCTATCCTAACCTAACCTAACCTATCCTAACCTAACCTAACCTAACCTAACCTAACTTATCCTAAGCTAACCTAACCTAACTTATCCTAACCTAACCTATCCTAACCTAACCTAACCTAAAATAACGAACCTAACCTAACTTATCCTAATCTAATCTAACCTAACCTAACTTATCCTAACCTAACCTAACTTATCCTAACCTAACCTAACCTAACCTAACCTAAAATAACCTAACCTAACTTATCCTAACCTACTCACTTTACTTTGAACACCTTCAAAACACTCTCATACATCATTTGAGACCCCCTTTTCTCAATATCTCTCATCCACAACCTTTATCATCTCACTACAGAACAACCCCAAGATTACTTCGAACACTCTCATAAAGCATTTGAGTACTCACATAAACACTTTTGAACATTTCCAAACAACACTGAAGCACTTCCAAAATATCATTTTGATTACTCCCAAATAAGATTTGACAGCTCTAATTTATCTACACTTACACATTTCATTAAATTACATCTCATCCCCCCAAACTCCTCCCTCATTCTCCAGACTTTACAACATTAGCACAAAAAAAAACTAACTCATACACTTATGACATGAGACATTACCATATCTAACACACTGACTAACTTTGAACCAACTCTGAACACCACTGATCTTCTTCAAAAAATGCTCTGCACATCATTTGAACACCTTCAAAAAAACACCATCAAACACCTCCGAATACTCCCAAAAAACACTACTGATTACTACCAAATCACCACTGAATACTACCAATCACCGTCAAAATCACCAGAAACTAAGTTTAACATCACCATCTAACATCCTTTTTATAGAAATCCCCTCAAATCACTATAACCAAGAACTCCCTCCCCATTTGGCGCATGAAAAAAAAAAGCATGAACACAAACCTAATACGCAAACACTTAGTACATGATCACCATCAACTGAAAACATATCTTGTACACACACATAATATAAGACAATCACCAACTACAATCACCCATGTTCACTTACCTCAAAATCACTAATATCACAGAAAACAATCATTTTTATAAACATTTCACACACACACACACAAAAAAAAAAAAATCATATTTGACAATATCTAAGCGCACTCACCTCACTACCACCAACACACGATGTCTCACCTCACAGGACCGACGAGCTCACCTCCAGTGACGTCACACTCCCATTGTGTTACTTGGTGGTTGGTAACATCACACCTAACCCCCCTTGTTTCAACCTGTTGTACCCTACATTATCTAAGAACACTATATCCAAGACGATTACCAGATTTTATGATCCCCAACACCAAGATCACAGAAAACACACATTTTTATAATTATTCACACAAAAATCACGATCACCAATTCCATATCATGTTTACCGTCATCTATCAACACTAATCACCAAGATCACCAAAAAATCTAAGATCATGCATCTCAAAACTACTATGATCACTGAAAACACTTATTTTTAAACATTCGCACAAAAATAAGACATACACAAAAATACCACAACACTTCCACCAACATCTATAACATAACATGAGCACTATAACATATCACTATCACAAAAAAAAAAAAAAAAATAATACACAGACACCCACATATTATACATTTCAATTGCAAATTTAAGACATGAGACATACACACCAAATCTAAGACATTCACCTCCAACTAAGACATACACATCACCCTTAAAACTTCCTTCCTTATTCATTCCGTATATCTCCTAGAGCTGTTTTAACCCCGACGGATCCACCACGACGTAGGAGCCAGAGTGTAGTAGGTGGTGTTGGAGTGGTGATGGTTCCTCTGGCTCCTACGTCGTGATGGAACCGTCGGGGTTAAAACAGCTCTAGGAGATATACGGAATGAATAAGGAAGGAAGTTTTAAGGGTGATGTGTATGTCTTAGTTGGAGGTGAATGTCTTAGATTTGGTGTGTATGTCTCATGTCTTAAATTTGCAATTGAAATGTATAATATGTGGGTGTCTGTGTATTATTTTTTTTTTTTGTGATAGTGATATGTTATAGTGCTCATGTTATGTTATAGATGTTGGTGGAAGTGTTGTGGTATTTTTGTGTATGTCTTATTTTTGTGCGAATGTTTAAAAATAAGTGTTTTCAGTGATCATAGTAGTTTTGAGATGCATGATCTTAGATTTTTTGGTGATCTTGGTGATTAGTGTTGATAGATGACGGTAAACATGATATGGAATTGGTGATCGTGATTTTTGTGTGAATAATTATAAAAATGTGTGTTTTCTGTGATCTTGGTGTTGGGGATCATAAAATCTGGTAATCGTCTTGGATATAGTGTTCTTAGATAATGTAGGGTACAACAGGTTGAAACAAGGGGGGTTAGGTGTGATGTTACCAACCACCAAGTAACACAATGGGAGTGTGACGTCACTGGAGGTGAGCTCGTCGGTCCTGTGAGGTGAGACATCGTGTGTTGGTGGTAGTGAGGTGAGTGCGCTTAGATATTGTCAAATATGATTTTTTTTTTGTGTGTGTGTGTGAAATGTTTATAAAAATGATTGTTTTCTGTGATATTAGTGATTTTGAGGTAAGTGAACATGGGTGATTGTAGTTGGTGATTGTCTTATATTATGTGTGTGTACAAGATATGTTTTCAGTTGATGGTGATCATGTACTAAGTGTTTGCGTATTAGGTTTGTGTTCATGCTTTTTTTTTTCATGCGCCAAATGGGGAGGGAGTTCTTGGTTATAGTGATTTGAGGGGATTTCTATAAAAAGGATGTTAGATGGTGATGTTAAACTTAGTTTCTGGTGATTTTGACGGTGATTGGTAGTATTCAGTGGTGATTTGGTAGTAATCAGTAGTGTTTTTTGGGAGTATTCGGAGGTGTTTGATGGTGTTTTTTTGAAGGTGTTCAAATGATGTGCAGAGCATTTTTTGAAGAAGATCAGTGGTGTTCAGAGTTGGTTCAAAGTTAGTCAGTGTGTTAGATATGGTAATGTCTCATGTCATAAGTGTATGAGTTAGTTTTTTTTTGTGCTAATGTTGTAAAGTCTGGAGAATGAGGGAGGAGTTTGGGGGGATGAGATGTAATTTAATGAAATGTGTAAGTGTAGATAAATTAGAGCTGTCAAATCTTATTTGGGAGTAATCAAAATGATATTTTGGAAGTGCTTCAGTGTTGTTTGGAAATGTTCAAAAGTGTTTATGTGAGTACTCAAATGCTTTATGAGAGTGTTCGAAGTAATCTTGGGGTTGTTCTGTAGTGAGATGATAAAGGTTGTGGATGAGAGATATTGAGAAAAGGGGGTCTCAAATGATGTATGAGAGTGTTTTGAAGGTGTTCAAAGTAAAGTGAGTAGGTTAGGATAAGTTAGGTTAGGTTATTTTAGGTTAGGTTAGGTTAGGTTAGGTTAGGATAAGTTAGGTTAGGTTAGGATAAGTTAGGTTAGGTTAGATTAGATTAGGATAAGTTAGGTTAGGTTCGTTATTTTAGGTTAGGTTAGGTTAGGATAGGTTAGGTTAGGATAAGTTAGGTTAGGTTAGCTTAGGATAAGTTAGGTTAGGTTAGGTTAGGTTAGGTTAGGATAGGTTAGGTTAGGTTAGGACAGGTTAGGATAGGTTAGGTTAGGTTAGGTTCGGTAGGTTAGGTAAGGTTAGGTTAGGTTAAGTTAGGTAGTATTCGAGGTGTTTGATGGGGTTAGGTTAGGTTAGGATAGGTTAGGTTAGGTTAGGATAGAGGTGTTTGATGGAGTTAGGTTGGGTTAGGTTAGGTTAGGTTAGGTTAGGATAGAGGTGATTGATGGAGTTAGGTTAGGTTCGGTTAGGTGAGGTTAGGTTAGGTTAGGAATTAGGTTAGGTTAGGTTAGGTTAGGATAGACAGTTGGTCTGGAAAGAGATGATTTTCTACCTTGGATGTTTCCCGCATTTCATGGCGTCTGTCTGTCCTGAGTTGACGCAGGTGTTATGTTCTACCTTGGGTGTGAACCGCATTACCCAGTGGTGTTGGGGGGGGGGAGGGGTGACCCACAATGAGTCTCTCAGAGCGAGGAAAGTGTTTCTATTCGGAAATCGAGTAAATATTTCTACCATTGAGTGTGTTTACCAACAAGAAAATAATGTTCGATTTTACGATAAAGTTTTCAAAACTAATTTGGAAATATCCAAAAAAAAAAATGGAGTCGTTCAAAGTAATTCTGGAGTACTCTAATGTATTTTGGAAGTGTTCCAATATATTTTAGGTTAGGTTAGGATAGGTTCGGCTAGGTTAGGTTAGGTAAGGTTAAGATAGGTTAGGTTAGGTTAGGTTAGGGTAGGTTAGGTTAGGTTAGGTTAGGTTAAGTTAGGTTAGGCTAGGTTAGGTTAGGTTAGGTTGGGTTAGGTTAAGTTAGGTTAGGTTAGGTTAGGCTAGGTTAGGTTATGTTAGGTAAGGTTAGGTTAGGGTAGGTTCGGTTAGGTTAGGTTAGGTTAGGTTAAGTTAGGTTAGGTTAGGCTAGGTTAGGTTAGGTTAGGATAAGTTAGGTAAGGTTAGGTTAGGTTAGGCTAGGTTAGGATAAGTTAGGTTAGGTTAGGTTAGGTTAGGTTAGGTTAGGTTAGGTTACACCATGTTAGGATAAGTTAGGTTAGGTTAGGCTAGGTTAGGGATGTGTGTGTGTGTGTGTCTGTGTGTGTGTGTGTGGGATGTGGGATGTGGGTGTTGTGGGATGTGGGTGTTGTTGTCGAACTAGAGATACCGAAAAGACGTTATAAGTGGGTTGTTTTTGTGACTTTTTCTGATGTAGTGTGTCCCCTTATTAACTTTAATGAACTAAAAGGGTTAAAACGAGAAAAAAAAATGGGAGGTGTGGGTGTTGTGACTTTCTGATGAAATTAGATAAAACGAGAAAAAATTGTGGGTGTTGTGGGTTGTGGGTGTTGTGGGATGTGGGTGTTGATCTTAGTTTATGGTGATTTTGGTGGTGTTTTGAGTGTATTCAGTGGTGTTTTAGTATTCAGTGGTGTATTTGGGAGTACTCAAATGGTGTTTTTGGAAGTGTTTCAGTGTTGTTTGGAAATGTTCAAAGGTGTTCAAAGGTGTTTTGAGTGTGTTCAAATGTTGTTTTTTGAAGGTGATCAAGGGTGTTCAAGGGTGTTTTGAAGGTGTTCAAAGGTGTTTTGAGGTTATTCAAAGGTGTTTTGAGTGTGTTCAAATGATTATGAGAGTGTTTTGAATGTGTTCAAAGATGTTTTGAAGGTGATCAAAGGTGTTTTGAAGGTGTTGAAGGGTGTTTTGAGTGTGTTCAAGGGTGTTTGAAGGTGTTGAAGGGTGTTTTGATTGAATTCAGCGGTGTTTTAGTAGTAATCAGTGGTGTAATTGGGAGTACTCAAATTGTGTTTTTTGGAAGTGTTTCAGTGTTGATTGGAAATGTTCAAAGGTGTTTTTTGAAAAGTGTTCAAGAGTGTTTTGAAGGTGTTCAAGGGTGTTTGAAGGTGTTGAAGGGTGTTTTGATTGAATTCAGCGGTGTTTTAGTAGTAATCAGTGGTGTAATTGGGAGTACTCAAATAGTGTTTTGGAAATGTTCAAAGGTGTTTTGAAGGTGTTCAAAGGTGTTTTGAAGGTGTTGAAGGGTGTTTTGATTGAATTCAGCGGTGTTTTAGTAGTATTTAGTGGTGTAATTGGGAGTACTCAAATTGTGTTTTTTGGAAGTGTTTCAGTGTTGATTGGAAATGTTCAAAGGTGATTTTGAAGGTGTTCAAGAGTGTTTTGAAGGTGTTCAAGGGTGTTTGAAGGTGTTGAAGGGTGTTTTGATTGAATTCAGCGGTGTTTTAGTAGTAATCAGTGGTGTAATTGGGAGTACTCAAATAGTGTTTTGGAAATGTTCATGGGTGTTGTGGGATGTGGGTGTTGTTGTTGTTGTCGAATTAGAGTTACCGAAAAAAATGTTATAAGTGGGTTGTTGTTGGGACTTTTTCTGATGAAATTAGCTAAAACGAGAAAAAATTGTGGGTTGTGGATGTTGTTGTTGTGACTTTCTGATGTACTGTGTCCCCTTATTAACTTTAATGAACTAAAAGGGTTAAAACGAGAAAAATTGTGGGTGTTGTGGGGTGTGTGTGCGTGTGTGTTAGGTGTCATAGAGATTTTTTTTTTTTGTGAAAATCTTGGTTACAGTGATGACATTAGTTAAAACGAGTAAAATTTGTTGGTAATTGATGAGGGTAGTGTAGTCGAATTAGAGTTACCGAAAAAAGATGATATAAGTGGGTTGTGATGAAATTAGTTTAAAAACGATATTCAAAGGTGTTTTGAAGGTGTTCAAGGGTGTTTATGTGAGTATTCAAATGATTATGAGAGTGTTTTTGGGGGTGTTCAAAGTAAAGTGTTTGAGTTAGTTTTTGTGACTTTTTTTCTGATGTAATGTGTCCCCTTAATAACTTTAATGAACTAAAAGGGTAAAAACGAGAAAATGCCTAGTCTGGAGACTGAGGGATGAGTTGTAATTTAATGAAATGTGTAAGTGCAGATAAATTAGAGATGTCAAATCTTATTTGGGAGTACTCAAATAGTGTTTTGGAAATGTTCAAAGGTGTTCAAAGGTGTTTTGAGTGTGTTGAAGGGTGTTTTGAAGGTGTTCAAGGGTGTTTATGTGAGTATTCAAAGGTGTTTTTTGAAGGTGTACAAATGATTATGAGAGTACTTATGAAGGTGTTCAAATGATGTGCAAGAGTACTTATGAAGGTGTTCTGGGAGTATTCAGAGGTGATTTGGGGGTGTTCGAATGATGTTTTTGGAGTATTTCAGTGTTGTTTGGAAATGTATAAAGGTATTTTTGTGAGTATTCAAATGATTTATGAGAGTGTTTTTGAAGATGTTCAAAGTAAAAGTGCGTATTTTAACTTCGTAATATGTAAAATTGTGAGTAGTGAATTTAACGAAAGTGGATGTAAGCGATGTGGTGACTTTCTGATGTACTGTGTCCCCTTATTAACTTTAATGAACAAAAAGGGTTAAAACGAGAAAAATTGGAGTTATGAGTGAAAATTGTGAGGTGTTGGTTGGAGTGTGAGGGTTTGGGAGTGTGGGGGGGAGGTTACTTCGTGGGGAGTGACCTGAGATGAAATAGTTAAAAATGTCTAGACTTGTGTTGTAAAGAAATTGTGGGTATTAACGAAAAAATGCGCCTTTCTGATGTCCCCCTTATTAACTAAAAGGGTAGACAAGATTCAGCCTGTGCGTGTGGGGGTCATCGCGTGACGTCACTGACCGTCGAGTAAACACATTAATGAGAGGAATAATGACGTCACACTTGTTTAGACCGAGTAAACACCCTTCTTAGGTCATTTGAGAGACCTGTAGTAAGCATGCCCCATAGGAGGAGTCTATTTTGAATGCTTACCCCCAGAGGGGGGAATCCAAAAACCTTGATCCAAGGAGAATTTCGAAAACCCCATAGGGGGGAATCCAAAAACTTGGTATTATCGAGAAATTTTGGGGTGGGAGTGAAAGTGAGAGGGGTAATCCAAAAATTTGATCCAAGGAGATGGAGACTTTGATTTCGAGAAATTTTGGGGTGGGGGTGAAAGTGGGAGGGGGATCCGAGGAGATCATAAGAATTTCGAAACCCCCATAGGGGGGGAATCCAAAACTTGTATTATCGAGAAAAATTTGAGGTGGGGGGTGGGTGAAAGTGGGGGGAGGGGGAACCTCAAAATTTTGATCCGAGGAGATCATAAGAATTTCGAAACCCCCATAGGGGGGGGGGGATCCAAAAACTTGTATTATCGAGAAAATTTGGGGATGGGGGGTGAAAGGAGGGGTACCCAAAAAACCTTGATCCGAGGAATTGGAGAATTTCGAAAACCCCATAGGGGGGAATCCAAAAAACTTGATCCGAGGAGATGGAGACTTTCGAAACCCCCATAGGGGGGAATCCAAAAACTTGGTAATATCGAGAAATTTTGGGGTGTGGGTGAAAGTGAGAGGGGGAACCTCAAAAATTTGATCCGAGGAGATGGAGAGCACAAGAAAATGAAATTCAAAAAAAATTCGAAACCCCATAGGGGAGAATCCAAAAACCTGGATCCAAGGAGATCATAAGAAAAAAAATTCGAGGCGCGGGGGGCGATCCGGATGAGGCTGCAGAAGGCGCAGCAGAAGGCGCTGGTGGGGGGGTCGCGAAGGGCGCGGGCGGGCGCGCGGGCGGGCGCGCGGGCGGGCGGGCGCGCGGGCGGGCGGGCGCGCGGGCGGGCGCGCGGGCGGGCGCGCGGCGCGACGGCGGGGTCGCGAAAGGGGGGGGGGGTCGTGGGTGGGGGTATTGGTTGGGGGGGTCAAGGGTGAGGTAGTCTCGAGGGCGAGGTCATGGTCACAACCGGAAGTAACACCTAGGTGTGAAAAGGTGACCCTCCAGCTGCTGGTCCTAGACCGGATACCTCGCTCAGTGGAAGGCCTAAACCGGAAGTCCTCGCTCTGTAGAAGGCCCAAACCGGAAGTTCCTCGCTCCGTGGAAAGCCTAAACCGGAAGTTCCTTGCTCTGTAGAAAAGTATACTACTAGCGTGATTGAGAGAACTCGAGAATACATGTGGACGACACACACACACACACACACACACACACACACACAGCAGCAGCAGCAGGCCAAGTGTCTATCGAAAAATGCCTTTGACACTTGGTAACTAACACAAACAGATCTTCAGTGAGTATCACAAGACCTTCAGAAAGCACCTGTAGCAAAAGATTATAAATTAGTACCTTCCGACAGGAGACCATCAATAGAGTACCTGAATACCGAAGACGTTTTTAAGGCCTGAGACCCTCAAGGAGCACCTTAAGAGAGTAAAATTTTAAAAAGTCCAGGAACACAAAGGTCTAAGTGCTGTATGACCTTATGGGTTTAATTGTTAAAAATATCTCAGCGTACAGCATCAGTCTGGGCAAAAGTAAGAAGCATAGTTCCTCGAAGAGCAGTTCGGGGACCCATAGTAAATGACTTACTAGAGGAAATCACTTGATACAACCATCACCATTCTCCGCCATATTCAAAACCATTCCTTACCATGACTTCACTCCCATCTTCAGCACCAACCCTTACCATCACTATTCACTGCCATCTTCAACACCAACTCTTACCATCACTATTCACTGTCATCTTCAACACCAACCCTTACCATCACTATTCACTATCTTCAGCACGGTCCCTTACATTCACCACCATCACTTCCTGCATAATTACATCAAATATTTATGATGCTGACTAGATGGTGAATAAGACACATTTGCAATATCTTTTTATCTTTATTTAAAAAGATGTTCTGGCCACCAGGGAACTTTATCAATCTAATTCAGGGTAGACGATAAACCAGCAGAAGGCTTCAGTCAGAAGACCAGAAGTTCCAGTGGTGGGTCATCATATGTCTAAGACCCGCGTCAGGAAACGTTCTGTTTCCCAACGAATTTTACCTAATCTAGCCTAATAAAGACATGTGAGAGAAGAGAATTACATAGGTACCAGAGGTAGGAGTAAAAAGAAACTAGTACTAGTGGTCATGTGATAGTGGCCGGGGAATGCTAGTGGAGATGTAACTAATATGATGGAAGTTTCTTGGTATTTCAAGAATAACCGAGCCAGAACTTCAAAGATATTGAAATACCCTGTATTTGATACCATGGTGTTTACTGTAAAAACTTTAGATAAAATAAATTTAAACATGAGCGTTTCTGGAGATCATCCTTTAAAATCTTTTTGGTCCAGTTCCAGTTTATAACAGGTCCATATGAGAAACTATGTATAGTGCAAGCATAGGTCATGTTGTCTGTCCCACATACATATTTGTATTCACCGACTCAGGTACCCAAACAGCTAGAAGTCTCCTTAAAGTACAGAATCAAGTTGCACATTAGAGGTTTCTAGATATTTGACAACAAAGCCAGTGAACGCAAATATTTGTCTAGAGATTTTATCATTCAACTTCTTCCTCATTGCAAAATGTCCATGCACGCTTGTTTTCCATGTGTCTTGGTTAAAGTTTAACACACCCCTCCAAGCCGGTAAAGTGGACGAAGTGAGTTAATATTAGGCAGAGAGCCTTTTGCTATACTCTCCTTACGTCAGCCTTGTAGTCAGAAATATGACGACTGCGGTATGATATATGAAAAGTTTTTTCGTGCACATATATTGGTCTTCATTTCTGTTAACAGTGCATCTTTATATCATTCTGTCTGCAGTACACTCTTCAGTCTAGAGAGAAGTGAAAGGTAGTCGGAATATAGAAAAAATATAGCCTCAGTATGGCATGTAATACGTCTGGTTTCTGCATAGTCTCTGGTGCTTTAATGTACTGCCTACCTCACCACCACCACCATCAGCACCACCATCAACACCACCACCATCAACACCACCATCAACAACACCGCCATCAACACCACCACAACCATCAACACCACCACAAACAACACCACCATCAACAACACCACCATCAACACTACCATCAACACCACCATCGTCAACACCACCATCAACACCACCACCGCCATCAACACCACCATCAACACCACCACCATCAACACCACCACAACCATCAACACCACCACAAACACCACCACCATCAACGCCAACACAACCCGACCCTCTCATTTCACACAACTACCTCTTCAACGCTTCCTAGCAACACCTCACCCTTGCCTCACCAATATTTCGCCACCACCCCTCCAAATCAACGCTCCTCTCCGGAAGGAATCCCCAGCCAGGGTTTCCCAGTAGAGCTTCCCAGTAGAGAACCCTCAGCGCACCTCCTCCCCCTCCCTTCAGTTGAACCTCTTCCCAGTAGGACTCCCCAACAGGGACCTGACGTCCGGTGGTCCCTTAATGGTAGAGAGGCGGGTCCACTCTGCATACTAGATGAACATTCCCAGTTACTGCTGATTCAAAGCACACGGGACAGCAAGAAGGGGAGAAAGAGGGGAAAGAGAAAGAGGGGAGAGAGAAAGATGGGCGACAGAGAACGAGAAAAGAGTAAGAGAAGACAGGAAAGGACAGATCAGAGAGAGAGACAGACAGACAGAGAGAGAGAAATAACATTATATTCATGGTGAAGGGTAATACAGCGCCTGGTGAACAGATTTGATAAGACTTTCAGGGTACCATCAATTTCTTGGATCAAGACCCCTTCACCGGAATCAACACATCCCCACCGAAGGAAGGAAAAAGAGAGGGGAAAAAGAGAAAGAGGGAGGAAACACAGCAGTTACAGGAGAAGGGAAGGATTAGCCTCAAAGTGGATGGATAAGAGCGAGATGGGCTGGTAACAGAGGCAGTGGTTAGCGGGGATTGTAAGACAATGTAGAGGCGAGTAAATAGAGAGAAATACTGGAGAATTAGATAGAAAATGGGGAGAGTTAATGGAGAAAGATTAGAGTGGGAAATGGTGGGACATTATAGAGCATTTGAGAAGGTGTGCGGGGGAGGGAAAAAGAACTTCATCGTTTGGAAAGTGTTTGTACCTTTAAAACGACATTCAGTACTCTATGCAATAAAACGTTTCACACTACCGTATGCCATGTAAACACTCATGTGTACTCACTTGCTGAGTACTCATATGTGTACATACTATGCCAAGTCGAATGCCATTCGCGCACATATAGTGAACACGTACACCATAGTAGGCAAGACACATAGGCAACTTTATTACGAAACGTTTCGGAATAAAGTTGCCTAACTGTTGCCTATGTGTCTTGCCTACCAACCTGTCGGCATTGTATACCATTTTGATATTCACGTACACCATGTACAACATACCCTTGACGTACATTGTGACGTAATCTAAATTTAACCCATTAAAAAAAGCTTTGACGTAAACAATAATTATGGAAAAAAGATAATTTCACAGAGAAAATAAACGTGTAAAATGCCATAACAAAAACATACTCATGAATGGAAGGTGTTTACCCAGACAAAAAAAAAAAACCGCTCAAAACACATTGCCAGAAATAAAATACGATTCAACCCCTCCAAAAAAATCATTAGCAGCAACAAAGGGAACATAAAATACTGGCAGAAGTAAGAGACCCGTTTATATAAAAGGTCAAGAAGGTGAAGATTTTAGAAGATGAAAGATGACAAAGATATATATATATATATATATATATATATATATATATATATATATATATATATATATATATATATATATATATATATATATATATATATATATATATATTCTTTCAACAAACAAGTCGTATCCCACCTAGGCAGGGTGGCCCAAAAAGAAAAACGAAAGTTTCTCTTTTTAACTTTATTAATATATACAGGAGAAGGGGTTACTAACCCCTTGCTCCCGGCATTTTAGTCGCCTCTTACAACACACATGACTTAAGGAGGAAGATTTTTGTTCCACTTCTCAATGGAGATAAAATAAACAAGAACAAAAACTAGTAAGAAAAACAGAAGGAAACCCAGGTCACACTACACATGCATGTGTAGTGTGACCAGAGCGTAAGTAGTAGCAAGACAGTGCCTCCCTGGGCAGTTGATGTGTACCAACCTACTAGCTTGGACCAATAATTATAACATACATACATACATTATATATATATATATATATATATATATATATATATATATATATATATATATATATATACATATATATATACATATATATATGTCGTGCCGAATATGTATAACTGGTCAATTAGCAAGAACTCATTTAAAATTAAGTCCTTTCTAAAACTTTCTCTTATACGTTTAAAGATATATATTTTTCATTAATGTTGATGCAAAAATTTATAATTTTGCACCAAAAGGAACTTAGAAAACTTACCTAACCTTATTATAAAAAGAACAATTTATTTTAGCCTAACCCAGCTAAATATAATTTAGATTTGTTTACAATAATTTAATACTAAACAAACACAGTGAAATATATTTTTTTCGTTAGGTTCAGAATGATTTTGGCGAAATTATTCCATACACAAATTTTCGCTTGTCTTATATGGCAAGATGAGCGTTGCTATTTAAGCCAAGATAGCAAGTTCTGCCTATTCGGCACGACATTACATATTTATATATATATATATTTACATATATATATCTATATATATTTATATATACATTTGTAATATATATATATATATATATATTCTCCATGGGGAAGTGGAACAGAATTCTTCCTTCGTATGCCATGCGAGTCGTAAGAGGCGACTAAAATGCCTGGAGCAAGGGACTAGTAACCCCTTTTCCTGTATGTATTACTAAATGTAAAAGGAGAAACTCGTATTTCCTTTTGTGTCACCCTGCCTCGGTGGGATAAAGCCCGTGTGTTGAAAGAAAGAAGAAATATATATATATTACTTACTGAAATACAAATATCAAAAATAACTTAGCAAGCGATTATATTATGTACGTATGTATACCTAAACTAAGATAACATGAGCCTATCGTAAATTAAGTTAATCTATCCTAAAGTAATCTAAACAAAATTAGCCTAAACTAATATAACCTAGACTAAATTAAGTTAAACTAACCTAATCTAATGCAAGCTATCCTAACTTCATCTAATCTGTCAAAAATCACGATATGCTCATAATACCAACGTTATTTTCCTAACGTTATCTCGATCTTCTAAAAGCGCACGCTTGCCTTGGAAGACAGAGTAGGGTTGGCGAGACTGGTATTCACCACACTCCCCTCGTTTATCTTCCCCTCGCTACGGGTCGCCACACGAGGAGTAGGACCGGTTGCCCTCTGAGGGGAGGAGGACAATGGAGGCTGTCCAGTCAACCAGTCCTACTTCATGGCCTCAGCCCTCTCGGAGGTGGCGGTTAGATTTAAATCACCAATTTTGGAGACAGTGTCTCCTCCTGTAGGAAATTCGTGACCTCCCGTTAGTCCGTAAGTTTTGAGGAAGGGGTGGAAAGACGTTATGTGAGGGGAAGGAGGTGGAGGCCTGTAACATGATACTGTTGGGCATACACCGCCCAACTAAGATCCTAATTGTGGACTAATTTAGTTGTAAAGCTCTAATCTGCTTAATATCCAGTCTCTTGAGTAAGTACATAATTTAATCTAGACTAAGCAGCTTAGTATATATGATAACTTAAACTAGGTCTTTATATTAGCAACAACAAAAGGGCCGTCGACCAACAGCCTTCTCAGTCAGGCAAATGTCCACAAATAGGGCAGACGTACGCAGTCTCTCCTCGCTAGTACCT
This sequence comes from Cherax quadricarinatus, assembly GCF_038502225.1. Classification (NCBI taxonomy): domain Eukaryota; kingdom Metazoa; phylum Arthropoda; class Malacostraca; order Decapoda; family Parastacidae; genus Cherax; species Cherax quadricarinatus. Next base: position 13,209,510 of record NC_091339.1, on the reverse strand, counting down.
GACCTACCACACTCAACACACCAAAGACTAAGTTCTCATTGCCAGTATTAGTATGCGCATATAGGTACGGTAATGTTAACGACACGTGTAGAAGGTCGCACAATGAAGTTTCAAGAAGAATTGAGGATACAACTTCACCCTGAACACAAACTGCCCTTGTTTAGACAGAGGTATGAAATCCTTTGAGTGTGCATGGGATGGCAAGTGTCTCTCTAGGATTTAATTAATGATCTGACTGGAATCAGGTGATCAGGTCCCCAGATACGACAACACTTCCCTATTCTGGACACCTTTCTCTCCCGAGACTCTAGTCTCTTGTTACATATTACCAGCTAAAAAAGAACACCGCACTGAAGTCATACAACGTATGGAGAATAGAATGCAATCAGGGTTGGTCCTAGGAAGGATGGGATAGGTTCACTTCCTTGGATTAAAAGTCTTATTGGTATCAGAGCACCTCCCTCGAGGGGCACCTGGGTAGAGACGACGGTTCCTGAAGTCTATGGATGTACAGAGAGTAATACAGAGGAGGGTACACAGAAAAGTGTTTCAATATCTTCCCATCCATCTTCAAGATCCTATTACAGACCAGTGCTCGATCTTTTTTTTTTAATGCATTCATTGAGATTCTCTTGCTATAGCCGTGTACAACGATGACTGAAAATACCCAGATGGTATAGGATATGAGGCAGTATTTCCCAACATAATGATCCAAAGACATTTACTAGAGTCAGCCAGCATTTTCACAGCAATGCTATATACAATGCTCACCTCTATCATACAGATTGTTATCTTGTCCACCTCATCATCTATTGTTGCTTCTCATTCCTAAAGTGTGTCACAAGCTATCTAGAAATTAGACTCCCTTCATTCCGTCGACTTTAGGATTCAACCATGTCGCATCTCTAGCAAGCACAAATAATTATTTTTTTCTGAGTCTCTGGACACATCAATGTTCAGGGTAATAACCACGAAAACTCAGCCACTCGGTCAGCTATTTACGAACTACCAGTCTCCAGCAGAGGTGTTTCCTTTCTTGAACTTTTTTCCAGCACTCTTTCAACATCTGCAAAACTGCAGGCAGCAACTTGTTTTCTATCAAAAGAATTAGCTTTCTGGCTCTCTTTCCACAGCTGCCAGGTTAGTGCAACTACACTCATGATTACAAGTAGGACATATCTGACATGTCTTACTTTTTTGGGTTATCCTAGGTTCTCTACACATATGCTGCTATGTATGATAATCTATGTAACTGTATTTGTGTATACCTGAATAAACTTACTTACTTACTATAAATAAATAAATAATAAGTTAGACAGTCCTCGATGACGCACTGACTTTCTTGGGTTATCCTGGGTGGCTAACCCTCCGGGGATTAAAAATCCGAACGAAATCTTATCTTATCTTATCTAACAACTCTCACATGAATACCACACGGACGAACGCCTAGTTCCTCTTTGTAAGGACTGCCAGATAACAATGTAGTTCAATATATCTTAATAAACTTGTATATTTATAAAGAATCATGCAGAATTCACTTCCGACATCTACAATGCTTTAATGCACTCAAACTTTACTCCTTATAGAAAGTTCCACCTTTAACGCAAATTCACTATTTGACATTTTGACGGTAACTAACCTATTGCATCAATTATGACTTCATTTTACATTAACCCCTCACACCTCATCTAACTCCTACCCCATCACACACCCGTACTCACAGAGTTGTATGACCCACACGGGTTTAGCGCATGTTTTAATCCAATTTCAAGGGGGGATTGCCGTAATGGTGGTGAAGGGCTCGTGATCCACGGAATTAGAACTTTCTACCTGTTAATCATATGAAATCTAATTACCTGGCGTTCCCTATGCACTGTGCGACATTTTCGGTATCAGCACCTCAATATGAATACAAAATTCGATACCTCCCCCAGCAGACAAGAAAAGAGGAAGACTTCTTTATTGAATATCAATAAGTTTGCCTAAGTAGACAAGCAGACCTTAGGGACCATTATGCCCCCTAGTACACATGAACAGATCCTCTCATTGACTAATATCTTTCCCTGGTAGACAAACATCAAACTTTGTTAGAGACCAACATATTCCCTAAGTAAACAAGTGCTAACAAATTCGTCCCGTTGAAAAGTTGGAAAGTAGCAGATCCATCAGGAGAAAGTCTACGAGGAGAAACCAAAAAGAAGACAGCTCTGGTACCCCGACAGGTCGCCGTTGCCCAGCGGTGAGAGTAGCGACTCTCATTGCTGAGGTCAAGGTAATAAACCCTGGGCATTAACATAACACATCTGGTACACCCTGTACACCCTGTACGATTCGGATGTGCTGAAGAGTCTACGGGGGTGGAAGCCCGATGAGACTAGCGTATACCTTGAGTTAATCTGGAGCCGATGGCGAGGGTAGCGCCTCCCGTCCCAGGCGGCCAGGTCCCAGACAAGGCCTCCCGGTGGATGGCCTGATCAGCCAGGCTGATAGCCTGGTTGATAAGCAACTAACTTTAAGTACTTATTCAGTTCACCTCTTAAAGAGGTGATGGCCCTTGTACCTGTACAGGTACCATCAGTACAGTAGACTTCAGGTAGATGCCGGCCTCCTACGAATTTATCAGGTATAGATATTTTAGTTTTTATACGTCTGAGGTCACTTGTACCGGGGAAAACAATTTCAGAGCATGGATTATGGAAAGCGCCTCCAGTCCACATGACATGTGATCCACAAAATTATCCCTACAAGTCTACATTCATTAACAACGGAATTATCTTGCATTCTACGAGGCACTAAGCACGTGTGGGTCATTTAGCGCAAGGAATGGTAGGGGCTCGATCCTCAGTTATATAATCGTGACTCCATCTCGGTTCAGACAGGCTGTTGGTAACCTATATCCCTCGCTTTCTGAGTCTAACTTTTTAGAAGCATATCTTGATAGTCCAATCATAAAGGTTCTATAATAACTTCTCTGCCTGTCTGATCTTAAGGTTTAAGTAGATTTACAGCTCTCTCGTCAAAACGGTATGGTGATACCGACAAGATGTGAATGAAAACACTTAGGAACGTACAGTGGATATGTATTAAAGGAAACGTTCAGCCATGAGTGGCTTCTCCAGTCTTAATCGTGACTCTTTGAGAAACCACTCGTGGAAGACGTTGCGTTTAAATAAATATCCCGAACGGCACACGTCTTTAGCCTCTACAAATAGTTGTTACATGCCTTTAAAGAGAATACGTAAGAGAGGCAGAATGAAGGAGAAGGAAGAAATCAGATTATCAATAAAGAACACTAGGGTGGTGAGAGAAGACAGGCAGTAGTCACGCGAAGAGGGGAGAGATGACAGGTACACATGTAGTGGGGAGAAATGACAGGTAGAGAGACATATAGGATGGGAAGAGAGACAGGAAGTAGAGAGACATATGTGGTGGGGAGAGAAGGGAGGTAGTAAAGAGACACATTGAGTGGGAACAGGAGACAGGTAGAAGAGAGACATATGGATTATATTATCCGATTAAATTCACGCAGGTGGAGGAGGAGGGTGAAGGACCTGGGAAGGGGAGAGTATTGTACTCAAGAGAGTCTGACTGAGGGGAGCTGAGGACGGGAGTCAAGATCGCCTTCCTGATTGGATGGAAGTGGGAAGACTGGAAGAAGAGAGATAGGAGACAAGGTGGGTTGAGGATGGAGGAAAAGTAGTGAATTAAGAGGGAAGGGAGAGAGAGAGAGAGAGAGAGAGAGAGAGAGAGAGAGAGAGAGAGAGAGAGAGAGAGAGAGAGAGAGAGAAGGAAGATAGGATACAAGGTGGATAAGGATGGAGTAAGAGAAGTGGAGGATGGAAGAAAGAAAAGCAGGAAGGGTAAGAATGATAGAGGTGGAATAGATAGAATAGCGATAGAATATATTATGATTAGTAGTTCCAGGAGAGAGTTGCTACGTAACTGCATGTTGCTGCTTGACAGGTTAAATGACTTAGGATAAAGCTCTCTCTATGCTCTCTCTGCTCATAACCGTCTCTTCTCTCTGTCTCCACTTTCTCCATGCTTTTTCCTGCTTTCTATTAGCTTTCCCTCAGCTCTTTCTCTCAACTCTTCCTCAGGTATCTTCTTCCTCTTCTCTATTTCACAACTAACTCCTTGTTCTCTCAACTTCCCATTCTCTTTCTGCTGTTTTCGCAATTTCCTCATATCTTTCTCCCAACTCTTTCATCCTTCTCTCTTCCTGCTCTTCTCTTTCTCACACTCTCCACCGGATAAGACGTCAAAATAAAAAAAGATGAAGAAATACTGTCAAATAAAAAATACCAGGAAATTTGATAGACTCTTCCCCAGTCAGATCACAGGAGGCCGGTGGCTCCCACTTGACATAAGCAACAGTAATAAGGTGCAAACCTTTCTTCTTTTTTTTTTTTTTTGAGGGGAGGGGTTGGTTTCTCGGGTTTGAAGCCTGTCTATTACATTATTATCATTACAACCATAACTACACGCTAAGCCTACAAGGGTCATATAGCCTATTACAAAATCGGAGAATGGAAGCTGTATGCGACTTGTTCATTTTTCAGTCAGTTTAATAACTAAGATTGGGAATAAAGTAAAGTCAGTGGATTTCTTACCTACGGTTTGCATAAAGTTTCTGGACTTGGTTAGCTTAGGTTAGGTTGTCTCCTATCCATGAAAATATAATCAATAATAACATACCACAGTGGAAATGAATGCAAATATAAGACGTCGATGTTAAATTTGCATCGTGAGCAGAAAACAGGAAGTCACTGAGCACCCTAAACACAACTATGTTAGATATTCACTGTTTAATGTGGCTTCATCAGTGCCTCAGTTGACTGTCATTATAACTGTGGAATGATGTCTGTGACTTAGAGGACGGGTTCTGTGTACACCAAGAGGTGTATATAACTCTGCAGAAAATGGTTGGCTTTTAGTGAATAAGCTTTACTTACAACACGAAGCTCTTGAAAATCGCACCATATCTATACGCCTCCAGTGAAGGATACCGAAATCCCTAATATAGGCCTTTGGGGACTAAAAGAACCTCTAAAAGTATATACATTGAAATATATACAATTATCAGTAAACTCAATTAACCATCGTAAAAGAAGGTTAATTGAGTTTAGACCGTATCAAGGACAGAAAGGGCTATCAAGGTTACTTGAAACTGCCATTCAAGCTTACTTTATTGCCTAATTTGGGCCTCTGAGGATTAAAGTAAATTCTAAGTGTAAACAGAGATATACACCCTTACAAATGTGTATATACAGTTATTGTCAGTACATATGTACCAAGAGAGGTATCTCATTAGCATACATTCACATAGCTACAGAATATGTGATTTTTAGCATAAAATATATTTACATTTCTAAGCGACCTCCTTAAAAATCCAACAGTTTCTTTAAAGTTATCATTTAAGGCTTTAGTTTGAATTAGATCTTTTGGGTATCCCAAAAGAAATTAGATCAAGATTGTCTCAACAGCATTAATTCTGAAAGAAATTAATGTATAATTGTTATAGGTGTGTAGGGTGTACCCAGCAAGGGCCTGTAGGCCACCTTCACTGGTCTATAAATACATGTTCTTGATCATGGTTTTGCAAGGGATCGAACTGTGGCTGAGAAATTACAAGCCTGTTTCTCTACCGACTGTATTGTAGCAGCTGATGGAGAGACATAGTATAAAATATCAATACGATGGAAGTAGAGAGATAAAGTGTAAAGTGATCCTTTATTGACAACATTTTGTTCACCCAGAAGGAGTGGCTTGAAAAAACCCTCTTCACAGAAGAAACGTTGTCAGAAAAGATGTTGCGACACTGCCGTTGTTTTTGTAACAGGAGAGTCGGAAGAGCAGCTGTTAATTTCTTGTTCGTAAGACTTTCTTCTTCAAATGTATTTATACGACACGTATTCGAATCATTTTAGCTTATCTCTGAATCTTATATATAATCAATCTTTGCACTGAGTACTTAAGCTAAAATTTAACTAATATGCTAGCAAAGGAGGGCAATAATTCTCCTATTTACAATTTGGGCATAACGAAAAAATACGCTCCATAGATTTTAGTAATATTAAATAAATGTAAACTTACCATATGTATATAGTGCCGAATAAGTAAAAGTGGTCAATTAGTCCTTTCTAAAATTTTCTCTTATACACTTAAAGATAATTTTTTCATTTAGGTTAATATAAAAACTAATTATTTTGTACCAAAAGAACTAAATATATTTTAGATAAGTTTACAATAATTTAATAATAAACAAACACAATACAATATTTTTTAAAGTTATTTTTCAGAATGATTTTTGCGAAATTATTGCATACACAAATTTTCGCTTGCCATATTCGGCAAGAAGAGCGTTGCTATTTAAGCACATGTAATTCAATGAGTGGATGGCTCATGGGGCGAGCATGTAGGGCAAGCAGAGAGATGTGTGCATGTACATACGTACGTTGATGAGGGTGTACGTAGGAGGCAGAGAATGCTGGGTTTGCGCGCGCGCACACACACACACACACACACACACGTGTACGTGTATAGAGTAAACAAAGTTCACTTCAAGTTGGGAAACCTGAGGCTAAAAGCACCAATTCATGCTTCCTTAACTCCACCAGCTTCCTCATGGGAAGTGAACTGACACTTGTGGAAGGCTCCTGATACCAGCCATTTTAGATACCCTCCCTTTCCTTGGATGAAACCTAATTACCTCCCGATCCCCAGGCAATGTATGGCTCCTATTAGTTTAGCGCTTCCCCTTGAAAATAATAATAAGTTCATCAGTGATAGGTGTCCATCACTTATCAAATTATAAGTAAATAATTTATTTATCGTTTGTACTAATATTACATTATTTTTAAGAGGAGCATCAGCAATTTCTTGACGTCGATTGACGTTTCTGAAATAGATAAATGATTACAGAATTCTCAGCTGAACTTCAGAGAAGATTTAACCATATCAGGATTACTGTTGGGAGAAATTTAACATAGGTAATGATTTTTTTTACGTGTTGGTGAAGGGTGGCAACTTATTGCGTTATGTCACTGGGTAATCTAATCATGTATTCATTATTCCCCTAACCTGACGAAGGTATTAAATCACCTCTGAAGGGAGGAATATTATTGCCAGTGTTTGTTTCTGTTTCTCTTGGTTGCTTGCTTGCTTTCTCTCCCTGTCTTTCTTTCCCTGCCTGCTTACTTCTGTAACTCTCTCTCTCTTCTCTCCTCAAACATTCCACACAATTCCTCTATCTGCGGGGGGTCAAGTCATAGCTCCTGGCCCCGCTTCTTCCTTTCCAACACGCTCGGACAAGCCTATGGATGCTCAAGAATCCAGTTTATGGGTGTTTGTGTGTGTATGTGTGTGTGTGTGTACTCACCTAGTTGTACTCACCTAGTTGAGGTTGTAGGGTCGAGTCCAAGCTCCTGGCCCCGCCTCTTCACTGGTCGCTACTAGGTCACTCTCCCTGAACCGTCAGCTTTATCATACCTTTGCTTAAAGCTATGTATGGATCCTGCCTCCACTACATCGCTTCCCAAACTATTCCACTTACTGACTACTCTGTGGCTGAAGAAATACTTCCTAACATCCCTGTGATTCATCTGTGTCTTCAACTTCCAACTGTGTCCCCTTGTTGCTGTGTCCCATCTCTGGAACTTCCTGTCTTTGTACACCTTGTCAATTCCTCTCAGTATTTTGTATGTCGTTATCATGTTCCCCCTATCCCTCCTGTCCTCCAGTGTCGTCAGGTTGATTTCCCTTAACCTCTTCTCGTAGGACATACCGCTTAGCTCTGGGACTAGTCTTGTTGCAAACCTTTGCACTTTCTCTAGTTTCTTTACGTTCTTGGCTAGGTGTGGGTTCCAAACTGGTGCCGCATACTCCAGTACGGGCCTAACGTACACGGTGTACAGGGTCCTGAACGATTTCTTATTAAGATGTCGGAATGCTGTTCTGAGGTTTGCTAGGCGCCCATATGCTGCAGCAGTTATTTGGTTGATGTGCGCTTCAGGAGATGTGCCTGGTGTTATACTCACCCCAAGATCTTTTTCCTTGAGTGAGGTTTGTAGTCTCTGGCCCCCTAGACTGTATTCCGTCTGCGGTCTTCTTTGCCCTTCCCCAATCTTCATGACTTTGCACTTGGTGGGGTTGAACTCCATGAGCCAATTGCTGCAGCCTCTGTGTGCGTGTGTGTGTGTGTGTGTGTGTGTGTGTGTGTGTGTGTGTGTGTGTGTGTGTGTGTGTGTGTGTGTGTGTGTGTATGTGTGTGTGTGTGTGTGTGTGTGTGTATGTGTGTATTTGTGTAGGTATGTGTGTGTGTGTGTGTCACCTATTAGATATAATATACTAAACAAAGTATAAATTTTGAGTACAAACCACCAGAAAAAATATATTTCAGACTTGATGACACACTTTGTCTTACCACACTGCCAATATATTGCTTAACTTTGCTCCGGAAAACACAGATAACAAACTATCAAGGACAGGCGGGGCAGAGAAGGGCAACTTACCTCGCATCTCCATTAAGCAATGAAACAGACGCATTTCTGTCCGTGAACGGCATCCCCATATCTCGTAAGCCAAGCCCCATCTACCTCAAAAGCAATAGTATAAAGTATGTTTCTTATGCAATTCAATATCAGTGTAGCAAAGTTGACGCCAGTCAGAAGAGGAAGTCACAAGTTATCACATGGAAACTAGTGTCCCAACTTGAAGAAAATTAATACAAATGAATAACAATGGTAAAGTGGCACCTACATAGCATGTAAGATGCTATACAGAGGCTTTGAAAGTTCACAGTCTCTCTAAAGTGACATTCTCAAGTTACTGCACAGATACCAATATACCAAAGTACACCAGCACTCTAAGTTTGCTCAAAAGTTTGCACTGTCAAGTTATCGGTGTTGAAGGTTTGAAGCCATTCGGATTAGTCATTCACATATTTTCGAATGAAAACTAGTATTTACATTTTCTTCAGTTTCTTCAGTAAAACTGTCAGATTGGAAAAATCAATCTAAACTTTCTTTGCAAAAGAGACATCATCCTTTAAGGTTTGAAGCCGATAAGAAATCACATTTTCTAGATATTGCATGGAAACCAATTTCTTTAACAAATTTGGCAAAATAAAACTTACACAACCAAAAATCAGACTAAATGTATCGTAATATAATATTCATCAGCAATTAAGGTTTGAAACCGATTAGATGATGAATTCTGCAGATACTGCAAAGAATTCAAAATTCTTAGTTAATAGATAATAGAAGCCAACTGGTAAATTACTATATACACAATATAAACCAAAAGGTATCATTGTCTTCATGTAAAGTTTCAGTGATTATAGACTGAAGCTGTTCCGAGGAGGCGTCTGTCCATCTAAATTCCATGATGAACCTCTCGCTTGCAATTGTTCAACAACGTCGAAAACGGTAGCGGATTTAGGGTCCAGGAGCCCTAAGCACAGCATTTAGGAAATGTCCTTTAATAGAAGAGAATTTCAAGGTTTAGAAACCCTAAGCACAGGATTTAGGGGATGTTCCTTTAATAGAAGTGGATTTAGAGGGCCAGGGGCCCTAGGCACAGCATCTAGGGGAAATCCTTTTAATAGAAGTGGATTTAGGGGGCCAGGGGCCCTAGGCGCAGCATGTAGGGGAAATCCCTTCAATAAAAGTGGATTTAGAGGTCCAGGAGGCCCTACGGACAGCATTTAGGGGATTTAGAGGTCCAGGGGGCCCTAGGCACAGCAACATTGAGGGGTTGCCCCTTTAGGCCCCTCGCAGTTGTCAGCATTTACACCAGAGGAAATTAAATTTTATCATTAAACCCAGATAAATGATTGATTGTATGACTGCCGCTTGCCCACTGCCAGCATATTGTCATAGAGACTAATTTTCAAAAAAACAAATATCCGATAAAATATAAAAACTTAAAAAAAGAAATTTTGATTTCATAATCAAAACAATTTGTTTAACATGCAAATATATAAATTATTACAATGGAAATATTTTCTTTTAAGAAAGTGGAATTTGCATAAGGCGTGTAAGCTAATAGGCTATCATAGGACTTATGTAAATTGAGACCCACATAGTCCAATAATAACCCAAAATCTTCCTATAAGTAAGATACAACATCGTTGAAGGTTTAAAGACTATCGGGTAACGTATTCACAAAATTATCTCATATAAAGAATTACTGAAATTTTCTCAATTTCTTTAAAATTGGCTACACAGCCCGAGATCAATCCAAAAATTATCTAATATAGACAAGCATTTAGGGCTTTCAACCGATTTAAAGAGACAATTTTTTAGTAAGACTGCCAAATCAAAACTTACATGACCTAAAATCAATGTGAATCACCCTCAGTGCAAAGTAAACAGTCGCTTAAATTATTAAATCAAATTAGATGAGGCTTTCTCTAGTGCTAGGAATTCACAGTTCCGAGTCTGCTGACATGTTGGTAAGTTGGCGAGTTTGCCTCTACACTGCCAAAATTTTAATACATTTCTATCAGTAAGAAGCATCATCAGAAGAGGCGTAAGTTATATCACGAAAAATAATGCATTATTTTAAAAATAAATTTGTCAGACTGGCACCTAGGTACTGAAATAACAATGTGAACCTTCTTGAAAATTTGAGGACAAACAGAGAAAGCTTTCTAAAATTATTGCGTGGAATCCGAAATCAGGAATGGTCTAAATAAAAGTGCGCAAAAAGCACCCACATACGCTAAATGTTGCATAATGTTGCATGACTGCTTCCCCAGGTACAGTACACGAGCACTGAAACTTTGAAGTTGATCAGATGAGTCGTTCTCAAATTATAAGAGTTCCATGGAAGAAAAAAATCAAGCAACCGCTTAATAGTACACCATCAGGCTGTCTCCCACCGAGGTAGGGTGACCTGAAAAGAAGAAACCCTTTCATAAAGTTTTGCTTCTTATATTTAGTAATTCATACAGGAGAAGGGGTTACTAGCCCCTTGCTCCCGGCATATTAGTCGCCTCTTACGACAAGCAAGGCTTACGGATGAAGGATTCTTCTCCACTTCCCCATGGATAAAAATACTCCCATTGGATTTCTCTTCGAAAATTTTAGTAAACTGATTTTATTCGACATACACAAACATAGAGAACAATGTGTGACCCTCTGAAGGCAAGAAATTTCACACAGCTTCTCCTTAACGAATACTGAAATAGATTGTTTTCTGAGGAGGTCAGTATAAAACAATGTACTCGTATTAATAATAAGTTGGACAAGTACATTGCAAATACTTAATTCAACCTGATATACAGAAGCTGGCAGTGGCCACTGAAGCATTTACGTTTCTTCATGAGGTATCAAAGACGATTGCGTGATCATGGGCAGCCCAGGGCACAGAAGTAGTGGCAACTGTAGAAACTAAGATCCAAGTTGAGCTCTGCAGACACTAGTGAAAAGAAGACACACTTTGCAAAATAAGCTTTAGTTATGGTAACATTCCCGCATTGCAGAGAGTACAAGGTTGTTCTGTAATATATGTATTTTCTTCACAGCAGGAGTATAAAATCGAAATCCACTTGTTGTAAAAATATTTATGCGTATTTTTCAGTTCTAGGTGATAGTATGTTTTTTTTTTATATCAGTAGAGTGGCTAGAGAGAGTGGAGGGTGGTTGGAGAGCCTTCTGTTTTACTTCGATGACTTCAGAGTCTAAATTGAAGGTTTGTCCGCCGAAGATAACCTCAGTTCAGATAGTGAACATTTCAGTGATCTCGTGTAATCCTGTGTATCTTACCTTCCGCTGTTCTCAATATTCTCTCCTTTCACTATTGTGCTCCATAACCTCTCTCATCCCTTTCCCATCATCTCTTTCACTCGTCTCCTGATCACCCCTATTATCTCTTCATCACCTCTCTTCTCATCATCACCTATTTCATCTCTCATCTCTTCCAGATCACCCTTCTCGTCTGTCTTCTCTCCATCACCCATCTCATCCCCTTTCCTAACAATTTACTAACAGCTCTCATCTCTCCTCCCCAGCACTATCAGCACCCAGTAAACTCTTCTAAGCTCTCCCTCTTGTTCTCACCGTCCCACTACCATTCCACTATCCTCTCTCCCATTTTCCACTCGTGTACCATAATGTCCCCTCTCCCATCTCCAGCCTTCCACCACTGCAACACACACTCCCCTCTCCTTTCAACATTTCCCCTCTCTCTCCCTCACGCCTTCATTCCAGTAACTACTTCACCCCAGTACCTTCTCCACTGGCAATTTTCCAACACCTATAACTATCCCGTCCCATAATTATCCAAACCTCATAACTTCCACACATTTAATAACAACCCTATTCCAGTTCCACCCCATAAATTCCCAGCAACTACGAGTTCACAAAATTCCCACGTCTATAACTCTCCCCACTCCGTAAGTTCCTCCGCTCCCTTAAGTTTCTAACCACCATAAGCTCGTAAGTTTCCCATACCCATGAGTTCTCCACTTCCTTAAATGGCCCTCCCCTTTAAGTTTCTCACTACCATGTGTTCATAAATTCCTCAATGAGTACCCCCACCCCATAAATTTATAACTACCCTCTGCTCCTCAGTTCCCTCTCCCCCAAGTTCCCCTCCCCATAAGTGTTCCACCCTTATAAGAATTCCCCACCCATAACTTTCCTTCCCCCATAACTTTCCGTCCATCGTGACCTCACCAACCTGATTACTTTGTCACACTATCTCCTAATCCAACACGTCTGCTCTCCCGCTCCTTCACACTTCACCCTCTGTTGAGGAGCTGCCAATCATTTATGAAGCGCTCAATTAATTAGCATTATTAAGCATCGAATGATCGTTTTAATTATATCATGCTCTGCGACACGAGATATTTATGTGACCCAGATTCTAATAGAATAAAGAATTAAAATACTCGCCACACCATTATTAAATCACCTGAGATGGTCAGGTAGTCACATCGGCTCTGGTCTGAAAGGTCAGGGATTCAATCCTCTGAAGAGATAAGGGCAGAGCTATAATCCTCCGAAGGTAGTTCGATCCTCCATCTTTTCACACAATTACACAATGCGTCATTATGAACGTGGAATAGAAATATTCCCGGGTATGAGTAGTAAACGTGTTGTCGAGTGTGACGGTCATCGTCCCCACGGTACGTATTGCCGAGTGTGACGGTCATCGTCCCCACGGTACGTGTTGTCGAGTGTGACGGTCATCGTCCCCACGGTACGTGTTGTCGAGTGTGACGGTCATCGTCCCCACGGTACGTGTTGTCGAGTGTGACGGTCATCGTCCCCACAGTACGTGTTGTCGAGTGTGACGGTCATCGTCCCCACGGTACGTGTTGTCGAGTGTGACGGTCATCGTCCCCACGGTACGTGTTGTCGAGTGTGACGGTCATCGTCCCGACGATGCTGTCCCAGAATCGGCTACCTAACTGATGACCTCATCAATGATATTAATATCTGAAATTAATGTTACTGATGTAAAATTAACGTTACTGACGTAAGAAGATAAAAGACTGCCGTCAACTTGAGAAAAGTGAACACGGATGTATTCACAGCACATCTTCAACTACTCAAATATTACTGCTAAGTTTGGTAGAAAGACACTAGGTAAAGAGAAATTTTTTCCTCTATAAGTTACGTCCCATCAAGGAAGGTTCCTTGATGTTGGTGAGGGGCTCTTGATTTAGGAAATTGGATCTGTGCTCCAGTTCCCCGAATTAAGCCTGAATGCATTCCACATCCCCCCCCAGGCGCTGTATAATCCTCCGGGTTTAGCGCTTCCCCTTAATTATAATAATAATAATAATAATAATAATAATAATAATCTATAAGTTACGTATCACTTTAAAATACTGATTTAATGAAGCTGTGTGTAGGGCGAAACGGAGTCAAAAAAATGTTTGCCTTGCATGTAGCATCTTTTTACCCTGTTGGCAAGACTAGCCACGCAAGCGTAGTGCTAAGTTGGAAAAACTAAGATTAAGTTAGGTTGCACATGTGTCTAATTTATCACCTCACAACATGACTGGTCCAGTGGCTAACGCGACGGTCTGGAGTTTTGTGACTCTCTGATTGCGGGTTCTAACCTCACCCATGGTATGGTTTCCTAATATTTATATGAATGCAGTAATCTTATCGTGGCCAGATGCTGCGGTTCCCTAAGGTCGAAGCTGTTAAACTGGATATTCTGTCGTGATTTAAAAGGGTAAGGGAAAAATAATGTACAGCTGAAATTGCGCATTTTGGAACCGTGCATGTGTGAAGGGTCCGGTATATTATATTTACTCCTAAAATACAATAGAAAACTGTGTGCGATATACAAAAAAAAAATAATATCTGTTCCATGATGTACACTCAAAAACAAAAACGTCAAAAAATAATAATTTTTTAATTTGCTCTTATTTTTTTTCTTTGTTGTACAGCGAAATGGCACTAATTGCACGAATGATATAACCACATTCTGAAGCGCTAGCCAGTATGGGTCATACAGCGCCATTGCGGTGCAAGCTTGTACTGGAAACAGCGTTCTATTGTGTAGATGACTTGATAAACTACTGCAGAGGTAAAATATCCCAATAAAGGCCTCCTCTGCTGGTGTAGTTTTGTCTTCAGCAAACCTTTAGAGTGACTAATTGCCGATTGACTTAAGAGTCACACTAAAAGTGATGAAATTTGGCGCTCTAGGTTATCCCAGTATTATAATAACTAAAGCTATATGGTTACACATAAGGGACACATAAGTTCCTCTGTCTTCTAATAACATGTTCATTTTTCCACTATAATCTAGCTTGGATTCTATAGAGATTAAGAATTCTACTGTGGTTAAAAATTCTACAAGGATTAAAGACTCTAGAGAGATTTAGGATTCTACGTTATGGATTCTATAGAAGCCTATAGAAGTAAGGTGAAGCCTAGAATCTTGACTTAATTCATGGTATAACTTAACAAATCTTCGAAACAAAGTAAATGCGATAATAATTATGGACAAGGTAGATTATAGTGGAAAAATGAAGATGTTATTAGAAGACGGGGGAACTTACGTGCCTCGTAAAACAAACTCAAAGTGATACAGTCACTTAACCTTTCATACCTATCTCTTCCTGTTTATCCCCATCAAGGGAGGTTCCTTGACGCTGGTGAGGGGCTCTTGATCCTGGGAACTGGATCTGTACTCTGGTTCCCTGAATTGAGTCTGAATACCTTCCATCCCCCCACCCACAGGCGCTGTATAATCCTACTGGTTTAGCGCTTTCATGTGATTATAATAATAATAATAATAATAATAATAATAATAATAATAATAATAATAATGATAATCTTCCTGTCTATCCACAAACCTTTTCATTGTTACTGCTTTATCCTATCCCACTCCTTTTCCTTCCGTTCTGGCCAGTTTTTTGGCTTAAAGTAACCAAGGTGACAGTCTGTGTGCGGATTGTAAACACAACCAGATGAGCAACAAAATAAAATGTTTAAAAATATTCACAGAGCGTGAGATCTTAAAATGATCATTATTACATTCAGTGATTCAATGTGAAGAGCAAAACCCGAAAAAAAAATCATACAGCACCATGAGTTCTTAAAGACGGATTGGTTATTGTCTGGTAGATAATCGTAAGGTTTAGATTATATTGTAAAACCAATCTTTTTTTTTCCGAGAGTAAATTGTTCATTTAGCTGGATTGTAGGGGATTTGATAATTTGCTAAAAGAATAATCAATGAACGTTTTGGGTTGCTGCAATTAAGTAGCAATCTCGTAAACTTTGCTAATTTCTTCATTAATATATTCAGCGATGCAGACACGCAACGCTCTCAGGATCATCAACGATAATACAAATCGATTTACTTTTCAGGGAGATTTAGAATAGTAAAGTACATATGAACAGGCACATGAGCGATCTCTCACAAGCCTGACTATTCGAACCTCAACTCTGGGATTCTCCTCAGTATTGATAAAATGTAGATGAGAACCATTTGAAGTATAAAATGAGTCAATAACTTGAAATAATAAAATGAAACTTCGAGGCGAGAGATGCAACACGAACGTGTGTAATAGAACAAACTCTCCTCAGAAGCTGTATGCGAAAAGTTAATACACTCAATGAACATCCAGCTTGACAAGTGCTTTGTAAATATAAGTTTCGAATAGATACCATGCATAGACAATTTGAAATCAATGTATACTTGATGTTTGTTCAGCAACTGCATCAGGATGAACATTTGGTAATAGGCCACCAAAACTAATAAAAATTTTTGGTAGAAATGGTAGGGGGTTGTGGTAGACATAACAGAGTGCGTTCACCTGTACCACAGTATCTAAAACCAGAACATGTGATAAGTAGAAGCGAAACCAAAGGTACACACAGCTCTGTGAATGACAGCAGAGTAAGGTGAGTAGCTATGATGGGAACTGTACTAAGCAGTAGAGAAAGTTGCAGTCCATACATACCATCCACTTCATCTCTCCATACTATTTTTTTTCAACTTTATTGTCATTTTTCCCATATACACATATTCCTCTCACCGTAAGTCATGCGTGTCACCCTACTTCGGCGGTATGTGGCCGGTGCGTTGAATATATATATATATATATATATATATATATATATATATATATATATATATATATATATATATATATATATATATATATATATATATAACTGCCCAGGGAGGTACTACCGTCCTGCCAAATGAGTGTAAAACTAAAGCCTGTGAATGTTTTACATGATGGTAGGATTGCTGGTGTCTTTTTTCTGTCTCATAAACATACAAGATTTCAGGTACGTCTTGTTACTTCTACTTACACTTAGGTAACACTACACTTGCAAGTACAAGCATATATATAAGTACCCCTCTGAGTATTCTATTTTCTTACTAGTTCTTATTCTTGTTTATTTCCTCTTATCTCCATGAGGAAGTGGAACAAATTCTTCCTCTCTAAGTCATGCGTGTCGTAAGAGGCGACTAACATGCCGGGAGCAGAAGGCTAGTAACCCCTTCTCCTGTATATATTACTAAAGCTAAAAACAGAAATTTTTCTTTTTCTTTTTAGGCCACCCTGCTTCGGTTGCATACGGCAGGTTTAATGAATGTATATATATATATATATATATATATATATATATATATATATATATATATATATATATATATATCGAGCCGAATAGGCAGAACTAGCGATCGTGGCTTAAATAGCAACGCTCATCTTGCCATATAGGACAAGTGAAAATTTGTGTATGCAATAATATCGCCAAAATCATTCTGAACCTAACGAAAAAAATATATTTCACTGTGTTTAGTATTAAATTATTGTAAACAAATCTAAAATATATTTAGTTGGGTTAGGCTAAAATAAATTGCTCTTGTTATAATAAGGTTAGGTAAGTTTTCTAAGATTCTTTTGGTGCAAAATTAAAAATTTTTACATTAACATTAATGAAAAAAATATATATTTAAACGTATAAGAGAAAATTTTAGAAAGGACTTAATTTTAAATGAGTTCCTGCTAATTGACCAGTTTTACATATTCGGCACGACATATATACATATATACATATATATATATATATATATATATATATATATATATATATATATATATATATATATATATATATATATATATATATATAACTTCATTCCAATAGGGTCGGAGACTCTTGTGGCATAGGGCAAGTGTGCTCTGAAGTTCCTTAAAGAGATGGGTAAAAAACTCATCATAGAAACCAAGGATCACAGGGCGACCAGCTTACTCTTTCAGAGACTTAGTGTTTTGATCCAGAGGGGAAATACCTGCAGCAGTCTGGGCACGCGGCCCACCGCCGGGGAGCCAGACTAAGTATTCGAGATGTAGCTCTGAGATGTTATCTGCTGTTCTACTCACTATTATATTTTTGTGAATGTATTCTGTCTTTAAATAAAGTCGACATAGAAGGTAGAATATAGGGGGTAGTAGGAGAAGACAATATTTAAACAGCTTCAGGGAGAACCTTGAGTCTTTCTTAAAGTAAGATTACTCTTTTCTCTGAGGATGAGGGTTCCCCAGTACAGTTCCAGAGGTATTACCTCCCTGTATATATATATATATATATATATATATATATATATATATATATATATATATATATATATATATATATATATATATATATATATATATATAGCGTGAAGAATAAGTCAAAACCGACATAAAATCAAACAACGGTTTTTCAGGAGAGAGAAACATAAGGATGAATAGATATAGAGAGGGCGGATCTACTGGGATGTGAGCCTGAGGTGAAGCTTGCCCTCGCGTGGTAATTACGCTTCAGTAAAGAGAAGTTACGGCCCATTGAGGTGTATAGCGCGGGATCCGCAGACTTGTTTACAAACAGCGCCGAATAAATTATGCGCTTTCATGTGCAACATCGCGGCATTATCTCTTGATTATACACCCGCGAATTTATGTAGCTTTACCCCTCCTGGTTTAGGTTGCATACCCCTCCCCAACTCTTCCTCCTCCTCCTCTCCCTAGTCCTCCTCCTCTTCCCTCCATACATACAGTAATGTTATATTGAAATGATAACGATGCCACATACAAATATTTGTATAATTTAAGTTGGTAGGTCTTTGATAGATGTTCTGTCAATACACAAGATGAGTCGCGCGTGTGGTAAGTTTTTTTTTTCCAGGGTGCGAGAATGACATTATAAATTTACATCCCGACGTGTCACATCGTTGAGAAGTCGATGTTCCCCCACAAGTTAAATTGCCTCGATGAAGTCACTAAGCGGGAAAGCGTCTTTAGAGAGAGGGAGAGAGAGAGAGAGAGAGAGAGAGAGAGAGAGAGGGAGGGAGAGGGGAGAGAGGGGGGATAGAGAGAGAAGAGGGGGGTAGAGAGAAGGGAGAGAGGAAGAGAGAGAGGAAGAGAGAGAGAGAGAGGAAGACTTGGTAAAATTGGTCAGTTAGCAAGAACTCATTTAAAATTAAGTCCGTTCTAAAATTTTTTCTCTTATACGTTTAAAGATATATTTTTTTCGTTTACGTTAATGTAAAAATGAATAATTTTTTTACCAAAAGAACCTTAGAAAACTTACCTAACCTTATTATAACAAGCGCAATTTAATTTAGCCTAATCCAGCTAAATATATTTTAGATAAGTTCACAACAATTTAATAATTAACGAACACAATGAAATATTTTTTTTTTCGTTAAATTCAGAAAGATTGTTTCGAAACTATTGCATACACAAATTTTCGTTTGCCTTATCCGGCAAGAAGAGCGTTGCCAAAATCGCAAGTTTTGCCTATTCGGAACGACATATATATATATATATATATATATATATATATATATATATATATATATATATATATATATATATATATATATATATATATATATATATATATATATATATATATATATATATATATATATATATATATATATATATATATATATATATATATATATATATATATATATATATATATATATATATATATATATATATATATATATATATATATATATATATATATATATATATATTTATATATGTATATTTATATATATATATATATATATATATATATATATATATATATATATATATATATATATATATATAATATATATATATATATATATATATATATATATATATATATATATATATATATATATATATATAAAACAACCACTCTGATATTCCACATATATTATATATATATATATATTGGAATATCTATTCTTTCAGAGTGGTTGTTTTGCATATTCTGATATCACCTGTTTACTGTGATCTTATATATATATATATATATATATATATATTTTATTTTTTATTATCACACCGGCCGATTCCCACCAAGGCAGGGTGGCCCGAAAAAGAAAAACTTTCACCATCATTCACTCCATCACTGTCTTGCCAGAAGGGTGCTTTACACTACAGTTTTTAAACTGCAACATTAACACCCCTCCTTCAGAGTGCAGGCACTGTACTTCCCATCTCCAGGACTCAAGTCCGGCCTGCCGGTTTCCCTGAATCCCTTCATAAATGTTACTTTGCTCACACTCCAACAGCACGTCAAGTATTAAAAACCATTTGTCTCCATTCACTCCTATCAAACACGCTCACGCATGCCTGCTGGAAGTCCAAGCCCCTCGCACACAAAACCTCCTTTACCCCCTCCCTCCAACCCTTCCTAGGCCGACCCCTACCCCGCCTTCCTTCCACTACAGACTGATACACTCTTGAAGTCATTCTGTTTTGCTCCATTCTCTCTACATGTCCGAACCACCTCAACAACCCTTCCTCAGCCCTCTGGACAACAGTTTTGGTAATCCCGCACCTCCTCCTAACTTCCAAACTACGAATTCTCTGCATTATATTCACACCACACATTGCCCTCAGACATGACATCTCCACTGCCTCCAGCCTTCTCCTCGCTGCAACATTCATCACCCACGCTTCACACCCATATAAGAGCGTTGGTAAAACTATACTCTCATACATTCCCCTCTTTGCCTCCAAGGACAAAGTTCTTTGTCTCCACAGACTCCTAAGTGCACCACTCACTCTTTTTCCCTCATCAATTCTATGATTCACCTCATCTTTCATAGACCCATCCGCTGACACGTCCACTCCCAAATATCTGAATACGTTCACCTCCTCCATACTCTCTCCCTCCAATCTGATATTCAATCTTTCATCACCTAATCTTTTTGTTATCCTCATAACCTTACTCTTTCCTGTATTCACCTTTAATTTTCTTCTTTTGCACACCCTACCAAATTCATCCACCAATCTCTGCAACTTCTCTTCAGAATCTCCCAAGAGCACAGTGTCATCAGCAAAGAGCAGCTGTGACAACTCCCACTTTGTGTGTGATTCTTTATCTTTTAACTCCACGCCTCTTGCCAAGACCCTCGCATTTACTTCTCTTACAACCCCATCTATAAATATATTAAACAACCACGGTGACATCACACATCCTTGTCTAAGGCCTACTTTTACTGGGAAAAAATTTCCCTCTTTCCTACATACTCTAACTTGAGCCTCACTATCCTCGTAAAAACTCTTCACTGCTTTCAGTAACCTACCTCCTACACCATACACTTGCAACATCTGCCACATTGCCCCCCTATCCACCCTGTCATACGCCTTTTCCAAATCCATAAATGCCACAAAAACCTCTTTAGCCTTATCTAAATACTGTTCACTTATATGTTTCACTGTAAACACCTGGTCCACACACCCCCTACCTTTCCTAAAGCCTCCTTGTTCATCTGCTATCCTATTCTCCGTCTTACTCTTAATTCTTTCAATTATAACTCTACCATACACTTTACCAGGTACACTCAACAGACTTATCCCCCTATAATTTTTGCACTCTCTTTTATCCCCTTTGCCTTTATACAAAGGAACTATGCATGCTCTCTGCCAATCCCTAGGTACCTTACCCTCTTCCATACGTTTATTAAATAATTGCACCAACCACTCCAAAACTATATCCCCACCTGCTTTTAACATTTCTATCTTTATCCCATCAATCCCGGCTGCCTTACCCCCTTTCATTTTACCTACTGCCTCACGAACTTCCCCCACACTCACAACTGGCTCTTCCTCACTCCTACAAGATGTTATTCCTCCTTGCCCTATACACGAAATCACAGCTTCCCTATCTTCATCAACATTTAACAATTCCTCAAAATATTCCTTCCATCTTCCCAATACCTCTAACTCTCCATTTAATAACTCTCCTCTCCTATTTTTAACTGACAAATCCATTTGTTCTCTAGGCTTTCTTAACTTGTTAACCTCACTCCAAAACTTTTTCTTATTTTCAACAAAATTTGTTGATAACATCTCACCCACTCTCTCATTTGCTCTCTTTTTACATTGCTTCACCACTCTCTTAACTTCTCTCTTTTTCTCCATATACTCTTCCCTCCTTGCATCACTTCTACTTTGTAAAAACTTCTCATATGCTAACTTTTTCTCCCTTACTACTCTCTTTACATCATCATTCCACCAATCGCTCCTCTTCCCTCCTGCACCCACTTTCCTGTAACCACAAACTTCTGCTGAACACTCTAACACTACATTTTTAAACCTACCCCATACCTCTTCGACCCCATTGCCTATGCTCTCATTAACCCATCTATCCTCCAATAGCTGTTTATATCTTACCCTAACTGCCTCCTCTTTTAGTTTATAAACCTTCACCTCTCTCTTCCCTGATGCTTCTATTCTCCTTGTATCCCATCTACCTTTTACTCTCAGTGTAGCTACAACTAGAAAGTGATCTGATATATCTGTGGCCCCTCTATAAACATGTACATCCTGAAGTCTACTCAACAGTCTTTTATATATATATATATATATATATATATATATATATATATATATATATATATATCGTATTACATCAGAAGAAAAACAGATCGAGCCCCAGAATCCTTATATTCGAACAGGTTAAAATTTAAACCCAAATACATTAGCAAAAGACATGTAACTAGCTAATTACTAGAACAGTAATAACCGAGCCACCTAACGAGTACTAAAATAGTAAATTAATCCACCTACTACTAACTACACTGCCTGACTATCCCATCTCTTCCCTGAGTTTCGCTCGTACCGTCCCTTACACGTCTCAGGAGATGAATAAGACACATGTGCAACACTTTAGAATCTTTTCTCCTATATAGTAGGTTTCTTCAAGACAGATGGGACTACATACGAACATAAGGAGGAACAATACAGCAGACCTACTGGCCCATACTGGGCAGGTCCTTCTCAAACCAACACTAACAAAAATATTTACCCAACCCATGATCGTTTCCTCGTCTCTCCTCTTGCTGACTCCATATTTACTTACCTCTGAACTCGACTGATAAAGCCTGCTGTGCAGGCGAAACGTTTCGGAAATAGAGAGATCTAACTGATGCACACGTGTCTTGCTTTTCTGTTTGTCTGAACGACTAGTTAATGGTCCAAGTCGGACCGAAACGTCGTCCTACGTTTCAGTCTCCTAAGACTTGAGGATTCTACAGGGATTAAGGATTTCGCAACGATTAATGACTGTACAGACGCTATGGATTCTATAGAGATTAAGGATTCTACTGGGGGTTAAAGATTCTACAGGGATTACGCATTAAGTATGGATTACGAATTCTATAGGGATTAAGGATTCTATAAGGATTATGGATTCTATAGGAATTAAGGAATCTATAGGGATTAAAGATTCCACAAGGATTAAAGATTCTACGGTGATTAAGGATTCTACAGACATTAGGGATTCTACAGACATTAAGGATTCTACAGGGACTAAGGACTCTTAACCCTGTAGTCTACAGAATTAAGGATTCTACAGGAAGTTAACTCGGAGTTCCTGCATGTTCTTTCACTAGCCAAAAACCACTATTCTACCTTATTTCCAGCCTAGTTCCAATATTTTCACATTCTGGGGGAAGTGCTAGACTCTGAAGGGTCGTACAGCGCCTGGAGGAATGGCAGGTAAATAGATTTGATCCGAGGAAGGGTAGAGTAGCTATAACTCTCTCATATCAAGTGTCGTTTACCTCCAGCCTGGCCTTGGCAATACTTCTTTTTAAGTACAATATATGTAAGTATTAAGCAACATACACATGTATGGTTTCATTTTTGGTCACCCTGTTTTCGTTTTCTAATTTGACGTCTTGCGGAAGATTGACCCATACGAATATACAAATCCTGTAAGTATAAAACAAAATGGTAAATTTGATATTTAATAATAATAATAATAATAATAATAATAATAATAATAATAATAATAATGATAATAATAATTATTAATTATTATTATTATTATTATAATTATTATTATTATTATTATTACACGTATATGATACAACTTATACAGACGTAGCTGACATCAGTGACATACTATATAGAAAGCTCCTGGTTATGCAAAGCATTTCGGGCAAATTAGGTTAATTTTGTCCCCAGGATGCGACCCACACCAGTCGGCTAACACCCAGGTACCTACGTATTTATTGCTAAATGAACGGTGACAGCAGGTGTAAGGAAACACCTCCCTAATAATAATATCTTTATTTCTACAAGTACATATACAAGGTATACAGGCCTAACTGACATCAATTACATATTACTATATAGAAAGCCGCTTGTTACGCAGAGCATTTCGGGCAAATTAGGTGAGTGTTGTCCCAGGATGCGACCCACACCAGTCGACTAACACCCAGGTACCCATTTTACTGATGGGTGAACATAGACAACCGGTGTAAAGAAACACGCCCAATGTTGGTATCGATGATGGGAATCGAACCCAGAAACTCGCCTTGTGAAGCGAGATCTTTAGTCACCAGGCACCGTTGGCACCCGTACCAGGCATCGGTAAGGTTAGGCTATATTATCGGTAAGGTTATATTATCGATAAGGTTAGGCTATATTATTGGTAAGGGTATATTATCGGTAAGGTTAGGCTATATTATCGGTAAGGTTATATTATCGATAAGGTTAGGCTATATTATCGGTAAGGTTAGGCTATAATAATCTGTACATGCGTGCCATTAGCCGGCTTTGACGATATGAAAACAAGAACCTGGTGTATCGCACGATCTTAAAGCGTGCGCTTTCACCCGAACACTAAAAAAAAATAAAGTTGAACGATAAGCTGTGGTGAGAGACGGTCGATGCGAGGAAAAAGAAAAAAGACATATTGAGCAGAGTGAAGTTTCTCTTCACCTCTGCCCTCTCACCTTTACCTCACCCTTTTCCATCACCTTTACTCAATCTGTAAAGAAAGTATAATCTCTCTCTCTCTCTCTCTCTCTCTCTCTCTCTCTCTCTCCTTTGATCTAGAAATCTTTTTTCCAATCTTGAACTGACGTGTTCCCCAAGTTCTAGAGTAATATTTTAACAAAAGAAAAAATCTTATATTAATGCATCTCTGCTTTTTTTTATTTTTTTTATATGTTTATCTTTCTGTCTGTTTGCTCCTATTATTTATCTCTCTCTCTCTAACTCTCTTACCGAATAGTGGCACCACACACTGCTGGTTCCAAGAGTAAAGTGCTAAATGATTTCTCTCTCTCTCTCTCTCTCTCTCTCTCTCTCTCTCTCTCTCTCTCTCTCTCTCTCCATTATTTCATTTTCCTATGAGCATTTAGTACCAGTTAGTAAGTCAGCATCCTGATTACTATCAGAAATTTCTAGTATTTTCGAGAATGCTAAAAGCAACACTTTTCGGAAAGTTGGCGAGTTAGGTTAGATTAGATTAGATTAGATTAGGTTAGATTAGATTAGATTAGATTAGATTAGGTTAGGTTAGATTAGGTTAGGTTAGATTAGATTAGGTTAGGTTAAGTTTAGTTCGAGTGGATGTTAAATTAGGTTAGGCTAGAATAACTTAGGTTCACCCCAAGTGGTTAATATAGATAAATGTGTTTATTTTTACCAGAGCAAGAAGACCTAATCCAGCCCTCGCCTGCCACAGTAATTCCTTCCTAATTCCCTAAAGGGAGTCTTATCGTATCTCAACTCTTATGATTAAAGAAAATTGTATGATGCCTCAAACGTTTATAGAAACAGCCTTCAAGGTACGTATCCTTCAAGGTACGTAACCTTCAAGGTTCGTACCATTCAAGGTACGTACCCTTCAAGGGAGTGAGGGGGTACAGTGCTGCTTGGGAACGGTTCTTGATGTGAGGAGTTAAGGCTACTCTTCCCTTCCTTGTATCATGGTCATAGTGTTATGAATGAAAATAATAATAATAATAATTATTATTATTATAATCACAGTGATGCAGTTTCATTTTAATTTTAAGCAGTTAACTTTAACACTGTCTAGTAAATGAACAGTTTATTATCTAAGTTACTAGCTGATGAACAGCCCTGACGAGAGACCAGAGGTCAATAATTTAGTCACGGTAAACATTAAACTCGCAAGTGTTGTTCAGCTCAGCTGACTGAATAATGAACTCGTGATAGTAATTAGGATCTTTTGTGAATGTTGTGTGACTGAAAACAGTGTTAATAAATGATTGATATCTTATATTTGTCTCTTTTTTTTTGGAGGGGGGGGTTATTTATTCATTTATCGCTTTATTTGAAATGTTGATATTCGTAGGTCATCGCTTTGCGAAGTAGAGGCTCGATCCTCCGTCCGCCAAACGAAACCTGGTGTCTGATCAGAGTCAGGCTGTTCGTAAATGCCCTCTTGGAATCCTTAAAAATGCTCACTTCTAGTTACGTTTATCTATCTTTTAAATACAGTGAAAATGTAATATTTATTTTAAGGTATTTTTCATGGAAGCGCTAAACCTGTAAGGCTCATCAAGATCCCTCTATCAGCATCAAGGTGTCACACAGAGAGAGAAGCACTGATCCGCAACACACACACACACACACACACACACACACACACACACACATTCATTCTCGTCAATATCCACAAGGACACACTTTAGCATTTTTGACCCGAGTTTGCGACGTATTGATAAATGTTCTCCTTGCACGATTCTCACTATTCATTTTCTGCCAGCAGACGTCCCATAAATTAGAGCGTCAGGGGTGAAAAACTCTGCTCATACACGCTGCTCTCATGCCAGGGCTAGACCACCAGACCTGCCAGGCCCTGAGTTATGAACCTGCCTTCTCCTCTTGCCCTCATATTCAGCCTAAATCCTCCTTATTGGACCATGAGTAACGCTCGTCTGATGACTGGCAACTGCTTACAGGCGTGTAACACCAGCAGCTGCTTATCTAATCTTGAAAATTATTCTGCTTTTCAATTTGAACTTTGTTAATTCAGCGACCTGGGGTCTCGCCTCTGTGTCGAAGATGACTTATAATTTTGCTTACCTCTTTCATATTTTTTATTGAACAAAAGTGGTTACATCAGCAATGTGCTGGTACCGTATACTATACGAGAGTTACACAGTTGAAACTTAAACTTGCTTCCCTGTCATATTCCGTCACAGAAGATTCGTTACATATATAGTGTTGATATCCGTCAGGTTGAGCTGAAAAAATTTCAGGAGGGCAATGAGAATCTCGTCAAGTGTTGCATTATGGGTTCATCAGCTATAGGAACTTTAAAGGTTTCGTTCTAATAGAGCTGAAGCCATTATTACTTTTGAATTATTATCTCACACGAAAGTCATGCCTGTTGAGTTACTTTGAAGGGAATGATGGGGAGAGGGTGACTTGATGCTGCTGGTGCTGGCATCTTGAATCACAAAACTGGAGCCACTTTCCTCTTCCTTGAATCATACCTGATTGCCTACATCCCCTACGTCTTTAACACTTCCCCATAAATAATAGTACTATGACAATAATAATAATAATAATAATTATTACAAAATAATTATAAAAATAGTAATTGCATTAATAATACTAATAATTTTATTAATAATAGTTAATACATCTCTCTCTCTGCTGAGTCTTTAGTTTATCTGCTAGGTTTGAAGCTTATCAACTGTAACTGTGTCTTGTCTTATTGACAAATCCATTTTTTTGTGTTGCTGAACGTGGAATTTTGTGATGTAGTTATTTTCAGCAGAATTTGAATAATTTTTAGTACCTCTTTGATAATGCATTGAGTGCCTCTCTCGCCTTTCGGGAATTGGAAAAAATCTAAGATGGCGGTCAAGACGGTCACTGATCACTTGTGGATCTTAATTATTTTAACTAAACGTCACTTTTTTATGTTTTTCAACCCAAATAAATATTGAATTCTAATGATGATTGGATTAATATACTAGAATGCAAGATGACTATTAGTTTAATTCCGTTTATTTATATATATATATATATATATATATATATATATATATATATATATATATATATATATATATATATATATATATATATATATATATATATATGCAAAACAGCCACTGTGAAAGAATAGAGAAATTCCAAGCGCTTTCGTGACTACTCACATTATCAAGGAACTATCAAGGAACTATCATAGTTCCTTGACAATGTAAGTAGTCACGAAAGCGCTTGGAATTTCTCTATTCTTTCAGAGTGGTTGTTTTGCAAATTCTGAAACAGCCTGTTTACTGTGATCTTATTGCATATATATATATATTGTTTTGGGACTATAAACAAAATTTTCTTGCTTTTGCAAAAAGGTGAGGGGTGATTTTAGCTTCCACCATGTGTAGTATTCCATCAACAAATAAGATAACGTCGGAAGCATCTCGCACCAGAATCATTACTGCTGCCAGTGAACACGGAAGAGATAACATTTATGAGGAACTACGAAAACGATGAGATGAAATATGAAACCATTACCATTAAGTGCCACAAAAACTGTATTTCTTAGCATATATCAAAAGCGCATATACAGCGCCGGACCAGAGGCGTAAAGAGACAACAACAAAAAAAGAAATAATCCTTTACCTCTAAAAATTAACTGCTCCCTTCTGGGGTAAACTTTAAATTGTAATGTTAAGTTTGTAGGGAGATATGTTCACTCGCACATGATCCCATGTAATCCTTCCAGGTGGCAAACACCATATGTTTGTACAACATCAAGCCGAGGTTCCAAGCAGTTCTTTAAAGATTCTATTCTTAAAATCTATAGTCAACGAAAGAATTAATTGACAAACGGAAATCAGCAAAGATTCATTTTCTGGGATGCATTTTCTCGTCCAGGGCAGCGCTGTACTAGAACTTGGTTTCCATTACAATAATTTCTCGTTCTGGGATAAATATGCTCGTTCTTCCTGCACCTGAGGTGGGAGAAGAACGAGGTTGCCAAGACTCTCTGGCGTCACTTTACCTCAGGATGCTGGGGATGCACCACCAAGGCCCTGAAACTGAACCACTGCAGCTACACCAGTGATCAACTCTACTTATCTCTTAGATGTGATTGTGCAACTGCTCATCTTTCCTGATGTGTTTTACAAATGTGGAGGCTGTGACAGTTGTTTAAACAATATTACAAAGGGTAATCTTAAAGATGATGCAGAAATGTTCATGATAATGATGACTGAGATGATGACATTGTGAAGTATTTAGCTCATTAGTATCTTAGTTATTAGTATAATGATATAGAGCAAGGTTTAAGGGTAAGGTGTCAGGAGAAAACCTATTACTTGAAACCTGACCTTTTTCTTCTCATGAAATTATTGTGACATAAGAAGAGGTAATCAGAGATGCTAGTAGAAATATTCCCTGCATAAGTTATGTGGTATCTCGTACTGACAACAATCGACTGTGTCACATATAACCCCGGTTCACAAATGAGTAATAATTACGGGTGATAATATTCCAGTACTCATTTGTGAGACATCTGTTCGTACATGGTATAATGTTTGGTCAATGTTTTCAGAATCAGACCTGAAAGAAATGTACTTTTCGTGAAACTACAAATGTTGTCTACTTCACCTCCCTTACCCTGCCTATTGCATAGAGAGCTAGGAGGGTGTCTCTCAATGCCTGTCAGCATTATTTATTGTCAAGATGAGAGTCACTGTGTATATACGATATATATGGAATTTTCGGGCCAGCATTCAATTCATAATGAAAGTACAAAAGGTGAATTCATTTATGTAAAATAATTAATCATGTTAGCAGTGAATTTGATTACAATATTCATCTTGGCATTCTGAAATTCTTCAGCTGTGACAGAGTGGCACCCGCTGAATCACGATTCTAGACTTCTCAGAGCTTCAGTATCTGCTAAAAGCAGTTATGTTCCTCCAAAATATCTAGATTCATCCATCTTTTCACTTTAAGTACAAATTAATTGAGAAATAAACATGTCTTAGTGTATGTATAAAGATATATACATCTCACGGTGTATATCTACAGAGACACACCGCTCGGTGTATCCACTCCGGGTTGTGGAAGCGGACCTATAATTACACTAACAATTCGCCCCACTGAGTCACTACACAAGTGAGCATATAATCAAGACTGCAATATTGTTCCCCTGAGTAGTTATACTCCATCACTTACCTCGTCTCTGAGCTACGGTGAATTAAGCCATATAGCAAGTGACAGCAACTGGCCGGCAACACCAGCAGGGTGCACTCTAAGACTTGTATAACAGCTTAACAATTGCCGTGCAGAGCTCCGGCGTGTAATTGCCCTCACAGCTTGGGGAATTGATGGGTGGGCTGTAGACGCTAGGTAATGAGTCAGGTCATTACGAGTGGGTGGGCGGGGGTGAGTGAGTGAACGTGTGTGTTTGTGTAAGCTGGTAACGATGGGGGTAACGCGTATCAATAAGAGTTAGGTATTGAAGGCACCCTAGGCGACGTTGGCTGTTGCTTAACCAGATGTGAAGGCGGGTGGAAGTGAATAGGTCTCTGGTGAAGCGTGGTTGCTAGGGATAAAGCCCTTTGCAGAGCAAGCTTTCATTGAGGCAACGTTTCACTCAGTGTAGTGCTTCATCAAGTCACCATTGGCTTTATAAAACTCAACACACAGCGAAACGTTGTCCCAATAAAAGCTTGTTCTGCAGCGTGTACTTATCTATTGGTGGTTGCAGGGGTCGAGTCACAGCTCCTGACCCCACCGTATCTGCCTTCATACTTGTCGGCAGTATGCCATTTCATCCAGTTTGGGATATATAAGAGAAAAAGCAGAATGGGAGAAATTTGAGAATGGCAGTGACAAAGATTTTCATTAAAAAAATAGTAGGAACACTAGCAATGTTTTGTTTCTCATCTCTGTAAAATAGTGAGGTAGTGGAAACAAAGCTATGTTTTCTTACCGTGTTCCAGTCCACAAGACGCGTTTCTTACCAGAAGCCATGAAATCTTCCAGCCTGAGCTGGAAGGCTTCAGCAAGACGATAAAGATATCGTCAGGTGCTACAACTCTTTCGAAAGTTACACTTCAGTCGAGTTAGACGAGTAACTATTACTTGGGAATTACCATCTCGCAGTGTCGTGTATCACACACACGAGGGGAAGCGGAAAGGGTGTTGGTGATAGTGAGGAGAGGTAGACCGGTGGTGGTTAGGAGTACATTGGTGGTGGCGGTGGGGGATATATTTGGTGGTAATTAGGGAGGCGGTGGTTGCGTGTAGAGGGTGAAGAGTATGCTGAGATGGGACAAGCAGTGGGGAGAAGGGGTGAAGAATTATGTTGAGGGAGGGAACAAATTGGGGCCTAGAAGAGAGATATTAGGGAAAAAAGGGGAAAGAAGCGTGTAGGTGAGAAAAATGGTAAATGGGAAAGTGAAAATGGTGTGTAAAGAGTAGAAGAGAGCGTAGAACAGAGAGAGAATAAGAGCGTAAGGAATGGGGAAGAAAAGAGGGGTGAAGGGTGAGAAGAGATTTGATCTGCAAAAGAGAGGAAAGATTTACAGTGAGGAGAGAGAAGAGGGGTGCATGGGTAAAGAAGAGGGGTGCCGAGGGTGAAGAAGAGGGAAAAGGAGACAAGGACAGTGGTGTCTGAGTGACTGAGTGTCAATAGTGAAGAGGGGTGAACAATAGTGAGGTCTGGGAACAGTGGAGGTGCTAAGAAAAGAGAACGATTGTTTTGCCAGAAGAGAACGCTCGCGTCGTAAGGAAAATAGAAAGAAAACAGAACGTCTGCTTTACAAAGAAAAAAGAACGCTTGCTTAGGAAAGACAACGGAACGCACGCTAAGCAGACAGAATACCTGTTTAATAAAGAAAGCAAAAACACTTGTTTAGTAAATAAAACAGAATACTTGGCAAAAGCGGAACGCTCGTTTAATAAAACGAAACAGAACTACTCAGTAAATAGAACAGAACGCACACACATTAAACAGAACGCTTACTCCAGGAACGCAGGCTCCGTAGATAAAAACCGAACTTCTCTTCTGCAGGCAAAATCGAACGCACGACTCGCACAATACTCCAACAGCGACAAGAACCTCTGAACTTTAATTAATATCAGTCACAGCATAACAGATATTAGTTGAAAATCTCAACAGTAATTTTGAAACACCACAAACACATCCAAACAATTTTTTTTCTCCATATCAAACTTTTTAAATACAATTGATTTTTAAAATTAAACTCATTACAAGCAAAAATAATTATGGAGTGATTGATTAACCATACAGAAAAAAAAATCTGCTGGATAACACGTGTTGCTAAATACGGGATAATGCATCCTACATAATACGTTCTGGATAATACGTTCTGGATAATGCGTGATGAAAATGTGTGCTGGATAATATGCACTGGATAATTTGTGCCGGATTATATATTCTGAAAAATACGTAGAATAATATGTGCTGGTTAAACCGTGGACTTATAATTTGTCCTGGATAATGCATCCTCGTCAATACATCCTCGTTTATACTTATTAGGTATTATACACCGGATAATAAGTGTTGGACAATACGTGCAGTATTTCACATGCTGGAATATGCTTTCTGGGCTGTACCTGCTGGATAATAAGTCCTGGACAATACGAACTGGTCAAAATAAACCCAAATTACAGTTACAAGTTTGAATGAATGAAAATAAAATTATCAACACGTAAATAATATCTCGTTTGTGTAGTGTTAATATAATTATTGCAAGTACTCACCTAGTTGTGGTTGAAGGGGTCGAGACTCAGCTCCTGGCCCCGCCTCTTCACTGATCGCTACTAGGTCCTCTCTCTCTCTGCTTCCTGAGCTTTGTCATACCTCGTCTTAAAGCTATGTATGGTTCCTGCCTCCACTACATCACTTGCTAGGCTATTCCACTTCCTAACAATTCTGTGCCTGAAGAAATACTTCCTAACATCCCTGTAATTCATCTGAGTTTTCAACATCCAACTGTGACCCCTTGTTGCTGTGTCCCGTCACTGGGACATCCTGTCTCTGTCCACCTTGTCGATTCCTCTCAGTGTTTTGTATGTCGCTATCATATCTCCCCTATCTCTTCTGTCCTCCAGTGTCGTCAGGTCGATTTCTCTTAACCTCTCCTCATAGGACATACTCTTTAGCTCCGGGATCAGTCTAGTTGCAAACCTTTGCACTTTCTCCAATTACTTTACGTGCTTGGCTAGGTGTGGGTTTCAAACTGGTGCTGCATACTTCAAAATGGACCTAACGTACACAATGTACAGGGTCCTGAACGATTCCCTATTAATATGTCGGAATGTTCTTCTTAAGTTTTCTAGGCGCCAGTAAGCTGCCGCAGTTATTTGGTTGATGTGCGCCTCAGGAGATGTGCACGGTGTTATACTCACACCAAGGTCCTTTTGCTTGAGTGAGGTTTGTTGTCTCTGGCCCCCCTAGACTGTACTCCGTCTGCGGTCTTCTTTGCTCTTCCCTAATCTTCATGACTTTGAACTTGGTGGGGTTGAACTCCAGGAGCCAGCTGCTGTAACCAGGCCTGCAGCAGATCCCTTTGTAGCACTGCCTGGTCCCCGTCCGATTGAATTCTTCTCATCAACTTCATATCATCTGCAAACAGCGACACTTCGGAGTCTATTCCTTCCGTCATGTCGTTCACAAATACCAGGAACAGCACCGGTCCTAGGACTGACCCCTGTGGAACCTCGCTCGTCACAGGCGCCCACTCTGACTCCTCGCCACGTATAATGACCCGCTGTTGTCTTCCTGACAGGTATTCCCTGATCCACTGCAGCGCCTTCCCAGTTATCTCTGCCTGGTTCTCCAGCTTTTGCACTAATCTCTTGTGTGGAACTGTGTCAAACTCCTTCTTATAGTCCAAGAAAATGCAATCTACCCACCCCTCTCTATCTTGTCTTACTGCTGTCACCCTGTCTTAGAACTCCAGTAGGTTTGTGACAATATATTTATGTATTGTCAGTGACAATATATTTATGTTTAAGTTATTGATGTCATAGCAGAATATGACCGAATTTTTTATTATTGCCACTTTAATTTTGTTTAGGCCATTACAATATCAATGTTTGTGGGATTTTCCTAATGCCGTAATATTCATCATTCTGACTCTGGGCACTGGTGTGCCTGGGGGCACTTCCTGTACCCTCCTCTCTCCCTCCCTCACTCCAGAGAAGACGTCCTTTGGGAACGTACTTGCCTAGAATTTCTCCTCTCTTCTGCAATTTTGCAAGCTCCTGATGTATTGATTGCAACGCGAAAGGCCTATAGCTATCATTCTACTCCCCATGTGGTCTTTTCGCATCCTGTATCGCTTGTTTTGTGATATATATATATATATATATATATATATATATATATATATATATATATATATATATATATATATATATATATGTATATATATATATATATATATATATATATATATATATATATATATATATATATATATATATATATATGCAATAAGATCACAGTAAACAGGTGATTTTAAAATATGCAAAACAACCACTGTGAAAGAGTAGTGAAATTCCAATCGCTTTCGTGACCACTCACGCGCTTGGAATTTCACTACTCTTTCACAGTGGTTGTTTTGCGCATATATATATATATATATATATATATATATATATATACTTATGTACACGAACACACACACACAGGGTGGGTAGATACAATGGTACAATGAAAGCTGGTAAGAAACAGATATTCAGACGCGCTTGAAACAGTCTGCTTAAGTCAGTTCTCTGAAGGGAGTATGGTGTCTGCTTGAGACCTAGAAAGAGAGGAGGTTGTCTGCTCTGCGCCTTTAAGCTCATAAGGAGTAACCCGCTTTCTTTAAGTCCAAAAGGCGGTAACTATCTCCTTTAGGAATAGTAGAAGAAAGATGTCTGCTTTAATGCTAGAGGGAGAAAAAATTCTGCTATAGGACTCTAGAAAGTAAATTATCTCCTGCAGGGCTCTCGGAAGAAAATGGTCTGCTGCAGGATTCTAGGAAGAAAAGAAATGTCTGCGGAGGACTCGAGGAAGAATGTCTGCTTGGAGACTACAGTGAGGAAGCAAGCAGCCAAGCACGACCATCTGGAAGGAAATCGAGTGTGAAGAGATAATGTGAAAATTGTCGAAATGCGATAAGCTTCCTAGAAGGTTTAAAGGAACTTTGAGTGGGAGGTTGGAGGAGGAGGACGAGAGAATAAAGGAGAAAGAAATAAAGGAAGGCTAAGGAGGAAGAGGAGGAGGAAGAGAAAGACGAAGAACAAATAAGGAAGAGGAGAATTAGGAAATTAAATATAAGAGGGACTGAGGATGAGAAAAAAGAAATGATGCTGGAGGAGGAAGAGTAAAGGAAAAGAAAATAGAGAGTAAAAGGTCTGCATATTACAAAGTTTCCAAAAATTTTATGCATTTATAATATTTGGAAAATAAAAATTCAAAATTTTGAATTTTGCTCCTTTGAAAACATGTTTTTGAACATAAAATTTAGAAATATTGAATTTAGAATTTTTTGACATTGTGCAAAACATGGCTTCAAGATGATCACCAACAGAGGGAACACATACAGATATTCAATAGTAAACGTAACCTAGTTATGAACTAGCAGTGATGATGATACTGTGCATAGGTATTTATTATTATTATTATTATTATTATTATTATTATTATTATTATTATTATTATTAGTATTAGTATTATAAAAATTATTATTATTAATATTCATATGGAAGGACTAACCCCTAGGGTCATAGAGCTCCTGGAGAATTGGAAGTTGTTAGAACTGATCCAGTTCCCTGAATCAAGATCCCAATTCAACACCAATGCATTTCCCTTCAAAGAGGTCGAAGGTAGATCAAAATTGTTAAATCACGAATAGAATGAAAGTCAGTAGAAACAACAAGTTTGAAAAAGGATTTGAAAACCATTGATTAACAACTTCAAGATTTCTAAAAATATAAATTGAAATTAATATAAATTAGAATAAGTAACAGTTTAAGTATAATGGAAGAAATAAAAATCCTGAAGAGTAGTCAGGCTTTCTCGCATGTGTCATATTTCCTTGATTTATGCCCAATTAAGACATCTAGAAAAATTAAACATTTTCTTTCAGGGTTATGTTAGGTAAGAAATGTGTCCAGAAGCACAGAATCTGGGCTAGGATGAAACTGTCTGTATTATAGCTGTCGAGAGTGATATATTTAAAAGGTCAGTTAATACATGTACAAATGACGGGGAGAGGGAGAGCGGGTGATATAGGAAGAGAGGAACGCTGGAACAGCAGCTTGAAGGGATGAGTGTTTTCAGTAGACAGGAACTCTGGAAGAGCAGCTTGAAGTAATGGGTGTATTCAATGGGCAGGGACAAGCTTTGGAACAGCAGCTTGAAGGGATGAGTGTCTTCAGTGGACAAGGACAAGCTCCGAAGCAGCAAGTAGTAGTGATAGATGAGTTACGAAGCACCAATTACGGGAGAGTAAACAAAACTTACAGGAGAGACTTTTATAGAGACGTCTCGCTAAAACTTAAGCAAGCTCTTACCTCAAAATATCGTATGTACAATATATTATCTACTCTGTACGTTGCTTTGGAAGAGACATATTAAAAGAAAATGTTAGAAATGGGACATTAAAGAAGCCAGGACGACTCCAGAAGAATCATATGACAGTCGAAAGTGTTTTGTCAGAGCGTGGGAAAGGCTCTCGCCGACTGTAAAATCTAACAAGACTAATAGGGGAAAGAAGAGGTGGGAAGAGGTGCGAGAGAAGGTGGGAAGAGGTGCTAGGGGAGGAGGGAAGGGTGATGTCTGAGAAAAGGAAATCACTGTGAAATATGGTCGAGCAGACAAATGTCGGAGAGAATTCGAAATTTCACGCATCTGAGAAGCTTTTAGTGAAAATGGAGAAATGGAAGCTGCGATATCGGATAAAGATCTCAAAGGGAAGCGGGTTGGGGCTGGCTCAAGAAGATTGATGAGAGAGGCAAGAGAAGACACGTGAGCCCCCTAGTGTGAGGGGTCCATCACACACACACACACACGCACGCACGCATACACACACACACACACACACACACACACACACACACACACACACACACACAAAAAAAAAAAAAAAAAAAAAAAAAAAAAAAAAAAAAAAAAAAAAAAAAAATATCCAAGTGTCAATCGACAAGTGTCTTTCAGCACCATTAACAAGCACACACATACAGAGTGATTGGTCACAATTAAGGCAGGGATGATCGAGCCTTCACCAGTCCTTGCTCTGTATGAGGTAAAAAAAAAAACGGCTAAAATCCAATGTGAATCTCTGACACAGGACTTTCAAGAGTTCCGATGAATAGATTATATTATATTCGCGTGAAACGCTGAACCCATATGGTCATTCAGAGAAAAAGAAAGGTGGTACAGGCTTGATCCTCCGGTCGCTAATAAGGGCACTACCACGTCACTTGTCAGGTTGTGTATTGGTGAAGCAAAATAAATTCCCTGAAATCAGTCTAATGAAATTTTATAGTGAAAAATGGAACTCCGAGATTCGACACTTACTGTGCGCATCATATATAAAGTAAACGTTTCGCCACAAGTGGCTTCATCAGAGCTGATAAAGCCACTTGGGGCGATACGTTTCCTTGAACAAATGTCCTGAACTATACACAAGTATTCCTTGCCACAGTATTTCGACATTACCGTGTTATTTACATCCGAAACTGCGAGAGCGATTACGACCTTCGGTAATAATTTATATAAAATAAATGGAAAGGGAAATGTAGAATACATGGTACAAAAATGATTTAGAAAACAAAGAAGGGTGAAACATAGAAAATCGACGCTTTAGATACATGAAATTTGGAAGTATGACAGAGAAGTTAAGAGGAGGGACAAACAAGATTGCTTAATCGAATCAAATGTGGCAGGACAAGGAGAAGTGTGTGGGAGAAAGAGGTCTTCCTGATTGGATAGGGATTTGAGGGTACGAACCTGGGATAAATGTGTCCGAAAGAAGGATAGTGATCAGTGTTGTGGAAGATAGGAGAAATCTGCCTGATGCAAGGACTGGGAACTAGAGGGAGATGAGCTGGTGGAGGGAGGGAAGGAGGCAGATTAACGAATGGATAGAGAATATCGGTACTTGTTCCATGGGTGATGCTAAAAAACTTCGTTGCAATTCTTCCTCATCCCTTGGATGCAAATGTCACACCGAAGACAAAGGTGAGAAAAATGAGACACGTTGCATAACATACCTTTCTTGAGACAACTTTTCGCTCTATGTTGACCTTTATCAAGTGGTGACTTAATAAAGTTCTATACAGGCTTGC
Source organism: Cherax quadricarinatus (assembly GCF_038502225.1). Classification (NCBI taxonomy): domain Eukaryota; kingdom Metazoa; phylum Arthropoda; class Malacostraca; order Decapoda; family Parastacidae; genus Cherax; species Cherax quadricarinatus. Next base: position 13,171,418 of record NC_091339.1, on the reverse strand, counting down.
ACTCTAACGTGTTACTTTCCTATACTGTTGCCGTCATTACGCCTATCATATTAATTGACATTCCTCATCAAGGTTCTGTACTTCCTGTAGAACATCAGTACTCATTAAACACACACACAACACTCACACACACACACACACACACACACACACACACACACACACACACACACACACACACACACACACACACAACGCACACACAACACACACATACACAACACACACACACACACAAACACACACGTAACACAACACACACACGTCAGCCACCTCATCCTGGGGGAAAAAAAGGATTGTACCTGTCCTGTAGTGTTGGGAGAAGAGCGTTTTATGTTAGAAGTGTTCCCCAGAATAGAAGAAATTATTAATATTTAACATTTTCTGGGGTAAGAATAATGTATGAAATATATTAGAGTAAGAGAGTAGCACAACAGCAGAGTGGTGCGTTTGTTTACATGCAATATGGTGGAGCGTACGCTGCTATGGTGATGAACCTGCAGACAAGGAAACCAGCGGATGAATAAGCAGAAATGACTAAAACTTAGGAAATTCAGGTAAGGCAAGAAGGATTAATGTGGAGAGACTGAACAAGGAAATTTTAACGTTAAAGAATTAATTAGCAAATTTAAAGACCTTCTTACAGGAAATGCAGCAGATATTAAGTGAACAAAATGAGATATTGAAAAGAGAGACATAACGATGAGTAGTTCTGGACATCTTTGAAAACGAGAATAACATTTAGAAGGAGACTAAAAGTTTTGTACAAAACTATATTAGAAGATAGTTATGCAGGAAAAACTATGCATAAAACAGGTGTAGATAGCAAAGGATATTTCTGAATATGTCAACAAAAGCTTAGAGAAAGAGAGGAAAGGTTTGGAAGCCTCAAGACAAGATTGAAAACAGTTTTGCAAAATTCGGTAACGACACGACATAATTTGAGCAACAGATAATATATGCTAAAGAATTCACTGCTAGAGCCAATATTAGTCAAGAAATAATAAAAAAAGTGCAAATAATTAAGTTATTGAGAAACTCTGTTGTTAGATATAAAACGGATATTTTTATTTGCTGTTTTGGAAAGCAAACAAAATCACGAAAACAAAGAATAAAAGAGGAAGAACAACATATAAATGAGAAGAGAAAATGCATTTTGGATTTCAGCTTCTAACAGCATTTTTGTAGCAAATAAACCTATTAGAAAATGTGAGAGAAATATCTTTAGGTCACTGAAAAATAAAGCTTACACAGATTAAGCATAAAGAAGAGCTTAAGAAAAAAAAACTAAGGATATCAAGGAATCGGTGAGTTGTAATAAAGTTGGTAGAATTACCGACAATATGTAAAGTAAAAGGACACAAGTGCAACTAATGTGACATTTATTGTGGCAACGTTTCGCTCTCCAGGAGCTTTATCAAGCCATTACAAACAATACATTCAGAGACGCCCAATTAGTGATAAAAGAAAATAATTTCCGCACACGCAAGTGCCTTGAATCAGCACTGATCGCTGTTTCAAATACAATTAAACAAAACAACGGCAGCTTCACCATCTCCGAAGTCTTAGCAAGAATCCTCCTGAAAACAGTAAACCCTGCCATCACATAGTCTCTCCTGTTATACTACACAAAGCACAGAGAGTGAACACTGAAACAAGCTGCCTCATTCCAGTTTATATTTGTCCAACCTATTTTTATGTTACCCAAGTAATAGCTTTTATATCCTTTTACTCATGTACGAATTAATTGCTCTACCATATTGTATTACTTTTGTCACTACCACTACTACTACTACTACTACTACTACTACCACTAGTGAACATCGAAATGGTACCTCACTAGTATTCACCTCACTCTGAGCCTTTATATACCCTCTGTGTCCATGTATTGTTTGTAATGGCTTGATAAAGCTCCTGGAGAGCGAAACGTTGCCACAATAAATGTCACATTAGTTGCACTTGTGTCCTTTTACTTTACAAATCGGTGAGTTATTAAGATCTGCAAATTAGACAAGATATTTACATGGAAGATTAGGTGAAAATTATGGATTTCACAAACACTGATAAAAAACTGAATTAGGGAACAAGTGAGGAAGTATATAATATTTTATAGAGTAACGGAGTCGTACTTATCAAATGGTTTTTCAAAGAAACCACAAGAAAGATGGACATGATAAAAAAATGGAAAAAGGGTAACAGTGAAGATTTTATACATTATTAGAGATGAAATAGAGTAATTCTAAAAAGATTAGAACTTATTGATATTATAAATGAAAAGAAAACCGATACAGTTTTGTCTAAAACTTATTATAAATGAAAAAAAATATAAATGTGGTTGTATTTAATAAAAAATAATTTGAATAATTTGAGTTTGAAAAAAGGAGTCTTGGCTATATTGGTAAAAAATTGAAATCCAGAATACTGAAAATGCTAAAATTATAACGATGAAAATACAAAAGAAAGATGAGAAAATGTTAGTAGTAAATGTATATAATCCACTATTTAATAAAACTTGGGAAAGAGGAGAGTTTGACGGGATAAATGATGGATTACATAATATCCTTAGGGAACTATTGATGAAAAGTGACAAAGATAAGAAAAATGTTATTTTACTTAGGGATTTAACTATAAATAAAAGTACTGGGCAGCCTATGAGGCTGAAAATGTAAATAAATGGTCAATAGATTTCCTAAATATAATGAGTTTTTTTTTTTTATGTATCGGCTTGTACATGAAGCGACCAGAATGAGAGAGGCAACACCACCAACCTCTCACACTCGTAAACAATTAAAACAAGGATTCAAGAACATAGAGATGTTTGCTGCACACACAACAATACTTCCGTAAATTATCGGTGGAAAAGCATCCACATTATCGTGGGTGAAAAAGATACATAAAACTTTTCGCCCATGAAGTGTGTTACCTTGTAGCTTTATAAGGCCGATAAAGATCTTGCATCTAACGTTGTTTTGTGTATCTTTCGCTTTTTCATGCATCTTACGTTGTTCCATGTATCTTACGTTGTTTCATGTACCTTACGTTGTTGTATTTAACGCTGTGCCCTGTATCTTACGCTATTTCGTGAGTCTTTTTCCTACATTTGTAGGTTCGCAGCTTCTTCCACCATCCATATTACAGCTTGAAACAGCAGCAAGTTAATTGGAAAATAGTAAAGCTGATGAAGCAATAAAAGATTAGAGATTCTAGCAATCGAAAGTTTCAACACCACGAAGCAGAAGCGGGGCGAAATATACAAGGATTGAGAGATAATACCAGCTGCTGCAAGTGTATCTAAATTATAGACTTGAAAGTTTTATGTACCGTTAATCTAATTATAATGCTGGTTTATGTTAGATTTTGCCGGCGAAGCAGCTCGTTTATTGTACAACCATTAGCTATCCTGTGGACTATCCTATGATAGGTGATGGTAGCGCAAGAAAATAGGGATAGTCAGCATTAGGTAAAAGGACACAAGTGCAACTAATGCGACAATAAAATGTCGCATTAGTTGCACTTGTGTCCTTTTACCTAACATATTGTCGGTAATTTTACCAACATTATTACATAGTCAGAATTATTTCCTAAAAATGTCTGGTATTTTATTTTCATTAATAAAATACTTTGACATATCACATAGGTCTTTTTCTGTGTTCCTCAATAAATGGACAATCAATCACACTGTGTTAACGACAGTGACCATACGAATGACCATAATTTTTATTTAGTTTAATCATCGTGTGTGCAGACTGCCTGAAGCACTTGTAACCAAGCCTAAGCCTAGCTACTACAACATCAGTCTATTTACATTACAAGGTGTTCCTTAAATATTCTTATATGCGTTTATGTTATCAAAATGGAGTCATCGATTTATTAAGGCTTCTTCTAACTACAATCCTATTGGCATTAAGGTTCATTAGTTACTCCTCTCTTAATATTTATAATGCTTGCCACAGATTTACTAAAATTATAGTGTAAGCAACTTTGTTCTTCACGGTAATTTCTTCGGTTAATTTATCAACTTTGTCCTGGAGACGTAATTCAGTGTGTAATGGAATCATACGAATCATACATTAAGGTCTTTCTTTGATATTTTTTAATATCACTATCTGGCTATCTGCCATCTTATACGAGCATGTTGTTAAAGTAATTATGTGAGTGATTTGCATTCTGTGATGATATAGAATCAGTAATGATCAAGGAGTCACGTTCAATATTATAAGTCAATTTTAGTGTCATTATCATGGCAAACAATTCAGTTTGCAAAGAAGAAACCCACTTCTTAACTATCATGCCTAACTATAGTTACTATAATTCCTATTTAGGTAGGTGGAACAAGAGCCGATACAACCCTGTCAGTAGACACTTGTTTATGCCCATCAGCGAATTGTAACTTAATATATTTTCTTAAGCAGTTGTCTTTGCAATTAAAAAAGGGCTAGCTAGTCCTGTGCATCTTGAGAGGGTCTTCAAGATATGCGATATTAAATAGACGCAGCTTCCGTGAAGGAGTGTTCTTGCATTGAGCAAAGCCGAACTAATAAAACTGACACAACAAAGCTCAATTAATCCAGTAGCTCACCTTGTTAATCCTATCCCATCCATTTTGGTTTTCGTGCCCGACTTGTTCGTCGACGTAATGTGCAAGCTGCTGGCATCTTGGTG